>NC_041411.2:29917730-30261480 GCF_900747795.2 Erpetoichthys calabaricus
TGCATACATCTAGTTCTGTGATACCACCTTGTGGACAATAGGGGACACTTTGATGTCAGCACCAAATGTATGGAATGTAGATGTTATTTAAAAGGAAAAAATTTGTGTCATTAACAGAATAATAACACAAGGAAAGGAATGGAATATACAAGGAGTAATCGTTAAGAATGCAAATGAATAGACTGCCACACTGGGTTTGACGCCTGCAGGATTCAAAGCGGCCTGCTCATAGCCACTGCTGATACCACTACTCTGTCTTTTAGTACCATTTGAGCTCTTCCCTCTGCTTACCTCCTGCTTCAAGTTCATCTGCAGTTTCAGAGGAAGACACTTTTAAGTCCCAGCCGTGAAAACTCCCGGGGTCATTCCTGTAATCACTTGCAGGCTCAGGAATGCTCTTTGGGACCCATGGGGCCATCTCCATAGCATTCCCCTTATGAGCTCAAGGTGACCCTGTAGACCTTAGCCCAGCTTCCTGGTCCTGAAATCCTAAAGTGTCTTCTTCCTGTTTGTGTCCTATAGTAGTTATTTCCAAGATGTTCTTTATAAAAATAGGAGCTACTGCTGCATAATGGTTTCCAACTAAGTTCATGGTAAAACTACATCTGTTGCTCTTGCCAGAAATACCTTTGTTGGTTTTCAGGGCCACACAGGCTGGAAGGGACTTCAGAAAAGACAAGATTTATATTAGATTTTGTACAGGCAATCCTAAGCAAGTATGAGGAGGAGGTTGGAAGCATGCGCTGATAGTGTGTTGCTGCACCCACCACACGATGAACCACCTGGATCGGGACTCGAGTGCAGCTGGTGACACCTCAGCACCACACCAAGTTTTCCTTATAAGTTGAAGGAACTGCTTGCAGGGCTGGATGCAGATTAATGTTATACCCAAGACAAAACAATTGCAAGTTAAGGGCCCAATGGAGTAGAGTCACTTCTGCCATTTGAGATTCGAACTGGAAGCCTTCTGATCACTACCGTAGATTCCTAGTCTCAGAGCCACCACTCTGTCCAAGTATGCAAAGGGTTAAATGCATAGAGATGGAAAAGGCTTAGTATTAGTTTAGCTTAGTATGTTTAATGCAGCATTTGTAAATTACCTTCCCTTCTTTTGTGTGATGCTTTTGATTTCAGAGATAAATGTAATGAGACAATGACGGTATTCCCATTTATTCAGCTATACAGTTAACTGGCACAGATGTTGGTGAATGCCTTTAAAAAAATTGAGACTCAAAAGGCACCGGGCACAGATGGCCTGTGAAACAAAATGTTGAAAGGGTATGTTCTAGAGAGCCTTAACTGTACATTTGTGGGTATTGCTTACTTTATTCCTACAGCTATGTGGAAAGTATCAAAATTAGGGATGAAACATTAATAGCTTTCAGTTGGTTTCACATTTGTAAGCATCATATCGTCTCCATCACAGATCATTTGCATCTTTTATAATCTCGAGGCATTGGAAAATGAATATGCAGTTCTGATTTTCATAAATGTAGTTGTCTTGTGTGCATATCTTATTTATTGATTTTAGTGAGGCATTTTGCAGATCCACATACTGTATTGTTGGAAAGCTTGTTGGTTCTAGATTCAGATGAATCCTTGTAAAATAGATTTGTTTTTCAATGTACTTGTATATATAAAAATATGCATATATATGGCATATTTTGAAACATACACCCAAATTTCATGATCATAAGTAAGGATGTGACTTCAGATTGACTACTGATACAAATCCCTTGCCTGTAGACTTAGCTGCTACTTCACGACACTGTCGGGTGCGATGCTTAGACTTTTGAGCCAAATTGTTCATCAGACACTCTCTTACTTTACTCTTACTTTTGAATAAGACTCAAAGGAACCTAAAACTCTTCAGCTGAGGAAGCTTCTACCCTCTTCACTTGAAACGAACAATCCATGCATTCACAGAACAATACTCTGTCCTTAGAACTGGAGATGCTGACTCATGTCAACAGCTCATGCATAACTGCAAACTACTGTAATGTGGGTTAGAGATTAATATTGTTCTATTGGCTATAAATTACTATATTCATAAATACCAAAGATTCAAACTTGAGGTCCACTTGAAACTGGGTACTGTCTAAACCTTAATTGCACTCTGATATTGGGTTTGAAGGTCACAAATAGTAGAGGAGGCAAGATGTTCCCATGGCAGAGTCCTATGCTCAATTTAAACATGTCTAATTTACGTGGAGGTATGCAAACACAACTCTAGCTTTGTAATTACAGGGACTGAATGACATATAGGAGCATTTCATAAATCCTATAATATCGAAGTACCACTAAAAATATGAAGGAAATGTACGGTCGTAAGCCTTCTCAAACTCCATAAAATGCAGAAATGCGGGACTGTTAAACTCTCGTGGACTATCGGATATCTGGGTAATGACAAAGCGTTTTTGTACTGTTCCACAGCCAGAACAGAATTCACTTCACTTCTCCTCAATCTGAGGTTTGAATTTTGACGTGGTTCTTAATTCCAATGGCCCAACTAGAAATCATCTTATGGAGACTGTTATGATTTATTTTCTTTCTTTAATTTGTTTTGTGCATCCTTGAAGTGTTTTGTGGTTATCGATTCCAGGATTTTTAGATCCAGGGAATGTGTTTGCAGCTCTGGTTACACCTCATCTTCTGGTCTTTTCCTAAAAAATCTTTTACTGTCTCACTGAGACAGAACAACCATCATTAACTGGAGCACATCCTTTTGTGGCAATTTTTTAAAATGTTGACCAGTACCTGACTTTTCCATCTCACAGTATTATCAATGCCTGCAACACAAAGCTGAAAAAGCATGTTAAGCAAAATACTTTGACAGCTTTAAGTGTTTTCTCACCAGATGCTTTTCATCGTGCCTATTAACGGTGATCTACTGGGACTGAGGTTTTTGCATTGTGGTTTGGTTTCTAAGAGATTTGATCTTGGGAACCTCATGTTCCAGGTCTAAGTCAGAGGTGTCCAACTCCAGTCCTGGTGGGCCACAGTGGCTGCAGGTTTTCATTCTAACCATCTTCTTAATTAGTGAGCTGTTTTTACTGCTAATTAGCTTGTTTTACCTTAGTTTTAATTGACGTGACTCACACCCCTTAGTTGTTTCTTTTAGCAATAATGAGACACAAAACAAGCCACTACATGACCAGCAAACCTGAAAATAAATAAAGGTGAACGTCTCGGTCATGTTGGTCTGCTCAAGTCACCAAAACATCTTGACGGTGGTCTTAGAAAAAACGGAAAATCAGCAGTCTGCTGTGGCAGAATGAGAGCAGCAACACGTCCTGATATTCAATAACGGCTTTAATTAACAGCAAGAATTGGCTTCTCATTAAGAAACTGGTTGGAGTTTGAAGACCCAAATTAGCTGGTCATCTGTCAGCTCGTTTCACATCTCATTCCTGTTTGGCTGCCATTTAATGATGAAACAAATCAATTCAGAGGACTCAATCCTTAAAAACAGGGCTATTAAAATGAAGAGAAAAGGAGTTAATTATAAGTGTAAACTGCTTGCTGATTAGGAAAAGGGTTAGAATGAAAACCTGCAGCCACTGTGGCCCACCAGGTCTGGAGTTGGACACCCCTGGTCTAAGTGGAGTGACCAGGGAAAGAGTAATGCAAAATTAGTGTCCTGTAAAGGATGTCAATAAATCTAAACCAAACACCAGGATCCATGTCTAAGCCGTAATTAGAATTAATGATCAAAATAATGATTCAAACAATAACCTAAAGTAGTAGCATAGACCTGCCGTGTGGGTGATTGTGCAGGTTGTTTGTGATGGTCAGATATGCCTTGGACACTCTCTTATAATAACTGCCTTGCTTTCTAATACATTAAAATCTCTGGAAAGTATAAGCATTAAAACCCTAAATATATTGATAAGATTGGTCAAAAGCATCAAGTAAACAAAAAACACTTGCAGGTCTATCAAAAGGGCTTCCTTAAAGGTACAAAAACAAGTCACAGATGTTGTTGTTAACGCTTCTCAGAAGATCCAACTTAGAATCCTGATTCAGTTTTCCTGGAAACATTTTATTTCTTGTAAAAGGTTACATGCTGAGTCAATAACTAAAGGACATTTTTTTTCCTGTGGATCTTTTGGACAAATCGTTTCAGAAATGTTCTTGCTATTACAAATAAAAATATGAGCAGCTAGTCAGCTTTACTGCGCTCTGAAATCTTCAGAATGTTTGAAGTTAAAATATTTTAACAAGATTTGATCTTTAATGTTCAAAGTTGCAGAAAGCTTTCTCTGTGGTGCATCTGATAAAGGGAACAAAACAATTAAGTGGAATTAAATAAATATTTTTAGCTATAGTACTGGTTCCTAATCAACCGAAAAGGCATTTCCTGCAGTGGTTTCACACCTGGCTGAAACGCAGGGCCTGTGACGGTGAGTATTGACAGATGTGAAGAGGAATTAATGGCTTTGAGGTATCAGATTGGATGTTTTCATGTTGAGACACTGACAACCATCAGAAAAACATCCACAAAAAAACAGGTGCTGATACCCGCCAAGTAGTGTGTTGTGTTTTGTATTCATTATTCCCCCCAGAAGAGCACAATCTGTCTTGCCCCATTCATGCTCTCAGTTGTAGGATGTAGCACTCCTGTTATCACTGACCAGCAGCCCATTTTCCTGTCTCCTGACGTGCTGTCAAAACTGTCAGCTACCAAGTGCTTGGAACAAGTGTCCAGCATCTTCAGCGCCCTTAGGGGGCGGCATTTTTTAGGCCTCTCGTGTATTTCTTCTGGACCTGTAAATCTTCGCACAACCAGGCCCCGAGGCCAGTCTTCTCTTCCACCGTAAGCACAGCCAGGCCTCTGAGTGGTCAGAGCACAGCTTTGTTTTCCCCTCCCTTGTGCCGTGTATGTTATATGCACGTCCTGCTATCTAAATGACTCCCTAAGGGAAAGCAATTACTTTTTGAAATTTATTGTAGGAGAGGGAATCTAAAGAAAAAGCTGACTTCTTGAAACTAAGGGGACTTGAATCAGCACAGGAGCTCTGGATTTTGTCAAAGAGACTGAGGCCCACGTACCTAAAGCACTGAACGAGTGCAATGGGCTGTGTCTGTGAAATAAGACTTAGTTGTAGTTTAGTTCAGACATGAAAGCAGAACACAGGGTCTTGTGCTGCTGCTGCTTCTTCTACTGTACTATTGCTAAAAAAACAAAATCTGTATGCATTTTAAAGTAATGTAGGCAAAGAAAGGCATATGTTGAAAATGATGTTTACACACATGCATAGGGAGGTCCGCTTCATTGCACTTTCAAAATGAATCCAGAATTCATTTTACCGGGGACTGTTACAATAAAAATGAATCGGAGGGAAGCTGAAATGTGAAGTCACTGAAATGATGCATCATTGTGTTGGTTTTGCAGGCGTGGAATATTTTACAGGTGATTTTAGGTAATAGGTGTCCCATTTCCTTTGTCTTTTTTTTTTTTCCCACCTTATTATAAACTGATGGCTGATTAAGATAACACACAACAATTAAAACCTTAATGCAGCTCTTTAAAACTAAAAGTTCTGAATCATAACAAACAAGTTAACTACACAACCAAGTCCAAATTGTTGAGTTTCCCTGCTTTAGAGCAATGGTGAGCTGTATTACTGGACCTGTGGCTCACTAACATGGCCTGCTTGGCTGTGAATGGCAGTTTTAGCAGCCTACAGAATGTAGACGTCCTTCATAATACTTTAAATTGATGGCTGATTAAGATAACACGCAACAATTAAAACCTTAATGCAGCGCTTTAAAACTAAAAGTTCTGAATCATAACAAACAAGTTAACTACACAACCAAGTCCAAATTGTTGAGTATCCCTGCTTTAGAGCAAAGGTGAACTGTATTACTGGACCTGTGGCTCACTAACATGGCCTGCTTGGCTGTGAATGGCAGTTTTAGCAGCCTACAGAATGTAGACGTCCTTCTTAATACTTTAAATTGATGGCTGATTAGGATAACACGCAACAATTAAACCTTAATGCAGCGCTTTAAAACTAAAAGTTCTGAATCATAACAAACAAGTTAACTACACAACCAAGTCCAAATTGTTGAGTTTCCCTGCTTTAGAGCAATGGTGAGCTGTTTTACTGGACCTGTGGCTCACTAACATGGCCTGCTTGGCTGTGAATGGCAGTTTTAGCAGCCTACAGAATGTAGACGTCCTTCTTAATACTTTAAATTGATGGCTGATTAGGATAACACGCAACAATTAAACCTTAATGCAGCGCTTTAAAACTAAAAGTTCTGAATCATAACAAACAAGTTAACTACACAACCAAGTCCAAATTGTTGAGTATCCCTGCTTTAGAGCAAAGGTGAACTGTATTACTGGACCTGTGGCTCACTAACATGGCCTGCTTGGCTGTGAATGGCAGCTTTAGCAGCATACAGAACGTGGACGTCCTTCGTGATACTTTGAACTGATGGCTGATTAAGAAAACACGCAACAATTAAAACCTTAATGCAGCTCTTTAAAACTAAAGTAGGCAATTAAGAGTTCTGAATCCATCCATCCATCCATTATCCAACCCACTATATCCTAACTACAGGGTCACGGGGGTCTGCTGGATCCAATCCCAGCCAACACTGGGCACAAGGCAGGAACAAATCCTGGGCAGGGCACCAGCCCACCGCACAGTTCTGAATCATAACAAACAAGTTAACTATACAACTCAGACCAAATTGTTGAGTTACCCCGGCTTTAGAGGGACGGTGAGCTGTTTTACTGGCCATGTGACTCACTAACATGGCCTGCTTGGCTATGAATGGCAGCTTTAGCAGCCTACAGAACGTGAACGTCCTTCATGATAATTTAAATGCATAAACAAAAAACAGTGACGCTTCTCCATGCAACTCTTGATGAACTGTGGGATACAATAATTCCTAATTGTTCTTTGAAAAGTACATTTACTTCTGACAGGAGTATCTATGCTTATAACACATTTCTGTTAATGAATGTGAACACTTCACAGACTGATTGATAAAAATAAATAATCTGGATGGATTTCTTCCTATTAAAATATTCTATACAGCTTCACTGCCTGGGCGTAGCAGTCAAATAAGGACCTGACTGCGTGTCGCTTTCATAGTGAGCACAAACTGGAAGCAATGCTGCATGACAAGTCACAAGACAGAATAAAAGAATGCACTTTTTCCATCAGTATCATGACTGCCCTGCAGTGTGTTGTGGTCCTAGAAAGAGACAGGTTGCTTTTTTTTACATTGGCAGGATACTCACTCGCTTCTGACATGTGAAAACAGCGAAGGCAGCGAATTATCTCGTAATCACTAGACAAACTGTCTTTAATGGTGAAATTTGCTAATTGTTAAAAGAGCTTAGATGGCCCTTTAGTTCAAAACAGTGACAAAAAAAAATAAAATACAAAGCTGAAAGAAAATTGCACACTGGAAAAAATGCATATGTAAAAACTAGGCAAAAAAACTTCAAATCAGAGTGGTTTTACTTTTATTTAGCAAATAAATCTGCCAAAGGGGTAAGCAAAATTTACTTGACAAGATTTCTTAAATTAAGATAAATAATTATAAATACAACTTATTTGATATGTCAGAAATTCTCAGAAAAATAAAACTTAATGTCATGATATAAATACTTTTCACTTGCTTAGATTTTATTTTTTTGCAGTGCAGTAGATAAACAAAGCAGAAACCATCCAGAACAGTAAAGCGTAATACACACCAAAGTCACCGCAGTCCTCACAAATGGAAGGATGTGTACGATAAGAGGTAGCAACATATGGTTATGCTTTTGCTCTGAGCCTCTCTACTCTGAACTCACAGCTGACGGACGTCTGTTTCAGGAAGTACTGTGTCTGTGATGCCCCACTACAAATAAAAAGGTGTTTTTTTGCTCGAGCAAATTTGCTTTCGGAGCTTTTTTGTCTTTTAGCAAGTTTGTGTTTTCACTCAGATTCAACTGAATAAGCCAGTAAATAAACATAAAGCACAGCAAAGATTGTATCTTCTGGCAAGTTGCCATCTTGCACTGCATGGTCCTGTGGTTTTGCCTGATGGTACATCAGTACTTTTATTAGTTTAAAAACGGAGACAGCTACTGCTGCTGTTTGCAATGGTTGAGCCAGTAGCCAGTATTTAAGCACCACTGACGAAATGTAAAACAACATTTATTTTACACAATGAATGAATGTAGCTCAAAGTGCATTACAAGATGTCAAAAAGAAATTTATAAGAAAAAAAACAAGTAAGAGGTAAGACTATTAATGTCTAAGTAACAAAGGAAAAAAAAACCCTTACAAACTTATAAAACATTCATGTGTAATTAGTAGAATTGTAGCATCATTATAAGTCTCTAAAGATGTGTCCTGTGGTAAGGACTGGCATGACAGAAGAAAACAAAACAAAACTGCAGTTAAGCTGAAGTTAAAAAATAAAAATAAAAAATAATAATCTGCTCTGAGGCTAAGGATCTGCGCTGGTATCCAGAAGGTTGCCGGTTCGAATCACCGTCACTGCCAAAAGAGATCCTACTCTGCTGGGCCCTTGAGCAAGACCCTTAACCTGTAATTTAAAAGCCATTTTTCAACCACATCCAAAAGTCGTGGTTTTTCACAATTCGCGGGTGCTCTATGAACATAACCCCAGAGAATTTTGGGGGTGTACTGTATACATATTATCAAAATTTACATGTGTTACAAATTTATTCACAGGTGGCACAGTGGTAGTGCTGCTGCTGTGCAGTAAGGAGATTGTGGGTTCGCTTCCTGGGTCCTCCCTGTGTGGAGAGTGCTTTGAGTAGTGAGAGAAGCGCTATATAAATGTAAAGAATTATTATAGGGCGGAATGGTGGCTCTGAGGCTAAGGATCTGCGCTGGTATCCAGAAGGTTGTCGGTTCGAATCGCCGTCACTGCCAAAAGAGAGCCTACTCTGCTGGGCCCTTGAGCAAGACCCTTAACCTGTAATTGCTCCAGGGGTTCTGTATAATGGCTGACCCTGCGGTCTGACCCCAAAGGGTATGCAAAAACTAACAAATTCCTAATACAAGAAATTGTATAAGGTGAAATAAAGAAAAAAAAATCGTCGTCATTGTTTCCAGGCTTTGTCCCAGAGGATTCATCGCTGTCAGTATCTTGGACCAGCAGGGGCAGCCAACTTTATTCCAGCATCACGGATGGCTGCACGGTGCCTCAATCAGAAAAGACAGCTGAGAAAAAAATCAAATCCCTGATAATTTTGTGCCTATATAGTCTATTAGGAGTACAGTAATCCCTCGCTATATCGCGCTTCGCCTTTCGCGGCTTCACTCCATCGTGGATTTTATATGTAAGCATATTTAAATATATATCGCGGATTTTTTGCTGGTTCGCGGATTTCTGCGGACAATGGGTCTTTTAATTTCTGGTACATGCTTCCTCAGTTGGTTTGCCCAGTTGATTTCATACAAGGGACGCTATTGGCAAATGGCTGAGAAGCTACCCAACTTACTTTTCTCTCTCTCTCTCTCTTGCGCTGACTTTCTCTGATCCTGACGTATGGGGATTGAGCAGGGGGGCTGTTTGCACACCTAGACAATACAGACACTTGTCTAAAAATGCTGAAAGATTATCTTCACGTTGCTACCTTCTGTGCAGCTGCTTCCTGAAGCGACATGCTGCACGGTGCTTCGCATACTTAAAAGCTCGAAGGGCACGTATTGATTTTTGATTGAAAAACAAACTGTCTCTCTCTATCTCTCTCTCTCTCTCTCTCTTCCTGCTCCTGACGGAGGGGGTGTGAGCTGCCGCCTTCAACAGCTTTGTGCCGCGGTGCTTCGCATACTTAAAAGCCAAACAGCCCTATTGATTTATTTGCTTTTCTCTATCTCTCTGACTGTCACTGCTCCTGACGCGCACTCCTTTGAAGAGGAAGATATGTTTGCATTCTTTTAATTGTGAGACAGAACTGTCATCTCTGTCTTGTCATGGAGCACAGTTTAAACTTTTGAAAAAGAGACAAATGTTTGTTTGCAGTGTTTGAATAACGTTCCTGTCTCTCTACAACCTCCTGTGTTTCTGCGCAAATCTGTGACCCAAGCATGACAATATAAAAATAACCATATAAACATATGGTTTCTACTTCGCGGATTTTCTTATTTCGCGGGTGGCTCTGGAACGCAACCCCCGCGATGGAGGAGGGATTACTGTACAACTAAAATGTAGCTGTGAAAAAGCCAAATTAAAAAAAATGGGTTTTAGCAGTTTTTTTATAATGATCTGCAGTAGTAGCCTGGCAGATCTCTGTTGGTAAAGTGTTCCAGATTTTAGGTGTTTAACAGCAAAAGGCCGCCTCACTACATTTTTTTTTTTCAGCTTGGCTATTGGAATTATGATCAGACCACCATTAGAAGATCTAAGGTTACGATTTGGAGTGTAGGGGTACAGGCACTCCAAAATATAGGAAGGGGGAAGTTTATTTTAAGGGTTTATCCACCATTAGTAGCATTTTAAAGTCAGTTCTAAATGACACAGGTAATGATGCTGAAATTGGTGAGTTGTGCTCAGAAGTACAGAATGTCAAAAATGGATGGATCCTGGCCTAGTCAACACCCTTACCCCCACCCTGAATGAGAAAACAGGCACAGATTTCAGTGCAGCAGATTTAATGTCCTTCATTGTTTCTGCTTTTACCCAGGGCTGTCTTAACAGTGTTATAGGCCCCCCCGACAAAGCAGTGCACTGGGCTCCCTACCCACACAACCACTGAGCAAGTCACAACATACATAGATTAGCATGGGGCCCCCCTGGCAACTGCCCAGCGTGCCCATGCGTTAAGACGGCTCTTCTTTTAACTCTGCCCCATTATACCCATACCACCCATTTTATTTTATATTCTTGTTGGGTTTTTTTGGGTATTTTCAATAAGGAAAATTAAACAGGTTTGTTTTTGTGACATCATGGCGCTAGCTACTTATCTACATTTTATACTTGTTGCCATCCCATGGCCTACAGTTAGGTTAAATCTTCATAGTGCATATGTACAGGGCTATGAATGTCACTATAACATGACTTTGTGTTCTGGTAGCAGGTTTTTCATTTGAAAGGTGGAGCAGACAGATGGATTATAACCTTGGCTGTTGACACCACAGATAATTAGGAAGTGCCTTTGTTTGCTGTACCTAAGTATACTGTGAGCAGAGAGCCATTTTTGTGTCTAAAAATGTTTAAGCCATGCTCATGGCAGGCGTCCGCTCTCTAGGTACAGAATGGTATAAATATTAAGTGCTGCCTTTTCTTTCGTGTGCGATGGTAATGGATGAAGGTACAATAAGTTAGAACTGGAAGTCAGCATCACTTTTGGTTTCAATTTGTCTGATAGCACACAACAAAGTGAAAACATATTGCGCCCTTACACCTTGAGCCTCAATCATTCGTTTCCCGCTCTGTGTAAAACTTGAAGTCTTCTCACATAGGTCCCTCTGGGTCCTCTGCCTTCAGGTGTGTTCTTTCAGAAGCGGAAAGCTAGGAGGCACAGCCTTTCTAGCTGTATAGGTTCATGCTCAGGTCTGTGCCATTACTGTTTGCATTTCCTAAATTTAGTTTAATCATCTGTTATCCACAGACAGCTCTTTGATCTGTTATCTTGCCGCCTTTGTGAGAATGACAAAACTGGAGGTCTCGCATGTCACTTAGGCTTTTAAAAAAGGGTGTGCTTCTCTAAATAAAACCGCTCCCGTGGAGCTTTTTTATTTTTCCACAAAGTTCCTGGAGGCCTGTCTGCAGATAGAAATTGTACTGGAGACCTTCCTGTGTGATTCTAGTAGCCTCAAATGGAAAGAGACTCTTATGCCTCAATGGTGCTCTACAGCTGTGATTTAGAAAATTTGGAATCTGTCGAAAAGCAGAAAAGAACATTTTGAAGATCCTTAAGGAAGATAATCCACACTGTCTGAACTCGTGTATTGAAGGTCTGCTTGACAGTGTCCAGACTCATGTGTCAACTATGGGTTCTTCCTCAGTCTTTTATTGTACGGTAGTAGTAGACAGTAGATGGACAGTGTGTTTAGCCTCTTGCAAGTCGTATAGCGTGATTATGACAATAGTTAACTTCTCCTTTCCATCCATCCATCCATTTTCCAACCCGCTGAATCCGAACACAGGGTCACGGGGGTCTGCTGGAGCCAATCCCAGCCAACACAGGGCACAAGGCAGGAAACAATCCCGGGCAGGGTGCCAACCCACCGCAGACTTCTCCTTTCCCTTTTTCTTTATTTCCCATATAAGATCAAACCCCTTCTTCCACTTTATATCGAGCAGGTAACATTTCCAGAATTGTGCAGGAGGGTGAAATTGTAACAAAGCCATCAACTGGCTTTCTGTAGTACTTGTGTAGTTAGTGTGATCTGCAATAGCCAGTGAATGTTTTTTACCTGCGTATTTTTAAATTGATCAGGATGGTTAGATCCTCCGACAAGGAACATCTTAAGTAGGCCCGAGGCGTACTAAACTTCTAAACTGTTTTAATAGGTATAGAAATCAGTGCGTCTGATCAACACATCTGATGAGGTTCTGACATTTGTTCAAGTGTCACAAGTCCATGTGGTATCATGTAGAACCCCTTTTTGAGATTTTCCATACTGTGGGCATAGACCATGTGAAATCTGGGGCCTCTTCGTACTCCAAAATCCATGCACTCCTTGAAAGATTTTCATAGTACTCGACCCATCTGTGAGTTACTGTCTGTAGATGGAAGGAAAAATAAATAAATAAATAAAACACAAACCTATAAAGGGATGAGCTCTTGACCTCTGCAGCTCCATCTAGGCTTTGGAATGCTCAGTCATATCCTTGATTTTAATTATATCCTTTCCGATTGACTCATAATACCTTTTAGTGGGAAGAACAAATTGCTTTTGGTGGGGGGCTTGTCTGCTAGACTTTGTGACGACAGTACAGGACTAGGTGGCTCGGCATTCTCCGTGCCTTCTCTCTTTTCTCTTTTTCCCCTCAGTTTCTGATGAGTTACGAGTATCTTTTGTGTCGAACTGTGTTTGAAGGTTTCTGCCTGTCTTTTATCAGGCCTTGCAAAAGCCACACATGTAAGGCTGCATTCAGCAGTGGATTAATCCCTCCAAATAACCCGGTTCATTTTACACAGCTGCTGCCAACAAGGCCTTTCCTTTTCACAGGCCATTCTCTATTTGCTGAAGGTTGTAATTTGTGATTATTCATAGCATTCTATGCTGTGTCTCTGCAGAGAGCAAGTCGGCCCGAAGGTGCGTTCTTAAGCAGGTGGTCTAAACTAATGTGAATCACACAAGAGGCTCTTGTTAACAGCTCAAAGTTTAAGTGTTATCTTTTCGGTAATTCCCTGATCTTTCCCATTTTTGCCCTTAATGCACCAGGATATCTGGGATACATACAGTACATAGCTGGAGACTTTAGCAGCTGCGTCAGTCTGAAGTGCCAAATTTTAGGTGCAAGAACTCCGCTAAAATATTCACTTCATTTGCCAAATAAACACTTAATGGGATAAAAAGACCTGGAAGTGATCTTGTTTCATTTGTAAAAGTACTTGCCAGCGGCTTTGGCCTGGCTGGTGTTGTCAGCATTCTTACTGCTGGTCACTTAGAAGTGGCGTCATGCCTACAGGGTCTGAGGAAAGAACAAGCCCCCTCACCTTCTGGAAAAACAAAAATCTAACTGAGCTTTATGTGCATTAAAAGGTTTTGCTTAAAATACTTGTGTTAAATCCCATTCTTAAATTTCTTATTTTTTCTTTTTCGTCAAAGAAAAATAAAATATACAAGAAAAATTGGGTCTGATAGCATAGTTGGAAGTGAAAAGAATTTTTTCAAGAATGGCAGCAGAGAGAGCACAGTTAGTAATTACAACGCCAAATAGGATTTATTTCTCTAATCCAGATAGGTCTGTATTTACTATAAATATTTAATGTTCAGTATAGTGTGCAATCCTGTTTAATTTAGTATACAATATCAACCTTGAATGATGTATGCTTGTGTGGTATTTATAGTGTGGATATAGTTACAGTATATGCAAACCTCCTCCTAGTTTGTGATATATGACTGCTGGTGAAGTGGTCACTGCTGCAGCCTGACCACTCCAGAGTCCAGGGATTAAATTCCAACATGGTGGTACTGTGAATTGCAAGTTGGCACATTCTCACTCTGTACGTTTTCTTCTCATAGTCTGGTTTACCTCCATTATCTAAAAAAGCATCTACTCTAGGTTAACTTTCTGTGAGTGTATGTGTGCTTATACCTTGCAATGGACTTCTACCCCTTGAGGGATTTGTTACTGCCTTGCACCTGAAGATGAAGGAAGAGTCCTGAGCTTCCATGACCCAAACGAATGGTTCTCTCATTATTTGGGCAAACTTTTTTACATCAGCCAAATGCTTGAGAAGCATTCAAAATGAATCAAGCAAAAATGTTGCATTTGACCGATAGAAATATCCAAGTTCTACTTACATTAGTTTTCTTAAAAAATGGATAAGGTCTGTTATATACTATCATTTTTACTGGATAGACATGGACAACTGCTGCTTACAATTTTAGTGACCTTGTCTATACCTTTGGATCATGCTTATGTATACTTTTGACAATTTAATTTATTCTTGTATAGTGTTTCTGTCTGAGTCTCCACAGGTATTTTGATAAAAAACTCTATGGTACTAAAGAGAAAAAAACTTCTTGAGTAGTGTGTGTGGCCCATTAAGACAAGCAACCTCCCTGATTTACTAAAGTGCTGCATGTATTGGATGGGTGTCATCAGGAGAGATGAACAAGTAGACTCTTTAGTTCATCTTTTCAGTTCTTCTTCCAGTGCTCAAATAACACAGAGCATAAAAATGGAGAATAATGCAAATAACAGATTGTTGGTGCCTATGAGGCATTTTCATTGGAAGGATGGAACTTGGCTAGTTGGTTAGTTATTTAGTTAGTAACTTAATCTGTTCATTTGTTCATTCTTTCTAAATAAATGTACAGAATGGAAGAGTGAAGGACTTATCTTGACATGCCTTACCATTGTGTAATCTGAAGTCTCCTCATCTTGTTGCTGCTTATAGCTCATCATCTAAGTAACTCATTCACCAACCGATGATCGTATTTTAGCCCAAAATGATGTGTTCATCATAGTACTTGATTCTGCATTTAGATCACTGTAAGGTTAAGTGACTTCATAACGTGAGACAGTGGTGGAGATCCAATTCTCATCTTGAGTTCTGTAGTTCAAAGTCTAGCTGTTATGCCACATTGCCTACATTGTTTAGTGAGCCAAGAAGTGTAAAACACAAAAGAGATTGTAAATATAAATATAATGTGCTGCAGTACCCCACTGTCTCTTCCTTATGTCACTGCACAATCCATGGGATTTTTGTTTGATGGATTAAAGAGATCTGCAGGCCCATAAGCTTACTATTCATGGTGGATCTTCAGAGATCTACAGGCCCTTACCCTTACTATTCAAGGTAACATCCTACTGCTCCTTGGAGTGCTCAGGGCAGCTCAGTTAGGCCATTTTGCTTATTGCACTGAGAGGTCCTCCTATAAACCTGCTGCATGTTTCACAGGATTGCACTCCACGGTGCCCCATATTTCCACTGTTGCACTCCGTGGTGGCTTATATTTCCAGTTCTTTCTTTTATTGGCCCTTTCTATCTTCTGCATGCTTGCCTCCCTGTAAAGGTGCAGCGTGAAAGCCCTCAGTTTTACTTTGATGGGCCCACCCGCAAATCTGAAAGTGTAGAAAGAAAAATTAGGAGAACATGAACTGAATCGTGGCTGTGTAAATAAAAACCTGATCATGTAATGTGTGTGGGCGGCAATGTGTCTGTGCGTTTATCTATTGAAATTTGAAAGTGTGCAGCATAAATGGCTTGACAAGGCTACCAGACTCACTCATGGCTGGAGGCTCTGGGGGGCATTCCTGTTCTTGCTTTACTACAGTGGGAGTTTCTGCTGTCAGAGAAGGTTAGGATTAAGCTGGTGGCCTGATATTTCATTTGTACAAGTTACAAGTATGCCGCATTGAATAGGATGGTTTGTCTTAGGTACTCAGCAAGAGAAGGCCATGTGGTGTACAAAAAAGAAGGGCATCCATCATTTACTGTCATTAACCCTTCAAATGTTAGATTCAAATCTAAGGTCTAATTATTCAGAGGTGTGCTGACACGGGCGCTTTTCACCAGTCAAGAATTTTTTTTAATGTTTTTGAAACTTGAGAAGACACTTCACTGTTGTCCAGGATAAATGCAAAAATAATAACCCAAAGAGCTTTTCATAAAGATATCTGTTTAAGTAGCAATTCTGTTTTCCTGAAGACGTTTTAAAATGTAAAGATGTCAGATGTAGGCTGTAAGAATGTATTAACACAGAAAAATGCATTATTGCTGATTGGTTTGTTGGCCTCCATGGGCTACAGTATCATCCATAATCCAGAATGTAGAAATGGGGAGCTTTGAACGTAACCCTTTATGTAAGCAGTGTGACAGTACTACACCCTCTTATCTGTGCATAGTGTTTCTTTTAGCCAAGGCACCCTGACATTACACAGATTCATTCATATTCAAAATGTAAAGGAAAAGTTTTATAAGTCATGTTTTTGTGGTGTGGACACTGGCGTTGGCCACAGTCTCTCTCCTCACCCATAATCAAATCATTTTTTAAAACCATTTAATTCAGGTTGGAGGAGCGGGAATTTGGGGGTGCGGATTGAAGCCTATCCCAGTAGCTGTGAGAACAAGGCAAGAAATAGCCCTGGACAGGATAGCAATTCATGGCCTTTAAATCTTTTATAAAGAAAACAGTTCTTTCCATTTATTTGACTGTTTAGGGCTCATTATAACATTCAGAATGAAACAAGCACCCAAGATTATTATAATTTGATTTGTTATTTTGTTAGTTTTATAAGTCTCATACTGAAGCACTAATAATAAAGTATTGATATACCATGTGAAAATCCTTTAAAAGTAAGATAATGAATATAAAAGTGATTGTGCCCAATGAACAATGATGACTATAAAGTATCTATCTATCTATCTATCTATCTATCTATCTATCTATCTATCTATCTATCTATCTATCTATCTATCTATCTATCTATCTATCTATCTATCTATCTATCTATCTATCTATCTATCTATCTATCTATCTATCTATCTATCTATCTATCTATCTATCTATCTATCTATCTAAGAACGTTCCTCAAAGCACAACTAAAAATTGAAGTTACTTTGAGTAGTAATCTTGGATAAGGCCAAAATGCGCTTTAAAAACTGTTTTCCTGGACAATTAAAAACCAATTAAAGTGTTTTCGCTTTAAAAATAATTTTCAGTTTCACTGTTTTGAAATTAAAGGCCGAGAGCAAAGTTTTAATGTAGGATTTGTTATTCAGTAAAATTAAAGAATCGGTCAAGGGACTGAATATTTTTGCCAAGCACTCTGAGTAGTAGTTACATATCTGCATGAAGTTTGTTGTCTTTACTGAGTGCATGTCTACTCATCATAGTAAAAAACTTAAAAGAAAAAGAGACAGGGTGACTTGGGGTTCACAATTCCAAGTGATTGTGATAGGCAGATACTGTATGATGGGAGTGTGTAAAGCTGGCCAAGTCTGACGCTCAGTGCTTTTGGTTTCCTTACTCATTCGAATACCAGTTACAGAAACATTGAAGTGGTATTCCAAGGTTCAGTTTTTACCAATTCTTGCATTTTGTTTGTGCTGCCTCTGGAAATCCAAAACAAAGTATATGATTTGTTTTTGCACCTCTTAGTTTTATGCTGTACTTACGCATTTCTGACTGTCATGGATCAGCATATCAACCTGGCTACCCATGGTTGCTTGCTGCTTTTGTCTTCCATGTCTTCTAGCAATACAGATGTGGCAGAACAACCACACAAATAAGGTCAGCAGTGGCTGTATTTACAATTCAAATTAATAAAACAGCCTGGAGGACTGCCTTCTGTTTAAGACAACACAAATACGATTTTGTCTGATGTTATGCAAATTATTATAATGCCACATTCATTTACAGCAGGTAGTCACAGGTGGATCTGATAGAGAAGAAGCATCATGAGAACCTGGGAAGTGCGACAGGGGGAATGTCAAGTGTCTGTGCTGTTTAAGTCACTTTGAAAAGGTCGAGTCCACAGTACAAAATATGTAAACAAAAGGTTTACTTCTGTGCTCCAAAAGGTGCAGTAGATTTCTGAATGACACATTAAAATCTTTGCATCTGACAGGTGATAAATGATTATAAATGACACAGTAATTTTATTAATGAGTTACTGTAGAAGAAATCTCCATGATAGGTCTGATTTATCTAGGCTCACCTCTGGTACAACTTTTTCTTTAGCTGAACCAAACTTTTTAAAGAATAGAAAAACTATGTAACCGTTCTCAACTCAATCCATCTATCATATTACCTAGGAAGATATATGGCAGTCTTCGTTAATTCTGTCCTCGGCTTTGTAAGAGATGCTTACCAGTTACAATAGCCACAGGTTCTCTGGACACCTTTTATAATTTAGTATGCACTTCTTTGATTTGCTGAGTGACCACTCCTGAGGCTAGGGATTTGCATTTTCCAGTTCGAATTCCATAAATGCTACTCCGTTGGGCCCTTGAGCAAGCAGGTCCTCCGACTTATAGGGAAAACTTGGCCGGTCGGTGACAGGATTGGCACTCAAGCCACCATAATAAAACATCACACTGTTTAGTGTGGTGCTGAGGTCTCACCTACTGCACTCGGGTCCCAATCCAGGTGATTTATTGTGTGGTGGGTGCAGCAACGTGCTCTCAGCTCATGTTCCTAACCTCAACCTCATATGTAGTTTATTAAGTTGTAATGTTAGAATTCTGTTGGTAGTTAGAAACCAAGAAACTGACAAAGAAAAAGCAGAATACGTCAAATAGCTTCACAGATTCTAGTATTAAATCTTTTGAGCTAGGGATATCCTTTTGTCAGTAAATCATTCCGTATTATGCTGTGGACAAGATCGAAGTAACGTGGTGTGTCTTGTAAACTGTTGAAGCTAGCCACTATTCACAGTATTGTAACTGCAGATCATCAAGAATACAGTGACTCTGCTGCACACGTCTGCTCCAGTGGGCACATTTATCTCAAAGCTGTGAACGTTAAACTACAGTGAGAACTGCTAAACAAGTGTTAAACTGTGATGCACTTCAAGTGTCACATGGAAATATGCAAATTTAACTGCGGTGGAAAGTTAATTTGTCATTATTAATGGACAAATCTGCAGTTGCAACCAGATGCCAACATCCTGGCAAGAGGAGGCCATTCAGTCCTTCAGTCTTGTTTGTTCCCTTAAGGTTGATTCATCCTGGTAACTCAATACTTTGTAAAGGCCCTCATGATCTTAGTTTAAGGCTGTGTAGTTTCTTCCAAGGTTCCATAACCTTTTAGGTGGAGAACAAAAAGGCTTCTTCATTTGAATAAAGCAAAAGTTTAAAAATACAGTAAAAATAATCACACATCTGTAAGGTGAATTGAAGTCCCAAGAGTAAACAATAAATACTCCCTTGAAAAATAAATCTTCTGGTGGGAAAATCACCACTGAGTGATGGAGGTGTTAAATCTGTTTTTCCTCTTTTTTTTATTTTAATTGCTTCTTCCATCTAGTCATTCAGTTCCAGGGTAAACAACTGCAGATTCTTGCTGAACTTAAAATGTGCAACATTTGTGCTGCTATGATGTGTCCCAGCAGCAAATTCTGAGGTCACCAGCCCTGCGTGAACGCCTTCTGCTGTTTCCTCATCATGTGTCTGTGTTTCATCAACTTCAAATTTCGTAAAGAAGCAGGTTGAACTGGAGGTTGCACAGCTTTGTTGTTCTAAGCCTGCAGTCATGTTTTAAGAATTAAGCAAACTGCAACAAATTAATTTTCTTCTTTTTAATTTTGTTGCTGTACAGAAACGCATTGCAATGAAAAACATTGTTTAGTCTATAAAATAGATTTCAGTAACTCGCTTCACCTTAACAGATTTAATGCAGTGTCATCTTTTTACACTCATGCCCTGATACAATTGTGACACTCCGTATGATCCTTAGTGACATATTTAGTGTTACACTAACAGACTAAATAATGGGTGCTTTGGGCAAGCGGACTTGCCCTTGTGCAGCGGCCCCTTACCTTTGATGACCTATCAGGGTTTCACCCTTTTCTAGTAGTTTTGACAGTGCCGAATAATTTGCAGTTTTACATACTAAAGATGTAGACATCTGAAGTAAGAATTCTTTTAAATCTATAGAGCTGAATCATTTACATTTTTGCGATTATCATCACTACCACCACCATTTGTTGAACATCCATTTTCCAGGATTACCCAGGTTACTTGGATTTTCCTCCACCCACAGTCCTGTTTCTCCATTGAGGTGATGCCTGTTCTTATCATGTCTTCATCGTCATATCATGATTTTCTTTGTGATTAACTGCAACTTTTTTTAAATGTGGTAAGGCATAACCAGGCAAAACTATCATGTAAGAATTGTTTTCTGCTTCATTGCTCCCTATGCAAATTATACATAAACCAGTAATGGCGTACTGCACGATAACGTACAGTGAATACACTTGACCTGAGCATTCCTAGTTTTCATCCTCTTTCTCTGTACATTTAGCATTTGTTTGTTCAGAAATTGATGTGCTTGCAGCTTCCTGAGCAGCTCTTCTTTCCTCCACCCTTCTTCTCTTCTTTCGTCGGCATCTTTTTGCATTAAAACTGATTAAGTCAGTGTTTGTGTTGCAATTACTTAGTACATTCTCTTTCATTTTAAACTTAAGCTGGCACTTAAGTCTTCAATTTGCCTCAAGAATAATTTAAGATATGAAGAGGTAGGGGAAGTGATGGCAAAGGTGGTAGGGAATGAGAACGGCGCCCATACACATGCGCTGCACAGCCGCCCTGCTGGCTGCTGCCGATAGTCGATTCTACAATAAAATAAAAATAAAAAGAGGAATAACCTTGGAGGTCAATCATCACCCAGAAAGCGGATAGTAGATGTCACGTAGTATATGTGTACCAAATTTCAGGTCAATAGTTCAAACGGTTTGCGAGCTACAGGTGATTTAAAATTCTGGACAGACACAGTAGCTTATTATATAAGAAGATATTTGGATTATTGGAACACAAGATTCTGAATGAACCACCATTCTGCACCTAAGGAGTTTTAAAAAAATAAATAAATGATTGTTTTGAATCTTGCCCCAGTAACTGCCTAAGTCTGCATGAATTAAGTGGCAAACGTTTAGTCTGATGTGAGTGTGCCCTATGGTGCATGTGAACCTTCATTACATGACACGGAACCAATGGACTAGTTCTAGCCTTTTAATAATAATAATAATAAATTTTATTTATTTGTAGGTGCCTTTCTAAACACTCAAGGACACCGAGCAATAGATAAAACACAGATTATAAACAAAACTATAATACAAAAGTTAAATCAGACAGAACAATTGTAATCAAAGAGTAAAAGCAGTCTTGAACAAATGAGTTTTACGTTTAGTTTTGAAAAGTGAAAATGATTAAATATTTCCAAGCTCAGATGGTTGTGAGTTCCAGAGCTGGGGAGCAGAGCAACTGAATGCTCTGCTCTCTATAGTGGTAAGACGGATGAAGGGGACAGTCAAGTGGATGGAGGAAGAGTATCTAAGGGTACGGGAGGGAATGGCAACATGGAGGAGGTCAGACAGATATAGATGGGCAAGGTTGTGGATAGCCTTAAAAGTTAACAGACCAATTTTGAATTGAATGCGGAACTTACCTGGAAGCCAATGAAGCTGGTGCCAGATGGGAGTGATATGGTGAACAGAGGGGATTCTAGTAATGATGCGGGCAGCTGAATTCTGGACCAGTTGAAGCTTATAAAGAGATTTGTGAGAAAGACCAAAGAAAAGGGAATTGCAATAATCGAGACGAGAAGTGACAAGGCTATGAACGAGGACAGCAGTGGTGTGGGGAGTGAGGGAGGGGCGAATACGATTAATGTTACGCAAGTGGAAATATGAAGACCGGGAGATGCTGTTGATGTGGGACTGAAAAGATAAAGTACTGTCAAGGAGGCTCTTACCCTGTGGGGAAGCGGAGAAAGAGGAATTATCAATAACAAATGAAAAATGATCAGTTTTGGATAATGTTGATTTTGTACCAATGAGGAGAACTTCAGTTTTGTCAGTATTTAATTTAAGAAAATTTGAAAAAAAACAGGATTTGACTTCTGCTATGCAGTCAATAAGTGACCACAAAGCGGATATCAAAGTACTTCTTCAATACATGTATCTCAAGGTGTTCGTCTTCTAAGGGTTCCATGGACAAATTGGTTTTTATTGATCTTTTTTGTCTTTCTTGGAACCCATCTAGGTACTTCATGTCATTCGTACGTTGTCAAGCTACTACACCTACCCATTGGAGTTGACACCAGAGATACTGAAAGCAGTAGGATTCATCTATAAAATGATTTAATCTGCTTTATATTATATTGTCGAGAATGTTGTTATGATATTGTAGAATATTCAGAAAGCAGTGCTATGGACGTTTGTTCCGTACATCTGAACACACACGTGTGTGGACCCAGGCGTATGTTCTGTAACTGGAAACTTTAGAGGAGATCATCCACAACCTTAAATAACAGCTTAATCTTTCAGTACAAGTGAGTACTTAGCTGACGGTTTCTCATACGAATGGATTAAAGCTCCCATTCTAGACATCTTTATCATACTGATTCATTCCCTCAGAAGAATGCTGGCTTTTACATATTTTAGAAATGATTCCAAATGGCTTGTCGAGATTACATCTTGCATGTGAAATTCAGCAAATATTATGTTACAGCAGAGACCGACATTATTTAATTGGTAAAGTTTAAACAGATTTGCCAGAAAAGCTGGTCTTAATAAACTGGATATGTTGATACCAAAAACTACCCTGTTGGCCATGACTTTATAGTATTCATTGGCAAAAAAAAAGAAAAAGCATACTGAAAAGTACATTGGCTGCATTATTTTATAAAAATATGTTTGTATGATTAAAAAAAAGACCTGGAGGTCACATCAGAGGACTCGGGAAGTGGTGTATGTATGTGCCTGCCTTACTTTATTTCCAGGCTGCCGATGTTTAGTTCCACTTTTGGGGAGGAAAAAAAAATGCAGAGGGAGGCATTGTGTTTAGAGTAAGAGTCAGGACGATGGATCAGATCAAAAGCAGACCACCCAATGATAAGAGCTTTGAGCACCTTCACTGTCCAGCGGAACAGATGCTATTGGCCACCCTGGAGGGTTTTAAGAAGCTTGCAATTTAAATTTGAGTCAGCACTGGTTAGAGTACATCAGTACATCCTGCTTACAGTTTGTCACTATTTCAAAACACCATATGTTTTCCTCATTCTGGTGAGTCTGCGCTAGGTTGTCTTTTGTTTTATATATCTCCTTTCATGCTGAATAGCACTGCAAACCATGTATTACAATTAAAGAGGCATAAAGTGAAGAGATCTGCTGAAGAGAGCTAGCAGAAGTGAATTGAACCCTCAACCTTGTGATTTCCACTGCACCCATATTGCCTATTCAAATCCCACTATCCAAGAGTATGCCGTCCTTCTGTAAGTGCCACATACACATGTGTTGTATAAACTGCAAGCTATAAAATGCTTGAAAGGAAGCAACCAGAGAATAATCAACCCTTAAGTTCTTGACTAGTTCCTATAGAAGCCGTATTCTGTTGCAGTTCATTTCTTTGTTCACTTCGGTTATTCCTCATTCCTGTGAGCTGCGCTTCTATTGTTCATTCTTTCTCATGCTTTACTGGGATCTTTTTCATCATTCCATTCCACTGGCCAGTCCAGCAATCCAGAGCGCCTGAAAATGTTTTTCTTTTTGTTAACAGATTTCCTTTGTGTGCAGCAGAGTTGTCTTTGTGCCCCGACTGTTCTTCTGAAGCACAGCACAGCTAAGCCATTGTCAGGGGCACTGTCAGATCTGATGTGTCACATATTCATAGACAGCTTTTCAGCAATTAAGTTGGACAGAAGCAAACATCAGGATGGTTTGTGCCCCCCCACTCATCCTGCTCATGTTCATTTTCATATGCAGCTTATCTCTGGATCCTGCCTTGTACTGCAGGGTTGAGCCTGAGCCTGGGCTTCCATTGTCATTCTATTCTTGAACACATGAGGTCGAGCAGGCTGACTTACAGATAAAATGATAAGCTTCTGCTGCTTCTTATTTCTCCACTTAACATAATTGAGGGACAGCAAAATAAACATAGAAGTCTAGGAAATAAACGGGAAGAGAATCATGTTACTCACAGAAAAACCTTTAATTTTAATGGAAAAATACCTGTGTAATTTGTTTATACCAGATTGTAGCACTTTTAATAGAGAATACCTGCAAGTACGGCAAGGCATCTGAATTTAATTTTCACCCCCTAGCTATGTGAAAACTTGTTACTTTTGCAGAAGGGTATTTTCTCCCCCCTGTTGGTGACCATTGCCTTTTAGGATGCACACAGAATAAAATGTTTTCCCCTCTTGTTACCAGGTGTGTAGAAAAGATCCTAAAATATACAGTAAACATTTCCAAATTTGGTTACGGGACATGAAATCTGTCTCACTGTTATTAGCTAAATGAATAGTATCAACAATACACACTACAAAATATTTCAAAATTACTATTCTAAAATACAGTAATGAAGTTGGGCCTTATTCTGCATACAGTATCTGCCCTTATTTTCAAAGTTAATATTGAAATTCCATTTTAAAACACCTTCTCATTGAAAGTCAATATTTGCCCTCCCCTGAAATCTGAGCAGATTGTGGAGCACCCCCTGAAACAGGGGTCACTTAATAAAGAGCTTTTTGAAGGCAGGAGGTAGATGTGGACTGTTAATGTGATGTTGTGGTCTTCATGAAGGATTGTATAACTCAGTAGGTTTATTGCATATCTTATTTTTCATATAAATACACTTTGCTTTGCCCTCTGGAGCACCACTCTCAGCATTCTATACCCTAGAGCAGTGCTCCCCAAACTCAGTCCTGGGGACACCCTGTCGCTGCTTCTGTTTCTAATTGAAGTCCTGGACTAATTAGGTGAACTGTTATTTCCCAAGTTCTGTGTTTTGGGATCAATATAGAAATTAGAAAACTAAGCCTTTCAAAAAAAAAAAAAAATATATATATATATATATATATACAGTAATCCCTCACTTATCGCGGGAGATAGGTTCCAAGGCCGACCGCGATAACTGAATTTCCGCGAAGTAGGGACACTATATTTATTTAATTATTTAACGTGTATTTGGACGTTTTTAAACCCTCCCTGTATTGTTTACAACCCACCCTTTACTCTATTAAAAACAGGGACAACTGCTAAGCAATATGAAATCGGTAGATAAGTTTACACTTACTGTATAGCGAAGTATACGTAGCAGCTTGTAGGCGGTCATGACGTTGTCGACCTTGTTGCAAAGATTCCTAAAGCAGATTCCATCCAGACTACTGCCTTATCACGTCCACTTGCAACTCATTTTGCACCCTGGTTAAAGGACACTGTGGCCGTAGATCTTATATGCTTTTCCTCCTTTTTAAATAAAAAGAATCGATGTCCTGCAGCAGTGTAGCTGTTCCCTTCCTTCAACATATCCAAAACTTTTACCTTTTCTGCAATCATTTGCATCTTCTGTTGGTGCTTGGACACGGCCCCTGAAGCATTAGCACGTTAATGATGAATGAGTGAGATGAGACTTCCTGGTTAATGCAACACTCCGTCGCTGAGCCAATCAGCAGCACACAGGAACTTAACTGCGTGCTCTGATTGGGTAGCTTCTCAGCCATCCGCCAATAGCATCTGTTGTATGAAATCAACTGGGCAAAACAACTGAGGAAGCAAGTAAAAAGACCCATTGTCCGCAGAAACCCGCGAAGCAGCGAAAAATCCACGTTATGTATTTAGATATGCTTACATATAAAATCCGCAAAGTCGTGAATCCACGAAAAGTGAACCGCGAAGTAGCGAGGGATTACTGTATATACTGTATATATATATATATATATATTATATATATATTGTGATGGATGGCCGGCGAGAGTTTCCGGCCCTCACCCCCAGGCCGCCAGGAGGAGCTCTCCCGACAGCATGGACGTGCCCCGAAGTCCAGCAGGGTCTCATGGACTTTGTAGTTTTTATACACAGCCCTGCTGGAAACCTTGGGGACCACCGGGAGTCGCTGTAGGGAGGCTCGTGGACTCATATGTGCCCTATAACCTGGAAGTACGTCCTGGTCACGTGAACAGGAGAAATGACGTACTTCCAGGTTGAAGAAAAGGACTTTTACCCTGACCCGGAAGTAATATGGACTTGTGGACTGTTGGGCAGAAACACCTCCGGGTCAGGGGGTATAAAAGGACTCTGGGAAAGCCCAGACACTGAGCTGAGGTGGGAGGTAGGGTGGCGAAGTGTCTAGGAGAGGAGGAATTGGGATTATTGTAGTGTTGATTGATTATATGAGTAGTGTGGAGTGGAGGGTGCTTTGTGCACGTTATTATTATTTAATAAATAATAATTGTACTTTTACCTGGTGTTTGGAGTGGTACCTGAGGGTTCAAGAAGTTGATAACAGCCTCAACTGCGACTATATATATATATATATATATATATATATATATATATATATATATATATTACAATTAATATTATATATATAATTATAATTTATATATATGTATATATACATTTTATATATATTAAAATGTACCAAGCAGTTATAATGGAAAATGTATTTTTTTCTTTTTAACAATATTTTCATTTTGATTTTCATTGTACTTTCCCAATTGTTCTATTTGGTTAATTTATCCATTATTTTCTAATTAGTGGGTCTAACGCTAAAGTAATTGCAACCATTCAGTGTTGTTTGCATTTGGTGTCTGCTCTGCTCATTTTTAATTGTCATTAATAAAATACAATGAAAGGGGAAAACTGCACATGGGCAAATATAATGAAATCAACAAAAGAGAGTACAGCATGTAAATATATAGCAAAAACAAATATTTCTAACTGTCTTATAATGTAAAAATCATGCTGTTATACTTTTCTAAATGTAGAATAAGGCAAAAAAATACCAGCTAATTAAATTAGATGAGTTTTTTCAGGTGCTGTCACTGATTATGAATCTGGTTGGAACAAACATCTGTAGCCACAGTGTGCCCCTAGGACCGAGTTTGGGAAACACTACCCTAGAGAGTTTTCATGGTCTCCAAAAAAGAATCCTAAGGTCTGGTTAGAAGTCAAGTTTCTCAAATATAGCTAGGAAAGCACCAATGCTAGGGCTCTTGCATGTCGCAGCCTTCATTTAGTTCATATCAATCACTATGGCTTTATAAAAGCGAACAATCTCCGCTTTATTCAACATGCAATGCAGATATACTTTTATAACTTATGAACAGTGCAGACCCCATATGTAAAATGAAGCCATTTTTTACTTTTAAATGCCAGATCAATTGTTGGGTATATAAACTCTTGGCACATATTGTTTGAAAATCTCTGCACATGGGAAAATTGTGCAGAGATTGGGGCAGACCCTGTGCATTTTTCCCAGTTGATTCTGGGGTTCTGCTCCTACTCTGTTCAATGCTTGCATGGACTGGGTGTTGGGGAAGGTCTTAGGGTCCAGCGGCTGTGGGGCATCTGTCGGTGAAGAAAGATTCACTGATCTTGACTTTGCTGACGATGCTGTGATCTTCACGGAGTCAATGGAGGCTCTAATCAGGGCTCTCGAGAGACTGAGCGAGGAGTCTGAGTGTCTGGTCTTGTGAGTATCTTGGATAAGAACAAAGGTCCAGACCTTTAATGACCTCTTAGACACAGTCATCTGCAGTGTGTCTGTCTGTGGAGAGAGTGTTGACCTCGTTGAGAGGTTTACTTACCTCGGCAGTAACATTCATGTCTCTGGTGACTCTTCCTATGAAGTCAGTAGATGGATTGGGAGAGCATGGGGGGGTCATGAGGTCGCTGGAAAGGGGTGTGTGGCGCTTCCAATATCTATGCAAAAGGACAAAGGTCCAAGTCTTTACAATCCTGGTGCTTCCTGTTTCGCTATATGGTTGCGAGACATGGATGCTACCCAGTGACCTGAGATGAAGACTGGACTCCTTTGGTGCTGTGTCTCCTTGGAGGATCATTGGGTCCCTCTGGCTTGACTTTGTGTCGAATGAGTGGTTGCTCCTGGAATCCTGAGTGAGGCACGTTACCTGCTTTGTGAGGGAGCGTCAGTTACAGCACTATGGCCATGTGGTGCGATTTCCTGAGGATGATCAGTTTCGCAGGATCCTCATTGTTGAGGACCTCAGTGGCTAGACCAGGCCAAGAGGATGCCCACGTAACACCTGGCTGCAGGAGATAGATGATCATTTATGGGGGGTTGGACTGGATTGTGTGTCTGGATGGTTGCCAACCGGGATCCTAAGCTGTTTCATCATGTGGTGGGGACAGCAACGCTCTGTACCAGTGCATGCTTTACAACCTGACCTGACCTAGGAAAATTCCTAAAAAGTGTAGGCTAGCAAATATTATCCTGTTGTATAGAAAGGTTAATAGGACTGGTCCTAGTAAGCTTAACGTGCATCATCACAGGTAAATTAAAGGAAGCAATTATTAAGGACGAGATCCAACAGCACATGTTTAGAGCAGGTGTATTAGCAAATTGCCAGCATGGGTTCAGATGGGGAAGGTCATGTTTCACTTATTGTGGTGGAATTCTTTAAGGAAGTGACAAAAGCATACAATAAGAGAGGTGCATAAAATATTATTTATCTTGATTTTCAAAGGGCTTTAGATAAAGTAACACATGAAAGGTTAGTGACCAAACTGATAGCAGTGGGAATTCAGGGTGCGGTGTGTAGGTGGGTACAAAATTGGCTCAAACATAGAAACCAAGGAGTAATGGTGAAGGGAACTTTCTCAAATTTAGATAATGTTAAATGTGGCATCCCTCATATGCAGCTGCTATTTTTAATAATAAACAAGAATATATTCAGTAAGCCGGTTAAGTCTGCAGATGATACTAAACTTGGTGGAAAAGCAGCTAATGCAGAATCAGCAAAATTATTACAAAGGGATGAGGACAGCATGCAGGCCTGGGTAGATTTGTGGCAGATGAAATATAATGTAAATAAATGTGAAGTATTACATACTGTATATGAAGTAGAAATGTTAGATTTTAATGCATTAGGAAGTTTGAAATTTGAAATACATTTTATAAGAAGGACCTGGGAGTCAAGGTGGACTTATCACTATCTCCAGCATGAAAGAGAACGGAGGTTAATAAAGTAGGGAAAGAAGAGGCAGAATGGTGAGGAGCCTGTGCAGTGTGGAGTAGAGGCAGATGGTCAGGAGTATGCATTGGAGGAAGTGAGCAGTAGGTCTGCATTCGAGAAGGGGGCTGAAGAAGGGGTGCACAGGGGAGTGGAATCAGCCACATTATGCTTCATCTCCCTTTAGATGCCGAAAGACTGGCTGAAGGAGACTTGAGTGGTGGTTGGTTTGGTATCCCGCAGATGCCAAGGGACTGACGGTAGGAACCTAAACCTGAGTTTAAGGGTTGACTGTCAGCGTGCGTCGCCAAATTTAAGAAAGAGACATTTGGGCTCAAGTTTTAGGAAGAGGGATCTGCCAGGAGTTTAAATCTCATTTTTAACGGACTTGTTTATCAAACTTTTTAACCTCCACATTTCTCGACGTTTTTATAGATTGTTAGTTTATTTATGAAGAATTTTAGAACTTCACTCGTGGACTCTTTGGTTATTTTAATAAAAACACTGTGCACTTGTTTTACCTACCTCTTGCTGACTGTGTTTGTGTCCTCAGTTGCCCGACTCATCCTCGGTTTCGTTATTGACAGATTTGCTAAAGAATATGGAGCCAATCCAGACCATCACAAGAGAGTACAGAAGTGATCACGAAGGCAAACAAGATATTAACTTTGTTGATTTGTGGAGTACAAGTCTAGGGAGCGGTATGCTTAAAGGAGTACATCACCCAAAAATGATGTATTTTTTTTTGTAATATTCCTTACCCCAAGTAGTTTGTAGTGATGGCCAAGAAAAATTTTAAAGCTCATGTTTTAATGCAGAATGTGAGAGAAATGTTTATGATAAAATATAACCCAGTGGTGACTAACACTGTACAATGGCAAATGATGTTATAAACATTCACGGATAAAAGAAAATCCTCACATTGTTCATGTTGCATAATCGACATGGCTGTTATCCAGTCGTATGCTCCCCATGCCTGGCAATTCAAATCATCAGGGCCACAACAGTATTGTCAGCAGAACTTCACATCACAGGCACTTTTAAAATGAACCCTAATCTAAGCTCATGTGATCCCCAGTAATACCCCCTTGAGAGTGATATTACGTCTTGGAATTGGGAGAGCCTATATAAACATTCAGCGGAAGGGCCTGAGGCAGCAGCCTGAGGAATGTTATTTTTATTCCTGGTTTACTTGAAGCAATTAGTCAGTCACTAATAGGGGAGCTAGGGTGAAGGCGGTGTATCAATAGGCCAGGTCTTATTTTTTGGATGATTTTCACTATTGTGTACTGACTCTCTTTATCTCTGTGATGCTAAAATGGTAAACAACAGGAGGGGGAAATAGTCAGTGCCTCGGACTATTTTAAAGCGAGCGGCTTCTTTTACAATCCAGCAGCCAGCAATACCTTTGTGGTCCTAAAGTAAGTTCAGCCATTCTGAACAAGGACGAACATGGAGTGCAGATTAAATGCTTTCATATCTCATGAAGCCTTACTTTGAGTGTAAATGTAATTATGCCAGCCTCACATCTCCTGGGTTCAAGTTCAGTTCCAGGTAGTGTTTATATAATAAAGTTTAGATATTTTCCTCATTCCTTTGTGGGTTTTCTTCAGGTACCCCAGTTGCCTCTCTCATCCCACTACTGTTAACTTTATTTTGTTTTGCTTTTATGAGTGAGTGTGCCCTGTGTTAGGACGGCACCCAATAATGCTTGTTGTAATACCTTTGGCAAAATCAGCAGGTTTCACAAAATGAATGAATAAATGATGGTTCCTCTTAAACATGAAGTAAAGTGGCGAGCTTTGATAATTAAACAGTAGCCCAGTTTAATGCCACGTAATAGTGATACTGTTCATCTGAAACACTTATTCAAGACTCCTTTAAAGCTATCAGTTGTTGCAAAATACCATCCTCTTGGTAATGAAACATTCGATTAAATGAAAGCATTGGTGTAATAACTCGCCACCCATCCTTTTGTCTAGTCACTAATGAAGATGCTTCTGCCGTAGTTTTCGTGTGACTAAAATGCGCATAAAAAGCTGAGCTGACACTCTCTACTCACATGCAATGTTTTTTTTTTCTTTCTTTGCAATCAATTAGCAATTATTTAATTATATTCATCCAGGTTTTGGTGAACTATGCTTGTGCATTTTGGTCTTTCACCATTTAGCATTCTGCCTACTGGATTAAAGTACAATGACCCAAAATAAGTTGACCTCCCCGTTTTTGCCAGTTCGACTTAAATTCTAATCTCTATATTTGTTGTGAAAAGCCTGTGATCTTTCTCAGCTATACTCTTTGATTGTCATTTTAAGGGTGCAGCTACAAGACCAGGTGCAGTGTAGGAATTGTAAGACTGTGTCAGATAAACCCAGGAGGCAAGGAGGCACGCTTTGCTTTATCTTGAGCCGTTCTGTCGTTGATATTATCCTTAGGCACTTAATGTTTATAGAACTGTTATACAATCATTTACAGATAGTTTAGTTAAAGCAAAGGCGGGTTGAGTGACTTGCTGAGTGCCACACAGTACATAGGAGGTGCAGTATTGAATCCACAACATTGTGGTTTAGAGTCCACTGTCCACTAACCATTATGTACTGTCTTGAAAACCTTGAGTTTCTGAGCAGGTGGTGCATTTTGTACACTTTTGTAACACCATTCTGCTGTGCCATTTATATATATATATAAATATAAGGAGCCTCAAAAAAGCTGCAATAATTGCGTTAAATTGTACACCTTAAAATGAAGCAGCGTGTACTACAAGAAGGTACTGGGATGCCTGTGCTCTGTTTTTTCGAAAGCATAAGGTAAGAACTCAAGTAAATAAAATATTTGTTTAATAAGGCACAAATGAAGCCCATATTGTTGGAATACTTCTTCTGTTCTCGTGTCTGCTCCTACAGCACAAAAACAGGGACACGGCTCACTTGATGCGGAGTTTCTCAGAAGGGATTCCAGACATTTGTTATCTTTTAGCTCGACTGTCTTTAAAGAGTCTCACGGCAGAAAGAATGCACTGTTTGCAGATGCTCATGCGTGTTCTGTACACATCTTGGCAGGTGCTAACTGGAGCACAAGTTAGGTTGGATTTGTGGATTTTTCACCTAGTGGGGATATCAGATGGCTATACGTGTAAGACTAAAATCCAATCTCGAGATGTAATTTAATGTCTGAGAAGGAGAACTGGACAGAATAGAAAGAGTCCAAAGGACTAATGTAAAGACAAAAGAAACTGTAATGAAGCAGTATTTAATTGGTCGTAAGAACCACTATTCTACAGAGTTTTATAAAAATGAGGTACAAAACAAGTAACATTAAGCAATGCATCATTTATAAGAGATAAGACAAAGTAAGATTAATTAGATTTCATAGCTTATTAAAAGAATTACATTTTTCAGAATAACATACAGAAGGTGCAGTAGATAATTTGAGCATCTCAAACTGATTACCTGATATTTGATATTTTGATTTTTTACATATAATGAAACAAAGGCACACACTGTGAGAGAGTATTTGGATATTAGTAAAGGCCAAAACAATAAATGGCAGATATTGACAATCTACATGACAGAGAAATAGAAATCTCATAGTTGCAAAGCAAGCCATAGGACAAAATTGGTTGGTCTAAACCTATATGTGTCACTTTAAGTTTCATTGTTCAGTAAACTGAAATTACATTGAATGTGCTTTCCTTGTCCTTAACAAGGTTCGGCCATTTTCTGTACACAGATTGACTTTAAATAAGATTGTCATCATGTTTGTTACATGCAAATCATAGCAACTTTTTCACAAATTGATGGCACCTGTGACACCACCAATTATTTAAAAAGTGACAAAAACTGTTTTTATATATATTTTTTATATATGGCGCAGTGGGTGGTGCTACTGCTTCACAGTTAGGAGACCTGGGTTTGTTTCTCGGGTCCTCCCTGCATGAAGTTTGCATGTTCTCCCTGTGTCTGCGTGGGTTTCCTCCAGGTACTCCGGTTTCCTCCCACAGTCCAAAGACATGCAGGTTAGGTGCATTGGCGATCCTAAATTGTCCCTAGTGTGTTCTTGGTGTGTGAGTGTGTGTGTGTGTGTGCCCTGCCCGGGGTTTGTTTCCTGCCTTGCACCCTGTTTTGGCTGGGATTAGCTCCAGCAGACCCCCGTGACCCTGTAGTTAAGATATAGTGGATAATGGATGGATAGCTGTTTAAGCCCATGCTATAAAAAGCCCAGGGTCCTAGAAACTATTCAAATCATCAGAAAAAAAAATAAAATAAAATGTACAGATGTCAGATAATTGAAAGGAACTACTCTGGGCGTCTCTCTCCTCAGAGGTTTCGTTTTGCCAATGTGATCATACCACTTGTGCATTAGTAGAAGGAGGAAAAGTAAAAGGGATGCCGTTTTGCCGATGTCAGTTGTGGCTAATCGACTTTGTCTTTCTTCTGAGGTTTCATTTTGCTGACATGCTCACTTCACTTCTGTATTGACAGCTAAACAAGTTTTCTGTTTCCTTGGAGGCGGAGCCCTTACCCTAACTCCACCTCTCACTTTCGGGCCAGACAGACACACACACTTCCACGCATAGACGTTTATATATACGTCTGTAATAATGACAAAAGATAAGCATAAAGGTTTGGGGTGTTTAGCCCCGTATACTGCAACAAATAAGGTCAGAATTCTCAACAAAATCATCAGACACATAGGGATGGGTAGACGGACAACTTATAGGGTCAGACCGGAAATTAAACAGTGGAATGCTGGGAAAAGCATGGTAGTGGATAGGAGGAGGTTGACGTCATCAAACAGGGACCAGAGGGTAGAAAGGGACCCGGAAGTGTTGCGGCTCTTTTAGTCGTCGGGCAATATTATGGCGGCGGTGCTTCGTTCTTTTTACGTAAAATAAGAAGAGAGAGGTTAGTACGCTGCCGTTATCCCCCAGCCCGACTTGAAGAGGTGCACGTCGGGTCCTTAAGCGGCTCCCCATGCACTCGTGCGTGACATATATACATGCATACATACATACATACATACATACAGGGTGAGTCAAAATTATGGTAACACTAATAATACTGGAATGTATATACTTATATACAATTTTTGTGGACAATTTATATGCCACATATGATACATGTTCAATAGAACATGATGGCAAACAGGTTGTAACATTCCTGTAAATCATCTTGCACATATGAAGTATACATTTTTTCCGCCATTCAAATGTCAACATAATTTTGACTCACCCTGTATATGTGTGTATGTATGTATATATATATATATATGTGTGTGTGTATATATATATATATATATATATATATATATATATATATATATATATATAGTAAGAGGTAGCCCGGCCACAGACAGACATGACAACGCAGTGTACACAACTATTTAGACAACTGCACAGTCCTTGGTTCCTTCGGCCGCCTCCATTCCTGTCTCGTAAGCTCTGTCCTTCTTCTACCCGACTCTGACTCCTCGAATGGAGTGAGGCGGCCCCTTTTATCTTGTCCCAGATGTGCTCCAGGTGCCTGACGATGAACTTCCGGCAGCACTCCCCAGTGTGGCGAAAGTGCTGCCCTTGCACCCGGAAGCGCTCCGGACATAAACCATCCCTGGTCTGTCAGCACTTCCTGGTGTCCTGGAAGTGCTGTCCCCCAGGGATCAAGGACTGTCCGGGTGCCCAGGGAAAAGAAGTGCCGCTCTCCCGGTTCCTCCTTCCTCCAGGCATCCCGGCGGGGCAGGATTCCTGGTTGTCTATCACAATATACTGTGTGTATATATATATATATATATATATATATATATATATATATATATATATATATATATATATATATATATAAAGTACCACAAATGTAAGTCCGCATTTGTCAAGATGACTGCATCCAGGTTCTTATAAGGAGAAGTGTCCATCTCTCTTATTTTGTTGGTTGCCTGCTGTACTCCTGTAATTCTCTTTTCATGACTTTCAGGTCTCTGCACAGCTCATCTATTACTACATCATAGATTCTAATTGTGCTTCATTTAGGATCACAAGCTAAAAATGTGCATTGTTTAAACAAACCATAGTTTTATAGGGTCTGTAAAATTCTAGATACTTACAATAAGAACACAAGGGTAGAAAACCTAAGCAGTCCAGTGATGCTTTGTGAAGAGCGGTATATTCAAGAGGTATCTAAATGTCAGTAGATTGGAAGCAGTTTTGATAGTCATGGGAAGATCATGCCAAAGCTCTGGAGCAAAAACTGGAAAACAAAATCTATTTTTATGATATTTAGTGGGGGAAGGTATAGTTAGTAGAGAGGGCTAAGCAGAATTGAAACTTAGTGGAGAGTGGTGTAGAGGCCAAGGACTTGGAGGTCAAAAAAAAAAAGAACTAGGGTACTGAGAGAAGTTACTGTAAGATTAATTATTTTTTATTTGTATTTTAAAAGTCAACGCCTGCTGTAAAAGATGATGTGCTGAAGGAGATACCGGTTTTGCATTGCACAAATAACCTGATGGCTCAGTTTCTTTTCAAGCTACAGTTTATTTCACCCTCATGGGATGAATTGCAGAGTTTTCAAAACAACTTAACAGCATAAAGGCAAGCTTTGGCATCCCTTGAAAGTGAAAACAGTGCCTCACCCCTCACTATATAGAATATTGTAGATAATACTGCAGATACCGTACAGTATGTCCTGGAAAGATAAATGACACCCAGTAACAGGAAATACTATACTGTCCCAACCCCAAGAAAATCTGAACTACGTGGTGCTGAACAGTAAGATGGAGGGTGGAGTGAGAGTCCGCTGATGTCACCAGGAAGCCCTCCACTTTCCAGTGCTTTCAGAAAGTCCATTTGCAAATAGTAAGGGGAGTTCTTCCTTTAGCTCAGACTTTGTGGAAAAGCTTCTGAGAGAGTTTGTAATCCAGACAGCACAGGTTTGCGGCTGACCTGCAGTGCAATGTGAGACATAGAATGGATTGTGGTGTCATCCCATGATAAAACAAACTAATAATTTTCCACTTCAAAAATTCAATGCATGCTGCAGTGGATTAAAATGATGAAAATGGGTATTCTGGAATGGCTCATAGTCCCAAACTCAATGCCTTTGAAAATCATTGCCCCTCGTTTTCTCTGGGTAATTCATCACACCTATGGCAATTTTGCTACCTTGATGCCTGAAGTTAACTAAAATTTATCGAAAATGATTACCAGTTGTTATATATGCCAGTTGTGGTTTAACTAAGAATTTGGATGAATGAATAAATATTTTTATTAATTTAGTTGCTTTCCTTTTTGGAAGACATTTCTGAATATGAATGTTTGACTCACAAATAAAATGCAGCAATATAATACGTCAAAGTCTCAGAGTATAAAACTGTTCAATTAGAGAGAAGGGGTATAAGCTAAGTACTTTCTCAAGGAACTGTATCACGTGAATGGAAACGTTTTAATATTGGTTGCGCACTTTTGCGACCTGCTAGTCGATCCTTCAAAATGTGACCTTTGAAACCTGGGCCATCACTATAGCTTACACTGCTGTGAATGGTGGTCTTTTAGAAGCAGCAAAGCATGTAAGAAGATTTGTAAATGCTCCTGGTTAACAACAACATAGTCAAAACCCCCCGAACCACCACCACCCCCTTGGGCTTTCAAATTTCTTTACATTTGTAGAAATGGTGCCTGACCTGCTCTAGGAAGATGCTTTGCTGCTTTCACCTGTCACATCAGGTCAGGGAATGGGCAGAAACTGTTTCTGAATGAAACTCTTCTTCATGCTTGACCGCCTTTGAGCCCTTTAGTAATTTATCAATATAGATCAACAGATCCTGTTTAGTTTGCCCACGCTCTTGAGTCTGTGATTGAGTTCCTGGGGGGATTTGTTTAATCTCCCCAGTGCTCAACAGCAGTGGATAGTGAAAGAGGCTGCACAGAGAGAATGAGAAGAGGTACGGACCTTTCAGTGAACTGTCATGTATCTATTGAAGGGCTGAAGCTGTGGCCTCCCCGCATTTTAATATGCTGGAGTAGGCCTTCATATTAATGCTGAAGGTTTTGCATAGGGTTAGGGAACATTTTTATCACTAAATCGTTAAGTATTTGAGATGGCTTTTTGAAATATACTCCTGCATAGTTCTTGATACTGCTATGAAAGGATTCAGTCTCTGAGACCCTGAAATGGATTTAGCGGGTTACAGAAGGTTATGTCATGTTTACAAATTATTGTCTCTTCTTCTTATCTTTGTCTACTGTTTTACATTAACTGCACTGCATGCAAACCTGTTGCCTTGTTAGGCTGTGAGTCCTGTTTTGTCATGCACAGAGCACAGAAATTAAAATCCGTCGTAATCTGAATTGATTCCAGATGCACTTTTCCGCCCTGTTTCGTTGCCTGTGATCAAGAGCATGGCAATAGGTGTTTTTTAGCAGATGATGTAAGATTTTAATGAATAGGTGTTTGCTAGCAGATGTTGAAAGATTATAATTTTCTCCAGGCAAACCTATCAAGTCAGACGCTGTATCATGTCTGCAGGTTTAACATTGTGGGGTGACCTGGTGAATATTCTCATATGGCTCTGGGATTCAAGGTTCTGCACATGTTAGTGCTGGTTTCTGTTGTGAACTAGCATTTTGAACTGTCCCGTGCTTCTGCTTGGCTCACTCACTTTCAGTGTGGTTACTATTAGACCTGCACAGCTGAATTGTACTCTAAAGCAGAGCAGATCAACCATCAACTCAATGCCAGTGAATGTATCCTTAGACTGCTTCAGGAGCCAAAGAAGTCACATGTCAAGCAGATGCGTTCTTAGGAGAAAATTGTCAATGTATATGGTAATGTTACCATCCTGAAAACCTTTATCAATTAAAGATTTGCTCAGGATGCACGAATCCAAAACTGCTTTCAGACCACAGTTGCTATTAATGAAACCCAGGCATAGAATACCAGCTAATATCAGGAATGCTGGTCAGATCCTAGGAATATGTCATTAAGTAACCCTTCAACGCAGTAAGGGGAAAACCTATATTCAGATTAACTTGAATAATTAGCATAACATTTTCAAAGCCGGTTAATTCAGTTCCGGCTCATGATAAGTGACGATAATCGTGATGATTGAGACTCTCTTACTATTCAATCTTTTGCCACTATATTAAACATTCAGTCCACTGCATGGGAGAACAACTAATACAAAAACTGTTCTGGACATCATTTTCATTGTTACACAATGCTCAACGGTGATTATGTTCAAGTCCTTACCTTCATTTACAACAGTGAATAGAGGCTAAAATCAGGCCATCACTTTTAGTTTCATTGTCAAGAAGTTTCGAGTCCCTCGTTTTTTGCTAGGACTGCCTGTGTTACTCAAAAACGGAACTCTTACTAAACTCTCCCAGTGTGACCTTTGTGTTATACTGAGTTACTCAAAATACTGTACCCAATTCCTCTTGTAACATTTCAGTATGATAAAACTTGTTTCAATGCCATCTTTTTGGATTGTTTTTTTTTTACATTGTATTGGTGTTTATTTGGTTTCTCAATTAACATTAGGTTTCAAGACTCATGTCAATGACAATGTTTTAAAAAATTAAGTAAAAATACGATAACTGCTCAGCCTGGGATGTGAAATTCCAAGTCTTGACAAACATTTACAATATGATATTTTTTTGCTAACTGAATGACTCTGTCAACTGCAACCTTACAGATGCCTTGGACTTTCAAAACTCATATGTTGTCATCTTCATAGTAAGTCATAGCAAGAGGGCCTTTTGTGATCAATACCAAAAGGTTTGCTCAGATCTTTACTAAAATCCACAAAAATGTTCCTAAATAAGTTTTCTTATCTTGCTTGAGTCTTAGTCTCTGATGAGATTTCCTGAAGTTTTCACAAAGTCTGGATACTTGCCAGTGTGAGTGGCCATCATGACATCTCAGGCCTGAAAAGCAACCATACATCATCATACTGCCCAGACATATAACATGGCAGCACATAGGAAACCGAGAAACACAAATTAATAACGCCCCCCGAAAAAAATAAATGCAAAAAATCGAGACATGTTGACATCACTTCAGTAATACTAAAAAAATTTGATCAAAAACAACGATGTAACTGTAGAAGTTGTTTAAAAAATTAAACAATATATAACAAAAATACTTTTAACTAATTATTAACACATACAGTATAAAATAATAACTGATGATGACATATTGTTTTGTTGATTATCTTACTTACCTGCTGAAATTAGCATTGTCTTTGAAATACAGAAATGCTTCGCCAGACTTTTGTCAGTTCTCTGCTGAACTGCTGCAAGTCTCTCCTTAAAGGTCTCTCCACAATAATTATTGACATTTTGCATCATTTTAGAAGAAATTTTCCTTACACAAAACTCCTTAAGCTAAATTTCAGAATAATCTGATGTGCCCAATGGTGATCACTTGAGCTTTGATTTTAAAGTCCACAGAATCCAGACAGATCAACAGTTCTTGTTACTCCAAAGCCTTTCTGAATTTCCCTAATTAGTTACTCTGCCTGAAAACACTTCCTTAATCTGTCTTCCTGATTGGTTAAAGAGAAAAATTATGGCCTGTGTCTTCATTTATTTGATGTTGCTCTGTGGTGCTAGAACTTTCTGGTTCCTAACCAGGTCTGATAATTTGGGTTCTCCCTCTTCTTGGCTCTGTTGGCTTGCATGCCTGTGAGGAGCTTCAGATAGTCAACAAAACAATCTGTCATCATCAGTTGTTATTTTATACTGTATGTGTTAATAATTAGTTAAAAGTATTTTTGTTATATATTGTTTAATTTTTTAAACAACTTTTACAGTTACATCCTTGTTTTTGATAAAATTTTTTTAGTATTACTGAAGTGATATCAACGTGTCTCGATTTTTTGCATTTATTTTTTTGCGGGGGGCGTTATTAATTTGTGTTTCTCGGTTTCCTATGTGCTGCCATGTTATATGTCTGGGCAGTATGATGATATATGGTTGCTTTTCAGGCCTGAGATGTCATGATGGCCACGCACACTGAGCAAGTATCCAGACTTTGTGAAAACTTCAGGAAATCTCATCAGAGACTAAGACTCAAACAAGATAAGAAAACTTATTTAGGAACATTTTTGTGGATTTTAGTAAAGATCTGAGCAAGCCTTTTGGTATTGATCACAAAAGGCCCTTGGTATGGCTTACTCACACCTATACGAAAGATGCTACTGTACTGCTCCTAACTGAAGTCTGACTAGGCACTCAATCAGTCCAGTTCAAACACATAACCATAATTCCTTTTTACAGTTCATACAATTAATCAATGTTTTTAACAGTCAGGGTTACAACACAGTGCTTAATAAGCAGACTAATCAGTAATATAAAGTCAACAACAACAACATTTTTTTATGTAGCATGTTTTCATACAAACAATTTAGCTCAAATTCTAGAAAGCTGATAGTATCTCCCTGGAAAAGAACTATGTCCAGATGAACTGAATCAACTTTCTAGAATTTCCTTACCTGGATTATTGAGCATGCATCGAGACAATTTAGCTCAAAGTGCTTTAAAAAATTGAATACAAGGAAGCTAATGAGAAGTCAAGCAAAATGACACCTTTCATTGCCTAACTAGAAAGATTACAATATGCAAGCTATTCAGGCAACTCAGGCCCCTTCTTCAGGCAAGATGTATCAATTTGTAATTACAAACTGCCTGAAGAACGGGACTGAGTTGCCTGAATAGCTTGCATATTGTAATCTTTCTAGTTAGCCAATAAATGGTGTAATTTTGCTTAACTTCTCACTACATTCATAATGGCTATCAGTACAACACCCTACCACGAAGGAAGATAATATAAAACATAAACAAACAAGGTTAGACAATAATATTATATAGTATCTAACAAAGATAAAGGGTTAGGTCAGGTGGCCAGGAGGACAGAAAAATCTAAATTAAAACTCCAGTTAGGTTGGAGAAAAAAACAAAATCCTACAGGGGTTCCAAGGCCAAAAGATGGTCTACCTAACATGGATGTTCTAAATCCGTCCTTATGGGTTTCAGACTTCATATGGAAAAATCTGACAATGCTGGTGGTCATGTGGACATCTGGGACACCCGTCAATCAATCCCTAATCACAGTGGGCAGCATGGTACCTTGATCAGGTGGTGGTGGTACAGATCACCACCACAGAAGAACCAGAAAAGACAGCAGAGAATATTAGTAGGGAATTGTAGACCCCAGAGGAAAAATGATAATTCAATGCCCATATAGTGTAATAAGGATACAATGAAAATGTAGCTACAAAAAAGCCATTTTAAAATAATGAGTTTTTAGCAGTTTTTTTAAGTTGTTCTACAATATTAACCAGGTAAAGTATTCCAAATTTTTGGTGCATAACCGCAAAAGGCCGCCTCACCACTTCTATTCAGGTTTGCTCTTGGAATTATAAGCAGACCTTCATTTGAAGATCTGAGGTTATAACTGGAGTGTTAGGGGACAGACATTCCAAAATGTAGGACAGGTTGAGATTATTTAAGGCTTTGTAAACAATTATTAGTATTTTAAAATCAATTCTAAATGACACGGGTAACCAATGTAACAATGCTAAAACTGGTGAGATGTGCTCAGATTTTTTTTTTCTAGTTAAGATTCATGCTGCAGCATTCTGCACTAACTGTAACCGTAAATCAGCACTTCAGATAAAACTAAAAGCTAACAGTTACAAGCACTGACAGAACACAGCAGGAGGTTGTAACATACCACATACCTGACAAATCTGAATAGTAAATTATCTATCTATCTATCTATCTATCTATCTATCTATCTATCTATCTATCTATCTATCTATCTATCTATCTATCTATCTATCTATCTATCTATCTATCTATCTATCTATCTATCTATCTATCTATCATTGACAGCTAGCAGTCAGATGGGTTTACAGTATATTGCTATTATAGTGATGAATAGAAATGACAGTGGAAAATGGTAAGTGATAAAACAAGAGCTGAACTATCAGATCTAAGAACATGTGGTTTTTTGGCCTGGATTTGAATGTCAGGAAAGGTGAAGCCTCATGAACAGACTTAGGAAGGGAAATCCAGAGAGTTATGTATCAACATTCTGGAACATTACAAAGGCCAGTCTCTATAGATTTTCTGTCAGATTTATATATCGTGTGAAGGACCTTTGGAGAAACATCCTTATAAGTTAATAACAGATTTTTGTAGATGATTTAGTATCAGACAGCAATTCAGTGCAGACAAGACAACCAAGCTGTAATGTGGTCAGACTTTTGTTCTGGTTAAGACTCTTGTCTTGTAGCAGCATTCTAATTCTGTTGTAACCTGTTGGTGTTTCACTCAGGAAGACTGTTAAAAATATCTGCAGTAGTCCAATTGAGTGATGATAAAAGCAAAGAAAAGTACTTAAGCATTCCGATCTAATGAAGTAGGCATAGACTCTATACTTTGTAAATAATAAAGTGAAGTTTTGACTGCCGCAGTGATGTGGGATTCAAAGGTCAGGCCACTGTCAAGTACAACTCCAAGGGATGGATAAATCTGGAAAATACAAGTTTTATTTCTCTTATCCAGCCCTGTTTCAATGGGACTTTTTGCTGGTCCAGACTGCTAAGCGATCCCCACTTCAAGATGCTCCTAAACAGTCCTGGCTCTGTGGGGCTGCTCGGCAATCCTGATTTTATGGGATTAATGGCCCACAGGTTTAGATTTTTAATGTCTGAACTGTTACATATGCAGAAAGTTTTTCATGTTCCTCCGATAAAAGAGAGTACAAACGTTTTTTTTTTTTCTTAAGACATTTCATCTCATTTATCATATCCAATCATATTTTTGAATGATAGAGTCACAGCTGAACTGCAGGAGTGGCGAAGAGCTTGGCAGTGCAAAACTAAACAGGTCACAGATGTGGATAGATATTTGGAGCCAGATGCCTTCATTAATGTTTGGACTCAGAACAGTCGCTTGTTCATCTTCTGAACTGAAATAGTTTCAGACAAAAGAAGTATTGTACCTGTCTCGGTCTTTCTTACAGCTAAATTAAAAATTAAGTCTGTATGCAAGTGTAACTTCTTCAACATTAGCATACTTTTACAAATTGGCAGGATAATGGCTGGCCACTGCATACTGTGGTCGAGGTTTTTAGTTATTGTTAAAGGATTTTGACTTTTTGAATGACATTAAAACCATCCGTTCATCTCTCCACTTCCCTAACAATCCAGAAAAACAGAATGATTTTAATTTGAAGATGCATGCAATTCATACATTCTACGAATTTGTTTTCAGAACCAAGTATTGTATTACAATTAGCAGTTCTGGGAAAGAACAACATAGAAAGTTTCACAGTTTCAACTTTGATTGCAAGTTATGCTTTTATCAGGAAGCAGTAAGATATTTACAATAAAGCATAAAAATAAATATGTTAGTATAAACATAACTATCAGATTAATTGCACACTCTGGCATAAAGTAGAGAACAATGGTGTGCTGGCTGTTTTTCTTCTCACTGCCGGATGGGGAGTTGCTGTAACATTGAGGGAAGGTTCCAGTTAACACACAAAATAAATACGTACATATACTGTATGGCATTGCCCTTTTAAATCTGCTGTGATTTGTATTTCTACCATAGATTATCAATGGTTCAAACCTAAAACAACCATTTGGTTTTTAATATGGTATGATGTGAAATTAGAATTTTTGTAGAAGTATTCTATCTCTTTTACTTTCCAAAGGACTTTTTGCAGATGAATATTGTTAATAAGGTGTAGGACTTCTTTCATTCCTACATTGTTCATTTTAACATTTTTTCGTATTTAACCCATTTTGACTTGCTTGTTTACCTTTGAACAGCTGTTTCCTTAATGTCCAGTTAGCAGCGAGAAGCTAGTAATTCAGCTCTCCATGCACCTGGGCTTCTTTATACCCTAAACAAGCTATTCTGACTTCATGTTTAGAAAGAAAATCCAGCAAAACTCTTCCAAGCAAGGCAACTAGTCCATTTCTGTATATAAAATTATACTCTATCCTCTGTATTACATTTCCAATCTGTGTACTTACAGTAATCCTTCTAATTGATGTGTTAACCAGAATCCACATAAATAAAGATTCTGTGTTAATATAGTATACTGAGGAAAGGTTAATGAGAACTGTGGACACTTTTTGTGACTGAAGACAGAGAAGAAAATTAAAATTAGTAAAAACCTTTATTGATACATACCAGACAAGGGTAAAATGACAGAGAAACACAGTCCTAGGACACCGCACTTCATCTGCCTCGAGCGCAGATATCCTTGCTCTTTTATACCTTTCTAGTCTCCTGATCGTTGACCACGTAAGCAATAAAAATAGCGTCCTGACTCATTTTGTATTATTCCAATTTGTAAAGTCCTTACCCTAAAGGTATATTTTCTTGTCACACACATCATTGAGAGAAAACTTCCAGAAAGTACAGTGATCCCTCGCTATATCGCGCTTCGCCTTTCGCGGCTTCACTCCATCGCGGATTTTATATGTAAGCATATTTAAATATATATCGCGGATTTTTCGCTGCTTCGCGGGTTTCTGCGGACAATGGGTCTTTTAATTTCTGGTACATGCTTCCTCAGTTGGTTTGCCCAGTTGATTTCATACAAGGGACGCTATTGGCAGATGGCTGAGAAGCTACCCAACTTACTTTCTCTCTCTCTCTCTCTCTTGCGCTGACGTAGGGGTGTGTGAGCAGGGGGGCTGTGTGCAGCTGCTTCCTGAAGGACGTGCTGCACAGTGCTTCGCATACTTAAAAGCTCAAAGGGCACGTATTGATTTTTTATCTCTCTCTCTATCTCTCTCTCTCTCTCTCTCTGCTCCTGACAGAGGGGGTGTGAGCTGCCGCCTTCAACAGCTTTGTACCGGCGGTGCTTCGCATACTTAAAAGCCAAAAAGCCCTATTGATTTTTTTTTTGACTGCTTGCTTTGCACTCCTTTGAAAAGGAAGATATGTTTGCATTCTTTTAATTGTGAGACAGAACTGTCATCTCTGTCTTGTCATGGAGCACAGTTTAAACTTTTGAAAAAGAAACAAATGTTTGTTTGCAGTGTTTGAATAACGTTCCTGTCTCTCTACAACCTCCTGTGTTTCTGCGCAAATCTGTGACCCAAGCATGACATTCTAAAAATAACCATATAAACATATGGTTTCTACTTCGCGGATTTTCCTATTTCGCGGGTGGCTCTGGAACGCAACCCCCGCGATGGAGGAGGGATTACTGTATACATGCTTTTTGTCACGTACGCAAAACACAAACAAGTTTGATCATTCTGTTCTATTTTCTGTACTTACACACATACATTTTGTTCAATTACATCATTTTATGTTTTTACACTCCTCCCTTTTTGAACAAAATGATGTGGGCAATATATAATTAAATTGAAATGGTTGATGAAGGGGAAGGGGGGGGAAAAGGGGATGGGGAGGAGAAAATGGAAGAAGCTATACGAGACATGTGCTCCTCATGTAGCATATATGCCCTTTCCATAGAGGCGGTAAAGTACTTAGATAGAGATCACCACCCATCCTTGGGTAGCCTGAGAGGGTGCGGGTAACAGTCAACAGAAAAAGTATTTTTAAGATAGCCATTTCTTGCAATGTGATGTGTGGATCCAGGCAGGCAGTCCTTCAACTTTCACGGCGTGTGGTGTGGATAGAAGAATTTGGAATGGTCCTCTCCACCTAGGCTGATGCCAGTGTTTCCTCCGAGTATCTCGAACCAGGATCCAGGTGCCCAAGGGAATTGGTAAATCCTTGGAAAGGGGGCTGGTCCTCCAGGCTTGATTAACCTGCTGGTGGATTTCCTTCAACGAGGTTCGCAAACCTGCAAGACTAGAGAGAAGATCATTGTCCACAGTATGCAAATTCACATTTCCTACAACCATGCCAATGGGCATGGGACGTCCGGTCAAAATCTCAAACGGCGATAGTCCCAGTTGTCGGTGTGTCCGTCCCCTTAGTCCCATTAAAGCTAAGGGTAGTGCATCCGGCCATGATAAATTAGTTTGTTCACAAATTTTTGCAAATTTAGCTTTTAACTCTCTTAGGGCGGATGTCGACTTTTGTCGACAGGAGGGGTTGAAGGCGAATGTCGACAAAAGTCGACATCCAGGGATAGGGGGCGACAATCAGCTGTTAATGGCGACAAATCTCACTGTCACGTCACAGGCATTCCCTCTGTGCTTGGAGGAATGCTAGACTCGTTGACTCGGCAACTAAACCTTGCGTGTGCGTGAGTTGCGAAATGTAAACAATGGCAAGATGGCACCGACATGTGAAAAGGCAGCGAAGCAAGTGCAGAAAAGAAAACACTCGGCAGACGATGTTTTGCGCATTATCGCGGAGTAGGACTCTTGATTTTTCAGAATCGGATTTTATTAGCAGTGATCAGGAGATCGAGCAAGAGAGTGAGAAGCAGGCATCAGCTGATCAGACACCAGCGGATCTGCTGCCAGTTGAGTGCCTTCGTGCAGCCGATGCGTCTACGGCAAGGTTCGCATGGGATAAATACACAGACATTGATCCATTGAGAGCCGATCTGGCTACCGGAGTTTACAAGACGGCATGGCTTGCTGTTGGACACGACAGATCACCAGCTGCTGTACTTCAGGCTGCTCTCTCCTGATGCTGCTTTTCTGCTACTGTCAGACGAGACAAACAGGTAGGCACAGAGATTTTTTTTGAATCGCGGGCTGCGTTTGCATCGCATTCTCCTTTTTCAAAGTGGAAACCCACAACGAAAGACGAGATGAAGCGCGCTGTGGCATTACAAATAGAGATGGGACAGAACTGGTGATATAACTTCAGGGAGCATTGGTCCAAACGTGTTTTGTCCCCTGGTGGCTTAGGTACGTGCTGCTGCAAAGTTTTATTCACTTCTGTAATAAACAGAAGCAAATCCCATGGGGTGAGCCAGGCTATAATGCCATACATAAAGTTCATAAAGTTTCAGAAGATGAAGAGGTGACAATACGGTTTTCATGCAGGCAGAAAACTTGGTGGCAGTGGCATGGCACGATGGCAAATGGGTGACTTGTCTCTCTACAGTACACACTAACAATATATGTGAGAAAGTGCAGCAACAGACAATTGAAAAATAGGCACCAAAGCAACACATATTGTAAGGAGTGCAATGTGGCAATGACTGAAATTGGCTGCTTTGAGCGAGATCAGACTTTGCTGTGTAAAATGTATGTGATATGTAAGTGAAATCATAGAGTATGCAGGCTCATACAACATGCAAGACAGTAACATTTGTCAAAAGGAAATATTTTTTGTTGATTTGATATGTTAAACAATTGCTTTGTGTTCTTTTTTAAAAAATGTTAGTTTTTGGAAAAATATTCAGCCCTGGGAGAAAAGAAACAAAAAAAAAATTAGCCCTAAAAGAGTTAAAGTGCCATTGCATCGTTCTACGATGCCTCCGCTTTGGGGATGGTATTTACAATAATGGTGCACATTAATTTGGAGCCAGGTGGTTAATTCATTTATAACGGAGTTCACAAAATGAGTGCCATTATCTGTTTGTAACTTTTGAGGGATACCCCATCTTGGAATAATCTCTTTAATTAGTGCTTTAGCTACTGTTTTGGCATCGTTGTGTTTTGAAGGGAAAGCCTCTACCCATCGGGAGAACACATCGACAATCACAAGACAATATCGGTACCCTTTAGACGGGGTTAGTTCAATGAAATCCATTTGGAGGTGTTCAAACGGACCCATTGGATTAGGGGTAATGGCGGGACTTACCTGGGTACCTTTTCCCACATTAAACTTTTGACATATTGCACAGAGTCTGCAAAATTGCTCTGCATATGTAGAGAAACCTACAGCTTCCCAATGTTTTTCAACATCTTGAACCATGGCATCTCTACCTGCGTGATCGAGGCCATGGGCGATTTTTGCCATTCCTGGGAAAGAGGCTTTTGGGAGAAAAGGTTTGTTAGTGTGTTTATGAGTCCAGACTCCATCAGAGAGGGACCCTTCTTTGGACCATTTTCTCCTTTCGATATCCGTGGCTGCACTCTGTAAAGAAATAATTTGATTATCAGGGTCCTGGTCATTTCTCTGTTGGAATAAAGAAATTGGTGTGTTATTATATGCAGCCTCTTTAGCAAAGTGGTCAGCTAATTCATTTCCTTTGCTAACAGGATCCTGTTTTCCTGTGTGAGCTTGACATTTAACAATCGCTAGCTTCGATGGTTTGGTTATAGCTTCTAAAAGGGATTCGATCAATTTCTGATGTTGGATGGGTTTGCCAGTACTGGTCTTAAATCCCCTTAGTTTCCATAGTGCTCCATGATCATGGCAGACTCCAAAAGCATACCTGGAATCCGTATAAATTGTTACGATCTTCCCTTCGGACAGCTGACATGCTCGAGTGAGTGCTACGAGTTCAGCTGCTTGTGCACTCAAGCTTGATGAAATTACATTTGCTTCCAGCAGGCGGTCCCCTTGGACCACTGCGTAACTGGTTGAGGGTGCTCCATTTTTCAATCGCAAGGAACATCCATCCACAAAAATCATTTCTCCAGTTTCTAAAGGTGTTTCCTGTAGATCTACTCTAGGTTTTACAACCTTTGCTATTTCATCATGGCAATTATGTGGTTCTCCTTCGTTGTTAATTGGGAGAAGAGTGGCTGGATTTAAAGTGGAGCATCTTTCAATTGTAACATTTGACAAAGTACAGAGTACATTCTGATAGTGTATTGCCCTAGCAGTAGTGAGATGTGAAGTTTTGGCTTGTACTAGGATAGAATGTACAGCGTGAGGCACTTTAACTGTTAGGGGGCTCATGAGAACTACATCCGTGCTTGCTAATATAGCTTCTGTTGTTGCAGCCACAGCACGAAGACACGGAGGAAGTGCTGCGGCCACTGGATCCAGTTTTTTAGAAAAATAAGCCACCGGTCTTTGTTTATCTCCATGTTGTTGCGTCAGTACTGCATTCATAAATCCCTGCTTTTCGTCCACGAACAAAGTGAATGGACGAGAATGATCAGGCAAACCAAGCGCGGGCGCAGATAGAAGAGCAGTTTTGAGGTCACAGAGAGCCTTCTCAGCCTGTTCATTCCATTGGACCTGGCCAGAAAAGGGGATGCCAGGAGTATTAGCCAATTGTTGCAACGGCTGTGCTCTTTCAGTAAAATTTAGAACCCACTGTCTGCAGTAGCCCAGAATACCTAAAACAGACATAACCTGTTGTTTTGTGACCGGTCTAGGAAGATTTTGGATGGCTGTAATGCGATCGCTAGAGAGAGCTCTTGTTCCATACGTAATGTCATGACCTAGATATTTTACAGTTGTTTTGATTAGCTGCAGCTTAACTTTAGAAACTTTATGGCCATTGTCCCCCAAAAACAGCAACAATTTCTGGGTATCTTTTGTACAATCTTCTTCCGTAGCGCTACATATCATTTCCATCTACATACTGTATCCCGTCCGGCCAAAAGCCTTCTAAATTTTGGGCAAGAGCTTGTCCATATACACAAGGGGCTTCAGTGTATCCCTGAGGCATGACGGTCCATGTCCAACGGCGGTTTTGGAATGTAAAAGCAAACCAAAATTGAGAATCAGGGTGAACAGGGATAGAAAAGAAAGCATTAGCTAGGTCAATAACGGAGAAGTACCGAGCGGAAGGAGGGATAGTAGAGAGGATAGTGGAAGGATTAGGGACGATAGGGGCCCTAGGGAAGATGGCAGAATTTACTTGTCGCAAATCTTGTACGAAACGCCATGAACCGTCAGCCTTTTTTACAGGTAGAATGGGGGAATTGACTGGAGAGTATTCAATTGGAATAATGGCACCGCGTTTGACGAGATCGGAATGTACGGCGGAGATGCCAGCCTCTGCTTCGGGAGACAGAGGATATTGGGCACGGTGCGGGCGGAAGGAGGATTTCGGGTGGATCACCAGAGGCTCACAATGGGCTATCCTTCCATAATCATTCTTTCCCTGGGACCATAGTGAATCAGGGAGCATAGAGAGCCAAGAAGGGAAAGTGGTTTGCAATGAACAAGCAAAAGAGGAAGGACGGCACAAAGCGCGATGTACTAAAAAATCAGTTTGAAACACCACTTTAGTTATTAAACGGTCAGGAGTATCAAAAATACCCGGAGTAACTTGTAACCAGTCTGTTCTTTCAAGGCATTTTTCTACCCATGGTCCTATTTCCCCCCATTTAACAGTGCGTGATTTAGCTAAGGAAATATGAGGCACTGAGCCGCCAAGATAATATATATGCTGTGAGCATGTAAGATGAACAGAAGCAGCTGCCTTTGTGGATGAAATAAAAACACAGGAGATGTGAAGGGTTTCGGGGCAAGTACCAGAAGTAAGGAAAGATTCTAGCCAGGGGGTGTCTACTTCTATAGGGAAGTATTGGGCAGTACAGTGTAAAATGTCAGGGGCCTGTAAATTGGGAAAGAGACAAGGGGAAAAAGAGTGTAGGGCTTTGAGGAGAATGGTGTGTGGGGAAATATCTAAAGTCCATGCTGCAAAAGAGGGTTTGGGGTAAGGGGCAATTTGACACAACAACTTGGGGGTTGAACAGAAAAAACCTTTGTCAGTCATAGAAATAGAAAGAGAAAGTTTTGTCATGAGATCTCTTCCTAAAAGGTTAACTGGACAGAGCTGATTCAAAAGAAAACGATGCAGTAAGGTATGTCCGCCAGGACGTGACTGGACTTGAAGAGGTTTTGATACTTGAAGAAGGTGAGGTTGTCCAGAAGCAGTAAGCACAGTAACAGTCTCGTTCGAGGCAGGGACCTTTGCCAGCGAGAGGGTAGATCGAGTGGCACCAGTATCGATTAAGAAAATAGTCTCAGTGCCATCAACGAACAATGTCAGTAAAGGATCAGTCTCTGAATTATGGGTGAGCAAAGGTAGTTGAAAAGAGTGGCTGGAGGTCCCTGCGTTTTCCTATGGCCAGTATTGTTGGTCAGGGGTGTCAGAAAAAACAGGTGGAATAGGGGGAGGTGGGGGCTGTTGCTGTCTGTGAGGGCACTCCCGACGAAAATGTCCAGTTTCACCACAGGCGTAGCAAGAGTAGGAATTAGCATTGGAATTAAAGGGAGAGGGAATAAAAGGATTCTTATTGTGGTCAACAGGAGGAGCTCTAAAACCACCTCGTCCTCTTCCTCGTCCTCGTCCCCTTCCTCTAAGGCCATATCCTCGGCCTCGGTCAGGAGTATTCCTGGTATAATAGTTCATCTGTGCTGCCAATAATTTGGCATGAGAGTCCGATTCCTTCTGCTTAGTTTGTTTTTCGGCATGTTCAGCATGTCGTTTGACTTCATCAAACGTGGCACTTTCCCACTCAATACAGGAAGTGCGGACCTTGTTTTGTATATCAAGGCGCAAACCGGAAACAAAAGGTGGAACTGCAGCTCGGGTACGGTCATCAACATTTTCCAAGCCCGAGTGATTAGCCATAAGGTCTTGAATCCTATGTGCCCATTCATCAACCGTCTCGTCTCTCTTTTGTTTTGCAGCAGAAATAAGGGACCAGTCCGTTCCTTTTTTATATTTTTCTGCAATATTTTGTCTCAACGCCTCCCATTGTGGGTTAAATTCGCCTTCTCCACCAATCCCCTGTCCTCGAGTTAAAACTGGGTTCCATACCCATGGAACGTCATTGCGGACACCCCTGCTAACAGTGGCCCATGTGGTCCCAAGCTTTCGACGAAGTACCTGGGTCCATTCAGCAGCGTTAGGCTTATACATGCTATCTAACTGATCAAGTTGTTCAACAAATTTTAGTCCTCCTACTTCCTTTGGATCTGGAAGTGCATTCACGACATCTTTTAGTTCTTGGATGTCCCAGTTCCGATTTATCATAACTGTTGTGGGATTTTGGGGTCCGGCTGGATGGGCAGGGTTATAATGAGGATTGGGAACTTCTATTAAAGGGCAAGTAAGTAAAGGTGAAGGATCAGAAGAGAAAAAAGTTGGAGCTGGTTTGTGAGTGGAGGTTTGACTTTGAGTGCATTTGGAGACGGGGGTTTGTCTAGTACAGGGTGGGTCATCACGATGGGTAGAGGGGTCATAGTGATCTGTGCCTGGGGGATCATCAGGGGAAACTTCTGCTAGTTGTAGTGCAGGGGGGGCAGTCGGAATGGGGGATAGAGGAGGGGATAATGGAGGTGCCTGAGGTTGGTACTGAGGAGGGGAAAAAATAATAGGATAAAGGGGGTCTTTATTTGGATTATTCTTCCTTTTCCTCCCATCTGCCTGTGGTTCAGTGCCTGTCTGAACTTTCTGTAATGTAATTAGTAATTCCTCTTTCTCCTTTTTAGCCTTTCCCTCATTTGCCCGCAACAATTCATTCTGTTTCTGTACTGCTTCTAAATTTCTGTCTTTTATTACTAATTCCCATCTATCGAACATATCCATTCGATACGGTCCACTATTATAACAACCCTGCTTATTCCTACACAGGATCTTCCTAGTTTCCTGTATTTCACTTACATCTCCTGTCCCCTCTATCGGCCAACGCCCACCACTCTGTCTATTCCATTTCTTACATGCCTTCTTGAAATCTAAACCTGTCTTCTTTTCTATAAATTTCCTAGGAGACCCATTTTTACGGGGCGTCTGTTGATCCTCCGAAAATAATTCTTCCAGCATTAATGATTTTGATCCCCCTGTGCGGCGATTAACAGGCTTACTGTTATAAGTTCCCATTATGTCCCCTTGCCCTCCCGGGTCCTGTATTTAATTTTCCAACTATATACTGATTCGCCTAATCCCTTGTACGTATGAATCAGCGAGATATTAAGTGTGCCACTCACTGTTCCCTTACTGTTCCCTTCTTTTTTCCCAAGGGGAGACACCTAACTATCGGTCCTGTCCCAGTTCCCAGGAGAACACGGTATTGCTATTAGTATGTAGATTTATTTATTCCGTCCTAACAGCAATCCTGCAATCTGTGCTCTTTTTCTGTTTATGTTTCCATACATATATATACCACCCTGTTACTCGTCCCGTTAGCCTGTCCGCTCACATCCCTGGATTCCAGCTCAGGTGACTTCGTGTCCGATTCGGTTCAGCAGAATACTACATCAATACGTCCAGCCGAGTCTAGGATATGGGTGAGGCCAGTATCCTTTCGTCAGACCTTTCGTATGCGTCAAACTGCTTGGGTCAAGTCTCCATCACCTTAAGCAACCCGTTGAGATATGAGTATGACTAGACGGTCAACAGGAAACTCGCCCTCCCGTAATAAAAAAAATGTTCGGAAATTCCCCGGTGCTTACCCCAGCCTGGAAGTGTGCAAGCTCTGTCTGGAAATCCGTTCAGTCACCGTGGATGTAGCAAAGAGGAGACCAGGGGCTCCTCACGCAAGAACTGTTTCAGGACAGGGCAGTCCTAACTTTTGCCGGAGCTGCATGCTCTGCTGCCGGAGCGCTCAAGTTGACGGCAGTCCGCTGGTAAGACGGATCACTGAAATGGTCTCGCTGGAGGAGTCGACCGGCCGTCTCTTGCCCCACGTCCGGGCGCCAAAAACTGTGGACACTTTTTGTGACTGAAGACAGAGAAGAAAATTAAAATTAGTAAAAACCTTTATTGATACATACCAGACAAGGGTAAAATGACAGAGAAACACAGTCCTAGGACACCGCACTTCATCTGCCTCGAGCGCAGATATCCTTGCTCTTTTATACCTTTCTAGTCTCCTGATCGTTGACCACGTAAGCAATAAAAATAGCGTCCTGACTCATTTTGTATTATTCCAATTTGTAAAGTCCTTACCCTAAAGGTATATTTTCTTGTCACACACATCATTGAGAGAAAACTTCCAGAAAGTATACATGCTTTTTGTCACGTACGCAAAACACAAACAAGTTTGATCATTCTGTTCTATTTTCTGTACTTACACACATACATTTTGTTCAATTACATCATTTTATGTTTTTACAGAACAAAACAGGAAAGAAAAGGCATTTTAACAGAAAAAAAACACCTTAAATTAGCAATAAAGATGAAAAAAATCAAAACTTTCCACTTCCAGGGTCATGGGGGACTGGAGTGTGTCTTCGGAGCCTTGAGTATAACAAAGAAACCAAGTCTGTATTGGGCGAACTCACTTACCGACACGAGTTAATCAGCAACCCTAAATTTTTCCTAACTTATAGATGTTGGAGGAAACCTAGAGATTCATACGAGATAATTGGGCCGAATACATACAGATGATAGTTAGACTAGGGGCTCAAACCATGGGCACTGGATCACTGAGGCTGAAGTGCTAAGAACTGCACTACCAAGCCATTCAATGATCTATACTAATAAAAGGCAAAGCCCTCACTGACTCACTCATCACTAACTCTCCAACTTCCTGTGTAGGTAGAAGGCTGAAATTTGGCAGGCTCATTCCTTACAGCTTACTTACAAAAGTTAAGCAGGTTTCATTTCGAAATTCTACATGTAATGGTCATAATGGTCGACAACGTTCGCCATGTTAAACTTTCTTATTTATGGCCCTATCTTCACGAAATTTGGTAGTCGGCTTCCCTGCGCTAACCGAAACTGATGTACATACTTATTTTGGTGGTATGACACCACTGTTGTTCGCCATATTGAACTTTCCATCGGTCTTTGTTACTTAATGGGCCCATCTTCAAGAAATTTGGCACGCGGGTTCCCAACACTAACTGAATCCTACTTATGTACATATATACGTCCATAGCCTGCAGCTCGGTCCACACTCTGAATCCTCCAGGCACTCCTGAGCATAATCTAATTTTGAAGGTTGGGGCACCAATAATGTTACTGAGAAACTTACAGCCACCGAAACTTTGTAATGGCACGAGACTTCAGGTCACATGCCTGCAAAAGAACCTAATTGAGGCAACAATTTTTACTGGCAGTGGCTCAGGGGAGAGAGTTTTTATTCCTCGCATCCCCGTTATACCCTCTGATCTCCCATTTCAATTCAAACACCTCCAATTTCCAGTAAGGCTCTGCTTCGCAATGACAATTAATAAGTCTCAGGGACAGACCCTGCAAAAGGTTGGCATTGATTTGAGGCAAGATTCCTTTTCACATGGCCAACTATACGTTGCATGCTCAAGAGTAAGCTCAGCGCACAGCTTGGTCATATTACAACTGGAGGGGCGAACTGACAACGTGGTATACAAAGAGATCCTTAACAAATAATTATTGGTACATTTTTCCTCAGTTTATTATTTAAAATTTTAAAGCAGTACTTCGCCGCTGCGAAGCGCGGGTATTTTCCTAGTTTAGGTATAATATGAAAAAAGGGTTAAATTGGCAGTTGAACACATAATAATGTTTGTAAACTATTGTTCTTTTATTTCTTATACTCAAACACAAATTTGACATTTTCAAATGGTTACGTGCCTGTGTTTTTATGTCCTCCTTGTGAAAAGAACTTGAGACAACACGTATGCTCATAAAGGTTTGGGGTGTGAGCCCCGTGTACTGTTAGGTCCAGAATAGCCTTTCCTGGCTTATGCATTCACCAAAAAAATTAATCATACAACGGACAAATTGCAATGCATGAGAGACGTTTATATAATGAGACTGGCAGGAAATGGAATCCCGAGGGAATGCTGGGAAGAAGGTCCAGCGGAAATTACGTGGAATGGTGAGGCCGGAAGTGCAGTCATCAGGTAAGGTTGGAAGTGATGAGTTTAACAGGTGAGTGAAACTGTCTGCCAGTCTTCTCACGGTACGTTTTATTGTTCCCCTTTTCTGTTGAAAGACAGAGAGAGATGTTAGTGCCTTGTGCAAAACCCACTTTCTTTGTGCTATCCCGCGTCGTTGAGCTCACGTGTGTGACATCCTTTAAACTGATCGATATACATCCATCCAGACATCACTGGCCTACTTACTCAAAAGGCAGGGTGATTAGGAGCTGAAACTCATCCTAGCAGCATCAGGCACCAGACAAAGCCAACTGTGCCCAGGCAGCCACTGAATTATGCCAAGTATGGAGTAATAATTGCAAATCTCAAGGGACAGTGTTAAGACCAGAAGATAAGCAGGTACCCGAATGACTGGCAAGATTCATAACCAGAAAGTTAGTTCATCTTTCACTGTGAACACAATATTAAACTACAATTGATGTCTAAACACATGAGCAACAGTCATTGAGCTGTGAGGTGAAATTCACAAAACTAAATGAATATATTTCTGAAATTCACTGATACAAAAAGTGGAAAGAATTGAAATATATAGGTAAATGATTTAAATGAGTGGTTAAGAGGACTACTGTAGTCATAGGTTTTCATTTCAGCTGATTCTTTATTTACAGGTTAATCCTTTTTGTTATTTGAATATTTTGTTTAATTTAATGACTTGCCCAGCTTTCTGTCTGCAGTCTCAGAAATGAACAGGAGCATGACCTTTTAATTTATTCATTCAATTAACAGACTAAGAGATGGCTGCTGTTGTCCACCCATCATATATCTGCTATCTAGAACATAATCAAAGTGGTTACAAAATGACAAAGCAAACACCGACACTTCAGCTAAATGGTAAAAACCACTCCAGCATTTTCAGCGCAAGAATCAGTAAACATAACTTCTTCATTTTTTTGACAGAATGAGTCACTGGCCCAGCACACCTATTACTTATGTAACTGAGTGATTAATCCATGATAATCTCATTTCATTCATGTGCTTTTTAAGTTATTCATCACATATTTTATTGTTCTTGTCTAAATGATCTACCTGTTTTTAACCTTTGAATTTTTATGACTTGATTTCATGTCCTACTTGGCACACCCTATCACAGTGGTATATCAGGAAGTACAGCGCGTATCCTCTCCAACTCAGGCATCAAAATAGCACATAAACCTGCAAACACTCTGCAGACAGTTCTTTTTAATGCCAAAAGCAAGAAATCTGCATCAGAGACCCATAATGCAGTATACAGTATACCATGCAGTGCATGCCCAGCTGTATAGGTGGGACAAACAACTAAAACACTCACAACATGCATACAAAAACATCGCAATGATGTCAGAAGGAAGGAACCACGATCTCTGATATACTTTATGAACATACAAGTTCAACCCGACACTCGTTTAACTGGCACACGATGCAAGTAAGATTCAGGGCAAAAACTGGCAGAATCATGTCTCTCAAATGAAAATGCCATTAACAGACATTGCCTTTGATTCCTGTATGGCTAATCATTTTCCTCTGATGATGACACCTGGTAGGTTGCTGAAAACACATAAGAATAAAAATTATTTTAAGATACATGAGTCATTTTCTCATTTTGTGGATTACTAGCTACAAATTATCTGTCTGTCTGTCTGTCTGTCTGTCTGTCTGTCTGTCTGTCTGTCTGTCTGTCTGTCTATCTATCTATCTATCTATCTATCTATCTATCTATCTATCTATCTATCTATCTATCTATCTATCTATCTATCTATCTATCTATCTATGAAGTCTGTTTTGGTTTCTGTGACACTTAAATACACTTAATATTAAAATAGGAATGGGAAAAGCCTATAAAATTTCAGTTTTCAAGAAAACAGCTGTACCACAGCAACGCAAGAGAACATGAAAGTACCATTCACATCACAGTTGCTGCCTCAGAGAGGTACAACTGAATAGAATTCAGTCATATCTTCAAAGACAAGCTTCAGTAGTAGCTGGTTTCCTGCAAGAGTTGTGAATGAGAGTAAAGTGAAGATGACACTGTACAGAACAAGACCCTTGCTTGAGCATAACAAAAGGAAGAAATTTATGATCGAAGGTTTTTGTTTCTTAAATGATAACTGCAAATTTCCAGATATTTCTTTCTTATGAGTTGTTTAAACAGTTTGTGCCAGCTTCTGTCCTGTGCCAGGACAAGAACTGCAGAGCTGGATTAGTAGAAACTGTGCAAAGTGAACTTCTTAGACTGTACCCTATATACATACTGTAAGTATATATACTCGTGTATGTGTGTGTGGGTGTGTATGTATATATATATGTGTGTGTATGTATGTGTGTGTGTGTGTATATATATATATATATATATATATATATATATATATATATATATATATATATATATATATATATATATATATATATATATATATATAATATACTAGGGGGCTTAGCCCCCTGCTCGCTTCGCTCACCAACCCCTGTGTTTGGTTTACCGGATATACAATACAATTTATTTTGTGTACAGTATAGCCCAAAATCACACAAGAAGTGCTGCAATGGGCTTTAACAGGCCCTGCCTCTTGACAGCCCCCCAGCCTTGACCCTCTAAGAACACCAGAAAAAACTCCCCAAAAAAACCCTTGTAGGGAAAAAATGGAAGAAACCTTGGGAAAGGCAGTTCAAAAAGAGACCCCTTTCCAGGTAGGTTGGGTGTGCAGTGGGTATCCAAAAGAAGGGGGTCAATACAATACAGTACAATACATAGAACAGAATAAATCCTCAATACAGTATTAGAAGTACGGAGTAGAATTTTTCATTAGATGATATCACATAATATGATTTGGATTTGTTTTAAGTCCTGGAGACCTTATTCATCAAACTGCCTCCCCCATTTTGCCATTCTACATCTGAAATAGCACTAATCCGATGAAAGGACCCCTCATTCCCACGTCCCCATTCATCAGGGATGACTTTACCTTAGGCAGGCAATCTACAATTTAAAGAGATTGTTATTTTCTTGTGAATTGTTACATATGCATTATTTTCACTTTTACTTTAAAAACTTTTGTAAAAACAATACTTGTTTCTTTATTTCCTGCCCCACGCGAGGTTACATCTCTTTCTTCCCAGACGTATAATGCTGCTCGTGTTGTGAAGGGTGTTGTGGCTGAACGTACGCTAAGGATATGCCTTTGGATCATTTGCTGTCTTTTTGCTGCTTGCTAGCTGTCTCTTCTGCCTGTCGCATGTCATTGTTTTAAGAGCTCAGAGCACATGATGCTTGCCTGCCAAAAGCAATCCAACAACTACTAGCTTAGAGGTCTGTTGACTTGTTTTAAATGATGGCTCACTGCCTGGTCTCGCGTGACGTTGTAAAAGCAATACCTGTCTTTTATTTCTGGCCGCGGGCGTGGCTGAATTCTTTCTTGCAGGATGTATAACGCTGCTTGCGTTCAAATGGGGTAGCTGCTGTCGCGCTGCCCTTTGATCTTTTTAAAACCTGTACAGCCGCTGTCCTTTTTGCTATGGCCCTGGGACAATCTCTTGGCATCAAGTCTCATGTTTACTGTCCCCGCGAGACGCACCGTGGCAAGTCTCCTTGGTCTCGTGGGTCTTTAAAATGTCTTTCAAGATTATCACGTATCGTAGCCTTGCATTTGCTTTCCATTCCAGGATTTTCTTTTATATATAGAGAGATAGATATATATACTTACTGAGCAAATTATTCAGAATACTATACTAATACTGAGTGGGATCTCATTTTGTTCTCAATATGGTCTCAGTTTTTCATGGCAAAGGTTCCACAAGATCTTGGAAGCATTCCTTTCAGACTGTGGTCCATGTTGACATGATTGGCTGATGCAGTTTCTGAAGATTTATGCTGGGAAGCTCCATTTCTATCACATCCTAAAGGTGTTCTGTTGGCTTCCGATCCGGTGACTGGGAAGGTCTCTGAAGAAAACTGAATTCATTGTCAGGTTAATGAAACCTAACCTAAAAAAACCTCTTTAAGTATATGAGTATGTGTCACATGTGCAGAGCGCACATTGCATGTGTTAAAAATTAGCATAACCTGTTGGAAAGAAAAAAGCTTTCAGTAACATCAGTTATCCACTGGCAATCAAAGACATCAATAGACTAATGGTAAAATTAAACAATACATTGTCACAATTTCTGTGTACACTCTCTGTTGTTTATTTACAACATATAGTGTCAGAGGCATTGTAAAGTTTAAAGAAATACAAAGCAGAAAACTGTGTGTTTGAAATAAATAATGTGTCCCACCCCGTCAGAGGTGGTGGAAAGGACTGCTATTAAGAGGGCTGATAACAAAGAGACGAGATGCAGATTTCAGTACTCAAAACACCTGGTTGAATACATCTGCCTATTGACACTGGTAGATACACAGACAAGACTGAACAGCATCCACCTTCTGGCTGCACATGTACAGAAATAACTAAAGTAATTAGAAATTTAAATATGCCCCACCAAAATATAGCTATAGCATGTTAATAAGTAGTATATACCTACACCACAATTCTTACCTAAGTATGATTTGCTATTGTTATGAAAGATAGTGATGCAATAATTATAATGACAGAAAGATATAGTAGCAGACAAGAAGCATGTCTCAAGCATTTAGAGCTAAGTAGCTGCAGTTGTGTATGTGTGCGTTTGTTAGTCTCTTCCCTCGCTGAACTCATTACAATGTACACAGTAATTATTAAGCTTCAGTTACCTTGTGCTACTGAGCTCCTGAAATGATAACAGCAGTTTTAGCATTTTCTTTTCCCTCAGCGTCAAGTCTTCTGTTCAATTTCATTTTCTCTCTCCCTGAAACCCTGTTGGTTTAAAGTGCACAGACTGGATGGATTTGGGGCAGGTGTTTTAGGAACAAACCCTGAGAGCATAGGCTTTGCAGTGTCAGATTTCTCTGCTGTTTGCTACAAATGCGTTGACCCCAGATGTGTATTCTTGTCTGAGAAACACATCTGGCCCGGCAAAACTAAAGCCAAGGTAGCCGCATTGGTACTTCTGGTGAACTTACTTGGTTTAACTTCAGCACTTCTGGTCCTTTCCTTCACCTGAAGAGAGAAGTGCATCCTCTGAGGCATCTGAAGTTCTTCATCCTTATCCTCCGTATTTTCCTCATGCAGCCACCTTTTGTGTCCCAAGGAGAGAAAGCAACTGTGATTAAATCTGTTTTTATTCCAGTAATCATTCTATAATGTTTGCTGGGGTCATCTGGGTAATCTGGAAGCCCTTGTCTCTTCTGGATGTTTCTGAATAATAAGCATGTATCATGAATATAGAATATTTCCAAATTATACTTGAAATGAACATTTTATCGTACATTGTTGACCAGCATCTGAAAAAGTAAAAAAATAGACAAACAAACATTCAATTGGATGAAAGATGAGAGCTTTTCCTCTCTTTGAAATGAAGTATCTGACTCAAAAACAAAAACAGGGGAAGTGTTTCTCATTCATTAATAAGCAGAATTGCTGCCGACACTACAAGCTCACAATTCGAAAAGCATGGTTTGCTGTATATCAATGGTAAAAACAAATATCTAAATTATGTGCACTTGGCATTGTAGTCAGCCGTTTCCCAAAGATCAAACACACATATGGCACCAAAACAAGTTTTTTTGTTCCTGTGCGAGCATGAACAGCTTCTCGTCTACATGTGAAAGATAAAAAATGAGACGTCTAGCATGCAAAGAATTGCAGAGTGCCAAGAATTTGACATCTTGAAAGACAAAGTTTTTAACCTAAATTTATTGAGACACGGGTTTTCTTCCAGAACTTTCAATACCAATAAAAAGTCCTTTATAATTATTAACGGCCTGCTGAATATCAGAAGTGTTATTAACAAAAGAACAAGCAAAGCGAAAAATCCTGGCACAAAGCCACAGCTGAAAAAAAACGTGGCACGTGTCACCTGATGTAGTCCGGTTGGTCTGACCTGGCCTTCGCACGTGGTGGGCCTGTATAATCTAATAACTCCCAGCAGTACAAGTCCATTTGCCAATTTTAAGCTGGGCTCTCATTGTTTGCTCTCTACAGAGTTAAAAATACGTTTAATGAACCTGGGGGCAGCGCTTCAAAGGAGTCTGCGATTGAATCAGTTTAACAGCCAATGTCTTTGAACTTTATTCGAGGTTATCTTGATCTTTCAGTCCTCCTGCCTTGTAATCTAGTACCAAAGTGCCAGGCTTCAAGTACAGCCTTGTGAGAAGACAACAGGCCTGGTTACATTTGATGTATGGCTATAAATGATGCCATTTCCTTCAGCCGGGTTCAAATGAAGGCCTTTCTAAATTCAAGGGGTCTCTTTTTCAATTAGGTATTTAAGTGGTTTTCTTGATGACAGTCACGAGATCTGTTTCTTGTAGATCAGTTTCAGTGCTGAGACCTGCTTATTTTTCCCACATCACCACTGTTGTGCTTATTTTGTTTCCAGGTCCTTATTATTTTATAGTCACTTTATGATATAAAGCTGCAAAGAACTGACAAGTCTCCCTTGTCATAAGGCATTCAGACATCCTGAAATAAATAAACCATGCAGCATCTAATTAAACACTTTGTATCACACAAGTTCATAAAAAGTAGAGCTGAAAAGAAAATCTTAACCTTTTCAGATTCTTTCTGTGATGGTATAATGTTTTGAGCAGAATCATTTTTGAGTAGCATGTTCCTTTTAAATTTCCTGAAATTACAACCAGTGGTGAATCTTATGGCTGCAGCCACGCAGCCCACTGCTATCTCTCCTCGCTCTCTGTTCTGTCGGAATTTAAGATGTCAGATTTAAACTTCGGAGCTTAACCTGTTGTTATGAATTATTGTGGTGATGTTTTTTTTTGTTTTAAATTAATTTTATTTATGCACTGATAACCTGCTTTTGCCATCACTGAACATAGTTGTACACTGATTTATATTTATTTCTTTTTTTGCAGTGACTAGTGTTTGCTGTTGATTGAGGTTTTTTTTTTTTGTCAATGATTTATTTTCTCCCTCACTGTCATCACAGTGTGGTCTACATACCAGCTTCCTACAGCTTATAGACTATTATTAAATAACAGTTTTTTTTTCCCTCTGGAACTTTTTCACTGCTTTTTAAACATTTTTGATTTGTTGAATCTTGTCTGAAACTTTATGAAAAATCACTTAGAGGGAGAACTGTTATAATGGAGAAGGACTAAGTGTCTGAGATGTGAGAAATAGTATTGTCTTCTGTACGGTGAGATTCTTACTTGCGTGTCTGACCAACGTGCAAAACGTCGCCATTCTCTGGCATCTTGATAAACAAGAATTGATTAAAATGCAGTATCTAATTCCAGTTTATTTACGTGTACACAAATAATGTACATGTGTGCTCTCTAATTATGGTTTCTGTTGCTCCAAACAGCACCCTCCACCCCATACAGATGTATAGTTTTCATAAAGCAACAGTACACTGCAAACCATGGAGATGACATTCAGAGTAGTGCAGTGGAATCAGAAGAGACAAAGCTGCAGGTCACACTGCAGTATGTGGTCCTGGAGGAAGTCTAAGAATGATCAGCCAGTCACAGACTACAGCTTTGAACATATCATAAACTTCAGTATCTCAGGACTTGTAGATAGATAAGTATTGCTGATTCTTCTCTTAAGCAACGTCCAGCTTTTTTATTCTTGAAAATGTGATCACTGATCATTTAGATATTCATGTTTTGCAAGTTTATCTCTTTATAGGTTTCTGCTAATAGTATCAGTACTTGCTTTTTCTCTGTGATGAATTAGTACATCATCCAGGGTTGGTAGCTCCCTATCTTACCGGTATTGGTTTTGCCAGAAGCAACCCTGAAATGTATTAAATGGGTTTGTATGTGTGCACTGTTTCGTATTTGCTAATATTTACAAAACATTTTGACTTTTTTCCCCCCAACCAAGCAGCCCCCTTAACGTAATGTGCCATTTTTCATTTCTGTTTCATTAAGTAGGTTAAAAGTAGGGAAAGAGGCAAGCACAATTCTTAATTTGTTACACTGGTCTACAGAAAAATATTTTTTATTTGCTTCTGGGAACTTCAGAGTAGCTCTTTATTAAGTTTTTTACGTTGATTTCATATATGAATTCGGAATTAAGCTCGTCAGGTTTTTGAAATACACATCATTGACGTTTTGACACTTTTGAATATCAATATAATTTTATATACACGATATCTGGAGTTTGGACTATGTCCCACCAAAATTGTTTTGATGTGCTTATTTTGAAAACAAACCAGAAGACGATACCAGAGACATTTTTATAATAAAGTATATTTATGTCAATTTACCTCAATATAAAAGTGAGGTCAGCGTGCCCAAAAATGTTGGAAGCACTCGCTTTTGCGCTTTTACTACACATTCGTCTCTCTTTGCAAGAACCAACAGTAGTCACCCATCATGCTCAGAGTGAATTTTCCCTGATATCGGTTTTCCATCACCTTTATATCTTGATGAAATCTTTCCGCATACTCATCTCTGACATCGCTTAGATTCGGTGGAAAAAATTCGAGATGAGAATGTAAAAAATGCGTCTTCAGTGACATTCTGGCTCCCGTAAGTGGATACGCTTTCAGCATATTCTCCACAGGCTCAGTATAATTCTCTGCTCTGTGACTGTCAAGAAAATTCTGGACAATCTGCACGAATGAGGGTGCTGATTCAGTTGGCTTCAGTTTCCTTTTGAACTCATCGTCAAGCATCAGTTCACGGATTTCAGGGCCAACAAAAACACCTTCCTTAATTTTGGCTTCACTTTTCTTGAGACCAAAATTATTTCTTCAATGCTGAAACGCATCGCCTTTACTGTCCAGTCACCCTAGTTGTCCAAGACCTGGAACATCATAATTAAAAAACGGGACGTGCTGGATGAAAACGTTTTTCAGATTTAGAGTCAGCAAGTGAAATTTGTTAAAGTACAGGTGAAAGAATCCCAGTAGCAAAATGCTTGTTGACCAGTGTAATCAGCATGAGTCAGATTTTCCTAATTTTTGCACAGTGATGGGGTTGACAACCTTATATGCTCTAGTAGAGATGTCATTGAATATATGGAAACCTTGCATAAAAGATGTTAATCAGAAAGTTTGACCAAAGAATTGCATTTTAAGATCATAAAATGCACTAACCCGTGTTAATATATGAAATTTGTACATTTATTTTAAAATTAGTTACACACTGAAATAAGTGTTTGTGTCTGGATGTTCCCTTGAAAGATCTGCATATGTACTAGCCCAAGCAGTGCACTCTGTTTCCCAGTACACAATATCCAAACGTGGTGTCATTCTGTCTTTAAGGCCTTTCACTTTACATTTTGGCTGACACGCAAGTATCTGAAACACTACAGACACTATCTTTTAATTCAACTTATATGTACAAGTAAAGATTCTCTGGTTTTACAGTTGCATAATATCCTGTTTTTGTGCTTCAAATATATACCTGTGAGTGACTGAACTAAAACAAATGCAAACCAGCCAGCTATAAACATCTACCCATTCATTCTTTTTCAAGCCAATTTAATCCATTATAGGGTTATAGATGGCTTCAAATGTAATGCAGGACCAACCCTGACTGGGTCACAAATCTCATTTAGGGTCATTCCCTTGTTACTCTTTGTTTTGCACCCACTAAGAATAGAAAGAACAATATATGACAGTGCACTGATAAGAGTCTGGACTGGTTTCCCCTCACTCCTGTTTTCAGGTCAGTCAATCGAAAGTGAATTAATGTCACTTTTCCTTTCCCAAAAGGATCTGAGCTTTATTCTAAAACATTCCTGCTTGTAAAATTTTGTAGCTTGGTTCCTGCTCCATATGTACAACTTACACCAATGTGAACACCTTCAATGAGGATGTTCTAGTAAGGAATCGGTGCTAGTTCATGTGCTCATACAAGGAGCAATACTTGTTTTGGTTTGCTTTCTTATTTCAGTGGACACTATTGTTTTAATATATCCTTTATTTGTTTGGATGAGTTTGGGCTACATGACAATGTTCAACATGACTTAAGTCTTAATCCATAAGGAGACAGTGCATAGCCACAAACAGAACATGTAAGTAAAGTATGTCATATGCAGAGTAAAAATGATTTAAGGAAAAGAAAAAAAAAAGTAAATAAACTCTATTTAAAAAATAACATGAAGAATTATATATATACTAGTCATTTAGCCCGTTACAATAACGGGTGCTAGAACAGTAGTGCATAAACATTAGTAGGAACAGTCTATATTAAACGGCAAGGGACTTTGACCTCATTCTTTTTGTTGGTCGTATTTTTCTTTGTCTTTCAGCCTTTCTTTTGTTGATGTTTACTTGCTGAGTTGACCGTTCTTCGTGGGCTGTCGCTGTGTATTGTGTGTCTTTAATTTTCTGTGACAGTAATACTGTCTTGTACGTCCGCCGGCTTGTACGTCCGTAATATACCTTTAATTTTCTCTGGCGGTAATACAGGCGTGCGCGTTGGTAATATGCCTTTAATCTCCTCTGACAGTAATACTGGCTTGTATGTGGCTGTAATATGAGTCACTGTATTGTGTACCTTTAATTTCCTCTCGCAGTAATACTGGTTTGTATTTCCGTAAAACACTTGTAACTTTCTCTGACAGTAATATCGGGCATCGCACCGTGCCCCGCGCATGCGCACTTCACCAGAAGACACACACACACGGACACCTGGACGCACACAGGGATTTTATTAAAGAGGATACTGTATAATATATATATATATATATATATATATATATATATATATATATATATATATATATATATATATATATAATATATATAGATAGAGAGAGAGAGAGAGCACATTAATTTCCTCCATATCTTTGGCATGGTTAAGTACTATATGTGAATATTTCTCCCTTACCTTGGCATAGTCAATAGGATCTAATAAAATAACAAAGCAAATCAGAAAAAATACATAGTACAATACACAGTTCATTGTTTACAAATCACATGAAAATTAAGAGGATGGTTATGTTTTGTCCAGTCTAAAATATTATAAATTGTACAAGATGAATGAAGCTTCTGTACATAGAACTTAACTGCAGGGAAGAAATTCTTTTTCGTATGACCCTGATTGCAGAAGCGTGTTCATCTGTAGCCTTTTTTGTGATTGATAATAAATGATGATGAATTATTATTATTGAATGTTAATATACAGGTGTGCTGTTTTTTCTTACACAAAATTACAAACATCCAGTATATATTTTACTTTATTATTTTTGCCCTTATCTTTCAAGTGTTCTCTCCACCAGACTGTCACTTTTTCTGCATTAAATTACGCCATACGTGCCAGCCAGATGTACTTATTTGTTTGCATTATGGGTGTTAAACAGTGAACCTAAGGCACAGTGTATTGACTAAGATCTATTTACGATCTTTATTTAGTGGATTAGATCAGAGTACTAAGATGCACACCTAAAGTTTTACATGGTGGGAGATTGCTATAAAGGATGTACGTACGTATTGTTTAATCATCTTTTACAGCTGTCTAACGCAACCTTGTGATGCATAGATCCCTAATGAAAATGAAACAAATACATGTTGACTGTTTTAGTCAGTAGAAAATATCAATGTAGAATTGGGTATGTTTCTAAATCTTCACACCTGTAAAAGTATTCAGTGGCTTAAAAAAAAATAAATTATTTAAGTAGCTTATTTTTCCAAGTCTTCTTTGAGTAACTGGAAAAAATGTATTTGTTAAATCCCACTATGACAAATTTCCAGGCAAATATTTTTATAATAAATGCCTCAAGCAAAAAAAAAAAAAGTCTTCCATTGGCAGACCACATTGATGGCCTTTTTACAAAGACGGAAGAATGCACAGTTGGTGCCATTCTACTCAGTTTTTTTGATAGGATACTTCCTTTCTTGTTTTGCATTTCTTAATTCTTTCATTCCTGTGTTGTATGAAGCATTTTGTACTTGGAAAGAACAAAGGGATGACATTTTCCATGCTTGAACATTCATTGGCTGTATTTGTTTTCTGCTCCAATTCTTTATTTGCATTAACAGTGGGTTCTACTGCAGGTTCTGTGTTTAGTTAAATGGAAGGCTTTGGAAGGTCAGGTAGCTTGATGAGAGCTTACCCCTCTCTTGCATTGTTGAGCTTCTGAATAACTCTTTATCTTATGCTACAGTACACTGTACGTCATTGGTTTTTAGAAGTACATTATTTTGCAAGTATTTCTGTGTTTATAACAATCTATCTTTGAAGTTAAGCTCTTTCTTTATGTCTTTCTTGTGTGTTGGAAGTGATAGTGGAAAATATAAAGCAACAAGTATATAGTGAACAAAACCCTTCTGTCTCTCTTTGTCTTATTAAGCAGGTATTAGATAGATAGATAGATAACGCACTACATAACAGATAGATAGATAGATAGATAGATAGATAGATAGATAGATAGATAGATAGACAGACAGACAGACAGACAGACAGACAGACAGACAGACAGACAGACAGACAGACAGACAGACAGACAGATAGATAGATAGATAGATAGATAGATAGATAGATAGATAGATAGATAGATACTTTATTAATCACAAGGGGAAATTCACATTCTCCAGCTGCAGCATACTGATAAAAAACAATATTAAATTAAAGAGTGATAAAAATGAAGGTAAAACAGACAATAACTTTGTATAATGTTAACATTTAGTCCCTCACTTGGATTTTGTTTTCCAAAATATGATGCCATAATCACCAAAACAACACTCTGGCTTAGCACACAATCTCTTACTTCTCCCCTCTCTCCATCCTTTGCATCCCTGAGCTGCACTACTCAGTTAAACTGAGAAAAGCCGTATATATTGTCACTGACGCAGCAGGTTCTGCATAACAGACATCTGGACCCCAACTACGTTTACCTCCTTCTACCTAACTGAAATATGCCTGCTGAAGGAAACTCACCAAGTTTACTGCTTTTCCTTCAGAGGCATTTTTAATGCATATAACACACCAACCCCTTTTGGGTGTTCACTCATACTGACATTTAGGGATTCTCTTGTTACAAGTATGAATTCATCTGCTCCATTAGGGATTTTGCTAACTTTGCCTTGTGCCTCATTCAATGCTGGTGCCACCTTTGCTGGATTGAAGGCATTGTGTGGTTTGTACATTTTATAATTTCTTCACCCCGTAATGATGCAGAGGATGCCTTAACTACCAAAAATAGAGTCTATATTCTGCAACACATAATGGAGGGATCAAGATAGACCGGTAGCACTCTCTCTTTCCAATGAGTCTTCACCCCAGTTCTGTTCTCCCAGATTTGAGGTGACATTAAACCCTCTCTTTGGGTATCTCCAAAATTAAAAGGCTTCTTTATTTTGGCTACAATGACACCAGCATATAAATCATTTTACTAGAATTTGGTGTCACTTCAGCCTCCCTCAGCCTTTCAAGAACCTCGGAAGGACTTGTTATCTAATTTAGTTTATCAATTCCCCTTTTCCAAAAATGATCAACATGAACCTCCAACCCACCCCTGGTCATACCCAAAGGTTAATCCTCGATCAGCTCAACTTTGAATGAGCAAGCTGACTGTAGCTTCCTCAGATTGTGATCCACCTGTTGACCAGAAAGTCTTATATCCCCTTGTCAGCCCTCAATTGGCCTTCTGCTTTTCTCTCCTCAAAGAAGGTCAGTTACCCTGCAGGACTGGAAATATAAAGTTCTGAATGAATTCCCTTAGATATCTTTGCTGCTATATTGTCTATTTTTTCTGCATTGGTCTCCTTGCCAGTACTGGAGAACCCTGCCTGACAGGGCCTGTCACTCCCTAGTAATCCTCCTTCCCAATCTACCACACAGAGTTGCTCGGTCTCTTCCAGTGCAGGTTTCTCTCTTGTTGGACATTCAACTGCAACTCTCACAATGGTTTCATTGTCTCTGGCCACCTGTTGCTATCTCTGAACCCCTTCACATGATTTACTAATGTATGTTGTATTTTTTCTAATGCTAAATTTCTGCAATCGCTTGTCGCTCTGCCAAACAAACAAATAAATATTTTTGAAAGCTGTGAACTGTCTTTTTGCTTTGGAGGAAATAAAAGATTATTTCGGTCTTGACTTCTATTCTGATGAACTTTATAAGCATTCTCCTTCTTTATCTAATGCCATAGTGACATTTTGTTGAAGTCGTATTTAACAAACTACTATTGTTTATTTCGAAATTTGGTCACTAGAATGTTCCTTGTAGATTTTATTAATCAGTCAGCCTCTATTTTATAGATAGATAGGTGAACAGCATCCCAAACCCCGTATTCTTTTTGTGCCGTACCAGAATTTTATGAAGGGACATTTTGTCTTTCATTTGGACTTGGTGGTAGTTTTCACACAATTAACAGAGTAAATTCAGTACTCATTAGCTGACAGCCATCGTAGTCTGGCTTGGACAGTCACATAGCCATGACGTAATATTGGAAATTGCAATTGAGAGCTGAAAATGTAGACGTTTTCCAGGTAAAGATGATGTGAAGATGCTGAAATGTATAGTAACTCACTCTAGAAAATGTTAAAGACAAGCAGTGCATTTCCAGTTTCTCTTTCTTGAGGACCAGTGTAAAACATAGGAAATTTGTGGTAGAGGAGACCATTCATCTTAAACCCGTTTATATTGTGATTTGAACAACATTAAAAGGGCATGTGAAAAAAAACTCTTGTTAATTTCTCCACTTACAACCTGAATACTTCACTCATGTGAAACTTACCAAACCTTAGAATTATGAAACCCCGGGGCATCTTCTTCTTTCCAATTCAGTAAACTGCCAGAAAAGAATCTATGTTGTTTAGTGTGGTCATTGGCAGCAAGTCGGTTGTGATCAGTATGACCAATCTTGAGCCCACAGAGACTCGTGTGTTTGTTTTTTCTTTGTTATCCTGGGGCCACTTCTGTTGTCCCTGCCCTCCTCAGTCATTTTATAGAAGCTGGCCTTTCTCTGGTTACACTAAAAGCTCCCACTGCAGTGTCCTCTGCGTGCCTTACATTCATAGTTATAAGGGAGGGCTGTTCTACCTTGTAAAATCACATCTTGTAATCATTTTCTTTTCATGTTTTGAATATAGTTATCCCCAGTCACTCCATGTGCATTGCTGTCAGTTTTAAAGGGCAGTAGCATATTTATTATACCAGAGGGGATTCATCTCCCTGGTGAAGTGGAAATTATAAAGGCCATATGCTCTTGCAGCTATGACCTGAGATGCAAACAAAGCCCCTCTTGTGACGAAACCTGCAGAGAGAATTTTGTCACTGCAGCCCACCCTCAACAGATTTTTTTTTTCCTTTTACCACGTACGAAATATATTTTTTTTCCTCTTTCTTTTTATTTATGTTGCTTCTCCCACCTGTTTGATGCACTTATCTTTTTCTTCATTTAGATTTGGAAATAAATCAAAAATCAATCAGCAAAAGGCAGCAGACATGAAACATATTTGCTGTGTGTTTAAGCTTGGGACATACATATTGCACCGAGAAGACCTCAGGGGAATTTCATTTGTGTTTTTGCTTCTGTTGCTGTTAAATAAAAACATTTCAAGGGGATTTGGCACATTTTCTAGGTTTACCTGTAAGTTGGCTTGTTTTCAGTGAAGTAATTCCATTAATACTTAGTAAAATCATTTTGCCTTATGTTGTATTACATTTCTCAGAAAATCATTGGTAAACTGGATTAGATGGCCATGATAGTAGAATTTACCTAAATTTCATTTTTGAATTAATTCAAGCATTTTTATCCAGCTTTAACAAGTATTTTGTGTTGTGTCGCACAAAAAGTATAACCCAAATGAACTCCAAACTTGCTGTTACATCTATAGTTCAAATAAAACAACAGCAACATATAAAGCAGATATAAAGACACTCCGAACTGAAGAACTTCTTCCATAAGCGTGTCGTATCCCTGGAAGGAGAAATGTGATTCAGTGTGCTTACTATGGCTGTAGAAGGTAGCTTATAGATTTAAAAATAAAAACAGAGTATTCACACTCACAGTTTAGATTGCACCATCAGAAAGTCATTTGTAAAAGTAATAAGATGCTCTATATATTTGTGGGCAGGCCTCTGGGTTTCTGGAGTTCCTACTCTTTCAAATTAGAGATTCCTGTTGGAGGTGTGATGTTCTCTGGGGCCAGCAAGTAGCAGCACACTACAGAGAGTTCAGACCACCTCACAATAGTCCATTGAGCTTTGGAAAGTAGAAGATGAAATGAAACATTACTGGCAACAGGAAAGGCAGTCACTTTGAAGAATGGTATAATTTGGTTTTTGGGGGGATGGGATCGGACATTTGTTATCCAAATGCTTTTTTTGGGTAAAGTAATCTTTTTTGTAAAAGAAAAGAAAATAGCTGTACCATGTACCAGAGTCACTGTAGGGTTATATTTTTGTTGTCTTAACTGCTATTTGCATTCCACTCTCCTTTAATAATACTAGTGACATTCTGCATTCTCTGTAATGTAATCATACCCATTGATTTGTGTTTTCTCAAATTTTTGCCATGAGGAGACATTCTGGGAAGAGTTTAGACTAAATGTAACAGGAAAAAAAAACAAAGGTCAAGAGAGTGGATAAAAATCAACTGTTTTAAGATGATAATGCACGGAGATATCAATTTACAACAAAAAAAAGTTTTAATCACTGGTATACTGTATGATGCCAATAATGTCATCATATTTGGGGAAAAAAAATAAAAAGAATAAAGATGTATGACTTTCATTCACTCACGTTTTTTGAGTAAGCTTTAGTGATTTACTTTTTTATCGAGGCAAAAGGCATTTTGAATGTACTGGAAGAATAATCCATTCAGTTTTCTTATAGTTGTAAAAGATCAGACAAATAAACTGATTTTCATTATAAGGACACCTTATATACATTAAGTGGTTATTAGTTACACCTGGTGAGACCCCCTTTTTCTTTCAGAACTCACTGAGGCATAGTTTCAACAAAGTGAAAGAAACATTACTTAGGGATTTTGTTCCATGCTAACTTAGTAAAATCACACAGTTCCTGCAGATATGTTAAGTCATATTCACATCATCCCGAAGATGCCCGTTTGAACTGAGATTTGGGGGCTCTGCAGGCTTCTAAAGTAAATTGAAGCCACTGACATGAATGTAAAACCAACTTTAGATGATGCCTGCTTTGTGAAGTGGTGCATCAACCAGGTGAAAGCATCTAGGTGACAAAAAGGTAGACTTGTTGGAATAAAAGGATACACAAGATCATAGAAAAAACAAAGTGATACTGTGGCATTCAAATGATGCCAAGGTGTCACTAATAGGCCTAAGTTAGCACACTGTTATACTTCCACCACCAGCCTCATCCTTTGAGAAAATTCAGGACGAGTTCATGGATTCATGCTGTTTACACCAAACTCTGTCTGAACATCACGGAAATATTTGGTTGCCCAGTTCTGATGACCATGCACCATCGTCTTTCCCTGGTGTGGTCTTCTGTTGATGTAGCCCATCTACTTCAAGGTCTGATTTGCTGTTTATTCAGAGATACCATTCTACAAAGAGCTTTTACTTGAGGATGTGTGACCTTTCTGTAAGACTCAATGAATATGGCCATTTTTTCACTGACCTCTCTCATTAATGAATGTATTTTTGGTTAATTGCTCCAGTCCTTATAAACTCTAGAGATTGTAGTGTGTGCAAATCTGCCGAAAATGTCTGTTTATGAGATGCTAGAACCTCCGCATCTGGCACAAACTATCATGTCATGGTCAAAGTCAACTTAGATCGTGAATGCGTATTGCTAATTATAATATATGAAAGATCAGCTAAACCTAAACGTTAATAAATACTGCAGTTGTTCGTGAACTGTCCAGGTGATCTGATGAGCAGAAATTCACAATTGTTTGTGTTTTTATGAAGGAATTTTGAAGACATCCAGACATTTTTGTCATTTGGACAAGCAATGAGGTTATTCATGGAAAATATTTATCCCAGAGTTATTTGTACATAAAACTGAATGTCACGAATGAAGGAATGGAGTGTGTGGATTATGTTCCCCACCTGAAATTTATTTGTGATGAATGTACCCTTTAAATATGTTGTATAGATGGCAGGACTGAAGAAGAAGGAGGCATTTCAAGAAATACCATGTGTAGCATTGTGACTCAAATTTTGACCCTGGTGTGGCCATCAAAAATCTGTGAATAATCTATAACTTTAAGATGCACAAATGCTGCCTTTACGTATTTGGCTGCTATACAGTGGTTATTGTTCTCTGCAATAGTCAATATCCAAAATAAAGCTATGGTGTGGAGGGGGGATTTTCAGATAATGGATAAGAGGCATAATGATAATAATTAAAGGAAAAAGTAACAAAGCCATAGCAAATTACTTAGTGAAATTGCGTTAGCAATCTACATTAATACTGTATACTTTATAATGAATATCTTATTCAACAGTATGATTCTTGTCCTATTTCCTAGGTTTCTGAGCCAAGTTTACGTTGTCAATTCTAAACAGCTATGTGGCAACCATGTTGCTTATAATTGCAACTAAAAGTAAAAGGCTAATGGAAATGATTTTTCATTATTCATTGCTGTAGAAAATTCTGATCTTTCAACTAGCACTGTACTAACTCTTTTAAATGCAGTGTACTTGGTTTATAGAAACGTCCCGTGAAAAGCCGACTTGAGGCCTAATTAAACTCTGGGAGGGAAACTGAATACTGGGGTCTTTTATCTTTTCCCAGAATGATTTGACAAAAAGACTTCATCATTGTGACACCCTAGTAAACTAACAGAGGTAGGGGGTATATGTCCCTCTTAAAAAATTCTCCTCTTCTTCTTCCATTTTCCTTAAAAATAATTTCACAGTCTGTAGTTTTATACTAACAGGCTTGTCAGATTAGTTATTGCACTGAATTTAACTGCACAATTGTTAATAATTCATCTATTAATTTGGAGTACTTAGCAGGGTTTCCTTGTTATACTTTACCATACTTTCAGGTTATACAGCTTGGGAAAATTGTAACTTTTTTCAACTAATAATTTAATTCTTGAAGTGTTAAAGTGTATTTCAGATGTAAAAAGTGCATCTAAAAGTATGCTGATATTCTTGTTTTCAAGTTGCTCAAAATGTTAATATATCTTGAAAGAGTGAAAGTATCACATAGTTCCAGTACTTCTCTTCACAGTTATTGGCAATAACTGTGCTGCATTTAAAACATAACCAGGTAATGACGGCAAGTGATTTCATTAACAGAGTCTCCATGGCTCTTCTTAGTCCCTTCTATGACTACGAGAATTCCTTAATGGTGCTCAGGGCTGAATGTAACAAGTTTTGAAGCATTCACCTGAAAGCCATCCTTGACACTATAAGCTAACTCTCTTCTGTTATAATATTATGTGATATATTTTAATATGTTAGTAATATAGCAGAAAGAAAAGTCTGTGGCCTTCATATATTTTAGAATCATTCCCAAAAGCCACGCATAATTTATTGGTGATTAGGAAGTTTTCATCCAGAATGAAGAATAAGTCAGGCAGGTTAGTCAGTAGCACCTGTTTCATAAAGTTTGACGAGCCTTCCTCAAGTCATACTACATTTATAGCCTCTTAATTTGGACATGGCTTGCCAGTGCATCCCAAGATGCACTTCTGTCCTGACAGAAGTCATAAGTTGCTAGAAACTATTATTGCTTGGGGGAAAAGAAGATCTAAAAGTCCGTCATGACAAAAAACAGTACTGATGGCAAGAGTGCCATTGATGTCTTTCATAAGTTATATCACCTTCAATTCTACTTGAATGGCTGCTGAGAACCTTGAACATGCTGAAAGTAACCTGTGACTGCTTCCATTGTTACAGCTGCTTCATAAAATAAACAGTGGTTGATTGATTAGTTGATTATATTGAAATGCAATTAAAGGACAGGTCAGCAGTCAAAAAGCCTGACCTCATATCCCATAGTCAGGGCCTGACTGTCAAGTCTGCGATGCCAGACAAAGTAGTAACGTTAAATTACAAGAGGTCAGAGAGAATAAAGAGAGAAATAATCAACAGAATTATAATGATCCTGAGCATCACGTATATGTGTGTTGACCTTGTGCACATTTTAACTTACTTAAAACTCTCCGATGACTTCTTTTATATTGTGAAATTTCCATCATCAACTAAGTAGACAGGCCATTCAGTCTTTCCCGGAAACTGCCTTTATGAGGACTTCTGTAACATGGTAAATAAGTAGGTAATGATTTCATCCTGTGGCTCAGACATATAAAAGCAGGGACCAGCTCATTATGAGGCCCTCACCACTTCTTCAAAAGTCTGGGTACTGTATTCTTTTTATGACCTTTCATCTTAAAATTGTAGAAAGTGTTTATTTTGTGTCTTTCCATTAGCCAGTTGTTTTTAAGCACACTTAGGTCTGGACCCTTGCTATTTCAGTTAGCATAAATATAGAAAATTAGGACTGACCTTTTTTTTTTTGGATTTCAGAGTTGTACTTTAAGAAATCAATTTAAAGGGCAATTGTTGCATTTCAGCCTCTTGCCATTTTCAGAGGTCGCCCATTGCAGTAATTGACATGTCTCCTTATAGCACTGACATTCTTACAACCAAAATTACTTAATTGGTGTTAATTACATAATGGCGGCATTGAAATGTGATGGGTCAGAGGTTACTATTACATTTGGAAGTCATGGCAAGGCACTCAAATTGGGCTCTAGAATTGACCGCAATGTTTCTCTAACTTGCTGAAATAAGCTCTTGGTGCATTCCACTGGTGATCCATCCTTGACCTTGGACATCCAGTGGTTACGACGAATGGTCTCTGTAGCCACAGCCAATAGGGAAGCCATTGTGGAGCACACCTGTACAGAAGGATCCAATTTTATTGAGAGTTTACTTGAGTTAATCTACGTAACTCTAATTTTGATGAAATCAGTCATAGTAAAGCAGGTAATGTAATAAAATATACTATTAATATACATCAGAAAGAGAACACTAATTGGTTTGTCACAAAGAATAAAAAGTTGGTGTATTCAGAGTAAACAAGGTGTTTAGTGTGAAATGGAATAATATAAACAGAGGAATAAACAGAGAACTGTTGTTTAAATACTGCATTTTCAGTCTAGGTGGTTTGTCTTTAGGATTTACATTTAGAAGATAGTTCTGTCCATTTGTGGACTTAGTGACAGTTAAAAGGATTAAGTGTGCCATTTGATGGGCTGTCACATTGTTCTCTCTGATGCTACGACAGGCTTGGCAACACTACATTTGAACAAAACAGGTTTGCAAAATGGGTAGATGGGTTTGAGACTGTGTTCTCTATATGAGTATATAATTAGGGATACTGTTAGGAGATGTTCATCTGGCAGTAGTAATCTGACTGAAACCAGAAAGAGAAGCACAAACACACTGGCAATGAATGCCTCCGCATTTCACAATGAGAAAAGGAACACGGCTAGGAATCAGTACACCCTGTTGGTGCAGTGAGTGTGCCACAAGCAGCTTAGCTTGGTGCTTCACAAAGAGAAGCCAAGGAGTTTCAACAGATGGTGAGATGCCTTTTGGAGGAAAAGGAATAATATGGGGTGCCAGATCAGGAAAATTGGAAACCTGCTGCTTTCATCAAAGATTAGGGGTTAGTCATTACTCTGGAAAAAGTGGGGCTGTAAGGTAGACAACCCAAAATCTATCTGAAAGACATTTCTTACTGTAGACTACTTAGGGCTCTGGAGTACAGAGACAACAGGAGGAACAAGGAGGACTTCTATTCTGTTAGAGACAAAGCAGGTCTGCCCTGACCCTGGGAGCGATTCCGTTACTGTGTTGGAATTTACCTCAGTAGGTGACTTGCAACCAATTAAGAAGATCCTGGCAATGGGGGCAGTGGCAGAAAGAAGGGAGAGCGGCATCTAGGGTGTTGGATAGAATAATCGATGGGAAGAAAAGAGTCTTTCGGAGGTGGGTAACACTATATGAGATTCTCTGATCCCCTACTCTTCTTAGACTGGGCAAAGTTTGTCTTCTGTTGTTGTTTAGATACTTTGTGCTCTCCCAATTTGTATCTCCCCAAGGAGTGATGTTAGTTATAATAAACACAGTTTTTGATGTCTGTAGCTCTCCTCGAATCATTTCATTAAGACGACCTCTCTTGTTATAATACAGAAGACCTATTATGTGTATACGCGGAGAATCAGTAACTTCTGAAAAAGTGGTAGAAATATAGAAAAAGCAAGTACTTAAATGTTAATGTAAGAGGGATAAAGAAAGTGACAAACTAAAAAAAACAGAGAGAAGGTATAAAAGAATAAGACTGAAGTGAAACTTCTAAAAACCATTCATAAAGTAGAGAATGGTTAGCATCAAGTAATGTTTAAAGTCTAGTTGAAGACTTACCCAGTTTTTACATCTTTGCTAAAGTATTCAGTTGAATACACTTACACTTAGGTCAACCAAATTTTGAAAACAAGTATTGGGTACAATACGTAGTATTTCTATCAACTTTTGAGCTATTTGCGCTAACCGGAAGTGGTACTTTACCTTTTATTCATGCAGCTGCAGGGTCCGATTTATTCAACTTTTACTTTTATAATAATTGTTCAATATATTTTTAATTTGATTTGTTGTTGATGGTTCTTTAATGTACATAAGTATAAAAATATAATCATTGTCTTGCGGTTTACTCCTCAAATATCCATCCCCATATCTGAGTATACAAGAAAGTTTAGGGGAGACCACTCCCGATTTTTTTTATAGGAGTGCAGGCCAGTATTGCAGTAAATATTTTTATGTTTTCCTGTTTTTATATCAGCCACATATTTACAGTGTGCTTTTACCAAGAAGGTAAAATGCATGTTTACATCACTAAGCTTCTGTAAGAGTTCTGTTGGACTGTAAGGTTACACGCTCCACAAAACTATTCCCATTGCTTTTTGCTGCTGTGTGTTATGGGAAAGGAAGTCCTGGTTTATGCACTGTCTTCTTATGAGGCAGTTGATTTATGATCATTGAGTATACAAAAACATGCATTTTTATTTTAACATTGGTTTTCTCATAACTAAGGAACTGCCTTTCATATAATTCAAGTTCATATTACATTTATTAAAATACGTGAATGCTTTATGTCTTAAACTGCTTTCAAACAGACTTGCTCGCAAGTGTGTACTTGTTTTTATTATTTGGAAATCTATAAAGAAGGTGCATTTTGGTGTAACATTAAAAGCATTAAATTTGATTTTACTGCTTTTAAACATTTGTTTTATTTGCATTTTAAATCCTCCACAGGTGTTTTTTTTGGGGGTGAAGATGAGTGAATTTTTTGCATGGGTGAATGTAGTGAATATGTATTCACGAGCAATCTGGCAACTTGTTTTCTGTAATTACTATTTAATGGCTTTACTGGTATCTCAGCCCTCAAGGCCACATGTTTTACGTGTTTGAACTACTACCAGTCATTCTGAAAGATACAACAAACTGGGTTTTTGCATTACCTATTGCAGTTACACTCTGTTTTATTCTCAGAGGAAGGATTAACAGTGTGTTCTGGGAACAGAAGTAATTGTAACCCTTGAGATAATTTATAATTAATTCCTTCTACTCATGCATATTAAAGCACATGTTTCGGGGCAGCTGTTGCGAGTTTAGCTTTCTCCACCAACTTTGTTGTCTAGCATATTGTCTTGCCCATTTTAATTGATCAGTTCTGTTTCTAACTGGCTGTAAATATACCTTTTTAGTTTATTTTGAATAAATTCAGATAATGTGCACTTGTCAGGAAATGAGCTGGAGGTCAGATGTAAATGGAAAACATCCATCCATCCATCCATCTAATTATCGACGTCACTAGAGACTCTAGTGGCAGCAATCGGCAGAAGTCAGTTACCAACCCAGTGTATTGCACATAGAAGTCCATAGAAGGGCACACTCCAGTTTGTTCCCACATTTAATTCATAGCGGGCCAGTTTTGTGTGTTTTGGTGTCTTATTTGGCCACAACTGGTTCATAAACATTTCGTGTCTTTTTTTTTTTCTTTTCTTCAGATGATCCAGTCACTTTTTGAAAAACACAGCCATGGCATTAAATTGAAAATCTACACTGACCACTTGACCACTCTTTGCCTTGAACGGGATGCCCACTTCCTGAAGGGATTTCCATCTCTGCCAGCTGATGACGTGGGGAATGAAGAGAGTCCCTGGGAGCAGGAGGTATTTAAGCTAACACCTGAGCAGGTATGCTGCCCTGCAAGCCAATGCATTAAAAAAAATGTCAGTATCCTGGCTTTTAAGACACATTATGAAGTGGGCATGGGAATGCAAACACACCAGCACACTATGAACTGAGCCTATTGAGACACTGATGTCTAAACCGTGAATGTACTCCTAGGCCTTAAGCAGAATACCATTTGCTTATCTATTTCTGCAAAATGATTTGGTTTGTTGGTCGCTTCAGTGAAATAATCAGAATAAACTTTCAGTTGATGGGCTCATTTAGGCAGATTTAAATTGTTCCAGTTGGAAACATTCTCGATGCAAGCTCAACTTAGGAAACCTGAGATGACGAGAATGGCCGGGAAATTTGAAATCCATTGTATTGCCAAAATCTAATAATGTAATGGAAATTAAAATGTTATCGTCCATTGCTATATTATTTTTACTTTTACCATATAGCTGTCTCAGTGAGTGCATTTCTAAAGAGCCACAGATCATAGAGACGTCAAAACCAAAAGTGTTTGCAAACCATGGCTTGCAATGTGAGTGAGCTGTCAAGGAACTAGTGGTCATCAGTTGTTTGCCGTTGTCGCTGGACTGTGGAGAACCTGACTACTAGTATTAAAAAAATAACGGAAGTTATATGGAGTCATTAACTAAATACGACCCAAGTGAAGGGCTTAGACTTCAGTGTATGTGAGTCCATTAGAAAATGCTGATGTTTACTGCTTATAAGTATCAATTGACTACCAGCATTCAGTGTGTGCAGCATCTGTAGTGCTGCTAATTATTACAAACTATAGATGTAAGATTATAATTTGTGATCCATGCAAACATACTCTCTGTCTCTTTTGAGAGTAATTTGACATTTTAAAATTTCCGAAAATTACAATGCCACCCTCTTCATGTAAAAAATGCAATTTTTAAACTGTCATAAATTAATAATAGACGGTGTGGCTTTGTACATGTTACAGCATTCATGTCTTCATATAATACGAAAAATGTCATTTGAATGAAGGCTTTGGACTTCAAACCCTGAGGACGTTGGTTCAAATTCCACTACTGACACCACTGTGTGACCAGGAGCAAATCACTTCACCTGCCTGTGCTCCAATTGGGTGAAAGACAAAAAAAAGACAAATGTAACCAACTACAGTACATGTATATTTCAATTTTTTGAGGAACCTTAGATAAAGGCATCAGTCAAATAAGAAATAATAATTTTCCCCTTAATAAAAAAATCTATTTGTTATCCTGAATTTTTATGTTTGTACCAATTTAACCTTTCACTTAACTGGCACGGCTTTTCCAGCATTTGTAGCACGTCCATTTAAAAATGTTTATAAATGACAGTGGTGGTTTAGAAAGTCTACATCAGTGTTCTCGTGCTTATATAAAAAAAGATAATAGGTGAATTTAGTTACCACCTCTTTTTCAGTGTTCATTGGCAACCAAATGGATTGTTACAAAATATTCTGCTTAATGCATAATCTCTCTGTTCCCTGTGTCGCCGCCCTGCTGACTGCTAGCAGTACAGCTCCAGCAAAGACTCAGTAAGTCGTGCCTGAACAAAAACACTGGAAACAGTCTTTTATTAGAAGCAACTGCATATAAAGAAAAGAAAAATTACTACTTTGTTTATACAGGGACTCCCCACTAGGTGAATAAAGCCCTGGAGGAAAATGTAGTGTTTCTTCAGTCTAATAGATGTGTGTGCTCAGGTCTGGATAAATGTAGCAATCACGCAACGGGAACAGGCTGAAAGGAAAACATTTCTGGCTTTTCCGTCATGAGGGATCCATTTATTACACTCCTTTATATTTTGTTTTGGCATTGAGGAGCTGTGCTGACCTAATTACATGACATATGTGTGATTTAACCCTTTCATCAGTGGCTTACAAGATTTGCTGGATATTTTGAGAAAGCTAGACAGATGCAAGATTTTTCATTGTGGTTTTCTTTCTCGGTATTTAAAAAAAATAAATAAAATGTTAATTGCAGTCCTTAGATCACCAGGCCAATGTCCTCCTGAGCTTCTGGATCTAGTCAGTGTTAGTTAATGGTGATGAAGGAACAAATATTTTAGTCTTTTAGATCTTAATAACGTATATAGGACAGCTGACCTTTTATCCTCAAGTCAGCTATCAAAGGCATATAATCCCTATTCCTAAATCCTACCTGGTGATTTTAGTTTTTACTTGCCTTTCTCAACATTGTCATTATTGCCCAAGGTTGATTCCTTTGATGTTGTCTAAGGATTCATTTAATGTAAAATAATTCAAAAAATGCGAGTCAATTAAAGAGTTAGAGCTGTAACAGATGATAGGATATCATCAGATGTCTCCCAAAATATAAACATAAGACAGAAGCAGTCCTAAAAGTGTCAGTATCATTTCTTTTTTTAATTAATAAAGAATTTGGTACCTCTTTAAAGGTTCTGTATTTGGTATATTAAGGCATCTCTTCCCTCATTTTTTAAGTGTGGTTCACATAATCTTGTTTTTTTAAGTCTTCTATTTGTGTTTGCAGATAGCATGTGGAGAAAAATATTTAAGACGGCAACAGATCTAATTTTGCCAAGTATAGACAATTAGAAGAGAAACTTGCATTGGTCTCCCAAAGCCCCACAATTGTATAAAATATAAAACAGCGGTAATTCTCATCAATGCAGGTGATGAGAGCCCTCATATATATGAGCAGGATTCCCCTGTTTTTGCACAGCTTAACAGTCCCATTCAGAGTAGGAAATTCCGCACAAAACTGTACTGTGCTTAGAATCCATAAATTAAAAGGGTTTTGGCCAAAAGGCACGATGAATAGGGCCAAGACCTGTCATCAGTTTCTGACACTCCAGTTACTTCCTTGGATGTACTCATACAGTCTTTATCAGGTGAGCTTTGAGACTGATGGAGGAGAGGATTAGTGCCAAAATGGCAAGACAAGTGTTTGAAGTGTTCTTATTTACATTTGGAATGTAAAAATAACACAGGCTGTATTTACTTTATTTACACATGGCTTCTGCACATTGGTTTATTGCTTTGTTGAATAAATAATGACAAAGCAAAATATGTTATGTGTTACTTGTTAGTTAAGGTTAGATTTTTCTGATTTTTATTACCTGATGACTACTAGATGATATTTAGATAAGTCCTGGTTTGTAAAACCCTAGATCTGCATAAGTTATATAGCACAAAGACAAAATACAGTTAGATAAAAAAAGGTCAGTGCAATTATCAATCAAAAGAAGGAATTTGGAAATCAAAAGGTCAGAAAAGGAAAGCTATAGAAAATGTTCACAAATGTAATGAGACACGATGAAAAAGTAGAGCATGGCATTGTGACTCCATAATGGAGCCCATCACAAGTGTCAAGAACCTGCTAAACAACGAGGTGAACGGAGTTTAAATATATCTCAGGTGTCAGGTCTGTCTCTAAGATACAGCAAAGTGAGCATGTTATAATGGACATGTCCTGGGTAGAATAAAGCACGATAATTAATATTAATATTACGAAAGACGTTCAAAAAGTTTCCGCATTTTTATATTTTCATTGGAAACGGTGAAGGCAGGAGGGTAGTAATTGGGCATTAAAAAGTTGGTACGACGCTGGGAAAATTGCATCGCAAATGAAGGTGACTATGTAGAAAAGTGATGTCATTTGTTTTTGATATTCTTAATAAATAGAGTTATAAAAAAGTTCGGAAACTTTTTGAACGTCCCTCGCAATAGTAATAATATTAACATTAATAATATTGTCTGCAGCACATTCTGCTTGGAAGCAAATCTTCTAATTCTGTTTTGTTCTATTAGGGAAGAGTTATTTTTGCACTTTCCACCAAAATCTTTGTATCTTCTGCAAAGTGTGGGTTTTCCCTTTAAGGAGTATTGTGTTTTACAGTAAATTCATGAGCTTCAAATGAATGGAAAATGAAATACTCAGAATTCTACCTGGTGCGTCATGAATGATAGCTCATATGACTGCCAGCAACGGGTGATGGTCAACCTGTCACAATAAACAAACTCTGGTTTGTTAAGAATACAAGCTGCCAAAAAAGAGATACAGAAGATTAGAGTGTTATACATGAATAAACAAGTGGCCACTTGTACTATTAACTTGAAAATAAACATGATGTAAGGTGAGAATTGATCTTAGGGATCACATCCACTATAGCCTTCCAAACAGCTACCCAATTTATCATTGCACATCTGAAACGAGTTGTCTCTTCCATTTAGGTTTTAGTGTTACGGTGAGAATGGCCAAATGAATCGCACATGCTCATACTCACACTCACTACGTTTTTTCAAATACCAGCCAAAAGTGAGCTGGAAATCAGCATCCCAAAGCAGATCAAAATTGTTATTTTTTAGATCGAAACAAATGGTAGAGGATTTAACTAGCTTAGCGACTGGCAGTACTTCAAAGCTGCTAAGATTTGCTGCTTGCTTAGTGTCGAATTCAAGCAGCCCAAAGATCCTTCCTGTTTTTCTTACAGCATGATTCTCATTCAGACAGTGGACAGATACATTTTAACAAAATATTTCTTTGCCATAATGGGAATAAAGGATTTAATTAACTTTGTGTAACTTTATCCTATTTTAAGAGACCTTGTGAAGACTGGATTTAATTTATGTTGGTCACTGTTATTTTGAAAGAATGTTTCCGGCTGGGATAGTGAAATTATTAGTTGACTTCATTTTTTTGTTTCTTATGTTCAGTATGCAGTTGAATTTTTACTAATTTGTCATTTTATCCACCTTGTTGAGACTGATAGCATATCAGGATATTCTCAAACCTGCTTAATCCAATTTGGGGTACAGGGGGAGGCCTTTGTCAACACAATGAAGACACAGCAGGAAAGAGGTCCATTGAAGTTGTTGCGATTGACAAGAAGCATTACAGTGTGCGCTTTTCAAGAATTGATTGGAGCCTTATTCATTTTAACATGATTTATTGATAAAATCCTAAACTTAAAAGTTAGGACAAGTTGTGTAATACTTCAACTTGAACCATCATTCCTGCATTTCTGAGACACAAAGTCTGCTCCATTATATGGCACATTTCAGTTTGCTTTCTCCATAAATGAGCCTCAGTATGTGATATAATGTTGGTCTCATTTTATTAAAGTGGAAAAGAACCAAATGTAAATTAAATATTATTAATTGAATTCAATTCATTTCAGTTTATGGTTTTATACCTTGCTTTGGTAGTCTCATTGGAGCAGAAACATTAAACTTCCAAAATCATTTTTCAAGAGCATAATTCAGCAGATTCAGGTATTTAAATATATCAGTGGTAGTAACCAATGATAACAAATGTTAATAAAAACAGTATGCAACAGTATAAGATTAAAAATATATGTACTGGTATGCCCTTGGTTACTACATACTTACTTATAGCAGTCCACCAATACAAACAAGCACATAAAATGCAAAAATTATTTTCAATTGAAGCTAAATTTCAATTATTTTCCACAAGAAATCTTTATTTTTACTTTCTAGTATATGAAGTATAGGGAAAGTATTGTAATTGTCCAAAGATTCGATGACGAGAATTTGATGAATCTCAACAACAACAACAACAACAACAACATTTATTTCTATAGCACATTTTCATACAAATGATGTAGCTCAAAGTGCTTTACTTGATGAAGAAACAGAAAAAAGACAAAATAAATAAGAATTAAACTAAGGGAACACTAATTGACATATAAAAAGTAAGGTCTGATGGCCAGGGAGGACAGAAAAAACAAAAAAAGTCCAGACGGCTGGAGAAAAAAAAATAAGATCTGCATGGGTTCGAGGCCACGAGACCACCCAGCCCACTCTAGGCATTCTACCTAACATCAATGACCTCAATCAGTCCTCACTGTATTCAGGGTTCTCATGGAAGAACTTGATGATGACAGTCACGTGGACTTCTGGTCTTTAATCCATCAATGTAGGGATATCACGGCGCTTTGATTAGGTGGTGGTGGTGCAGATCGCCACCACAGAAACCTGGAAAAGAACAGAAGAGAGAGTAGGGGTTAGTTTGGATTTTGGAGCCACCATGAATAATAATGATAAATAATTGAATATACAGAGCATCAGGATTAAACTAAAATGAAGCTATGAGAAAGCCAAGTTAAAGTAATGTGTTTTCAGCAGTGTTTTACAGTGCTCCACTGTATTAGCCTGGCGAATTCCTATTGACAAGCTATTCCAGATTTCCAACATTTTAGACCTCCCTGATTTTCTTGTATACAAAGTATAGGGAAAGTATTGGAATCCTCCAAAAATTCCATTTCGAGATTTTGATGAATCTCCACGTTTTAGACCACCCCAAGTCCAAAAATACGATTTTTGGAATTATGTATGTGTGTCTGTTTGTATGTGTGTGTGTGTATGTATGTAAACACTTTTGTAAATTTTGCATACAGGTATTACATGCAAAACGTAGATTTCTATCAACATTTGGGCTATTTCTGTTAACCGGAAGTGGTACTTTTACAATTTATTCAACTTTACTTTTATAATACTTGTTGAATATATTATTAATTTGATTTGATTTGCTGTTGATGGTTCTTTAATGTACATAATATAAAAATGTAATCATCATCTTGCAGTTTACTCCTCAAATATCCATCCAAGTGTAGGGGAGACCACTCCCAATTTTTTTTTTTTTTAAACTTGTAAACAAAGCACACTGCAAACAAAGTTTTGATGGGGATGAATACATAGCAGCCATTCATACCCCGGGGTATGGAACAGTTCATGTATGTATGTATGCACCATTTTCAATCAGTTTGTGCTTTCATTCACACTTGTCTTATCATTGTCAAGTAGTGGATTTATGAACCATAAGTACACCTCTGAAGTACATCCTCTGGAAATAAAGATGATGATAGTGGTCATAAGAAAATGAAAGTAATAACACTGGAAGAAAAATTGTAATCATAAAGCATGCAGAAAGTGCAGACTGTAGTGAATCAGTACTTTGGAACAGCAATGAAACAAACAAGATCTACTTTTTCAAATCCATTAGGTACTGTATAAAAAACTGTACTTTCAAATTACTTGCTTTTTCTATTTGATAATTCTTCCCTATCATTTCATCGATAATATTGCACACTACAATTTCTCTGTAAATTAAACAAAAATTTACTGATTTTTATATTAATGGACATTTTAGTGCAGGTTCTGACTTGGCGTACAAAATCATGTTACAAATGTCGACAGAAATGGACCTCGCTTGTAACTCGAGACCTATCTGTAACCTGTCTGTAGAAGCAACCGAACTTCAGCAAAGAGTGTGCTAATACAGGTGCTTAGAGCCTCAGAGCAAGCAGATGACTGCATATGAGCTAGCAGCTTAATGGTGTAGAGATGAAAAAACATTGTCATCAAATGCTGATGTTATTTATCAGATGAAGCGGAACAGTTTGCTGATGGGGTGTTTGGAGGCAGAGATGAAGAACAATGTACTTTCTTTAGGCATTTCTTGTTATAAATGTCCTGTATGGGTGGGATCATGACCTGTTAATAAACTGAGCAGTTTGTCTAAACCATATGAAAATAAGGTATTTTGCAAACAAGATGAGACAAATTATTCCGTCAAGCCTCCTTGGACATTTAATAGCTATGTGAGTCCAATATTTCATTCAGACACTTTTTAAACATTGTCAGCGTTTCTACATCAATGATATGATGTGGCAATTTGTTGCAGACTCCCAATGTCCTTAGTGTCAAGAAGTACATCCTTATTTCTATCTTAAAGGCATTTTACCTTACTTTCTAGTTGTGTCCTCCAGTTATATGATTTACACATTAAAGTGAAAGAATTCTGTTGGATCCATTTTATTGTTGCCTTTAAGAATTTTGAAGATTTTCTGTTAGGTCTCCATGTATTCTTCTCTGCTCCAGACTGAAGACGTTTAAGTGTTTGAGCCACTGCAAAGTCATGTAATCAGCAACAGTGCAGTTGCTGTACCAGACCGTAATGCAGCTAGTCAGTGTGCACTGTACTGTGCATCTGTAGAAATTAGTGAGAACAATGAGAGAAAGGCAGAGTTTCTTCGGCTCTCTCAAATAGTGAAGCTTTTGAGCTTTCTTTATAAGACACTTTGAGTTGAGCGACCGAGTAATGTGAAACCCTAAGAACTTCAAATTATTTTTTCTTTTCACAGCAACCCCTAGAATGGCAATAGTTACAGTATACAATTTCCTAGCTTGACATCAATGATCAAGTCCTCAGTTTTGCTGATATTGAAGAACAGATTGTTATGTTCTCCTTAACTTACTACATTTAAACCATCTCATCACCGATGGTAATTGGTTACACTATTCCTCTTTCAAAAGAAAACTAGAGAATGAAATTTCTATCACGTTTGGCAACTCAACTGTGAATAAACAGGAGAAGAGCAGTGAGCAATCCATGATTCAGAGAGAGGGTACGATATATGTATTCTAAGGTCTATCATTCAGGAAGCCCTGGATCCAGTTACAGATGGTAGTGTTTAGTCTGAGAGCCCTGAGCTTTGTGACTAACTTCAGCATGAGGATGATGATGAACAGAGAGCTAAAGTTAATGAACAGCTTTTCCATATAAACCTTCCTGTTGTCAAGTTTTGTTAATGCCATGTGCTTCTTTCATGGATCTATTCCCACTGTAGGCAAAATGATGCGAGTCCAGTATATGTGTTTTGTTCACTTGACGAACTGTTCACGGTACTTATTAATAATAAGAGTGAATGCCATTACAAGAATTATTCAACTACAGGTTATATTTGTTATCTTGACAATAGACAAGTCCATGACCAGGGTCTTATTAAATATGTCGGCAAAACCACTTGGATATAAATATTTGATTATAGATACATCCCTTCCTCACACTTATAGCCAGTGTTTATTTTATATATTAAATATAATAAGTTAATTACTACATTAACTCAACTATCTACAATAACTTTCCAAAAACTGGCTAAATATTTGTTTGCTTGGTGCGTTCTACCGTAATGTGTTAGGAGGTACTACCAGAACTCTTTCTTTATACATACCCATGAGACTGCGCAATGCCATTTCCCATCATGCCGATCTTTATCCTTGTTAGCTCTAACAAATACACAGGTATAGGGGTAGTATTTCTATGGGGACACTATATATTCAATGTATACTGGTTATATAATTTTGTGTATAGTCCTGAGAGTTAAAATGTTGTGGTAGTCCAACAGTTTTTTATTAATTGATTTGAATTGTGTCTGTTTGGACTTAATGTGTTTTATATTACTGCTGGAGCGAGTGAATTTCCTCTCTCAGATCATCAATATGTTTCTACCTAAAATTACTTGTCATCTTGATTACTAAAATTGCTAAGCTGTCACATGTGTTTGGCTTTCAAACTGCTTTCATAAATGGATTTTAATTTCCAAATCTGTGATATCAAAAGCTGCCACTTGTCATGTCTTCACTGTATACTCTTTTGATTGACTGTACCCTACAATGTTCGCTCACATTTGTATAGACTGCTTGTTCAATTTTTCCACAGTAATTTAGTATTTTTTCATTGAGATGGTAGTGACTGCTCTATAAGGGACACTATATAAAATCAGCATGTTTGATGGAAAGGCTGATGTTTCTTTGGCAAATTGCTTTGTGGGCTAGCAAACAAATGGATTTGATTTGGGTGAAAAGGTCATGTAGTCTAGGACTGGTAAAATGAGGGGCGCTGGTGATCTTTTATTAAACATTTTCCAAGAAGAGATTCATTTTGTCTACTAGATTGCCTTTTCTCAATATTTTTTACCATCCCCGTGAGTTTTCTGCGAAATAATTTAAGTTTTCCCAATTCAAAGGGGAATATCAGGGGAACTTTTTGGCTGCAAGAAATGCTGAAATAACATTCTTCTAATATGTTTGAAAGCAGTTCATGAATTAGGTTTCTTCAGATAATAAAATAGTAATCCACCAATTCTTCTGAGCAGCAAGACAAGTAAGCTTTACAAACTGTCAGGCAGTTATGTCTCATCTGTGAGAATTTATTGTCCTTTCTAATACATTTCACTTATTAAATGTAGAGGAGAATAATATTGTTGATTTTGTACAGCTGCTATACAGAATCTGAACCTAGGAACATGTATGGATTGTTTTATTTCCATGAAATATTGCAATCCCTCTTTAATGCTCAGGGAAAGGTTGCTCACTATGTGCTGAAATGTAGGAGTCAGTATTTTATATAAGACACAGGTGGAGCATGCAAACATATCGCAGGCTACAAGGCACGGACAGAGATGGCATGGGCCCGTGTGCAATTCGAAAAGAAATGTGGCTGAAAAGTGCTTTTAAATCTGTGGACACCTCTCAAGGTAAAAGCGGCAAAGATACTGAGTACAGATAGTTAAACAGGCAAAAAACAAAAGTGGGCTTCCATCCTTTTCCCTTTTGTGTCAGTTTTCATTCAGCTACAAAACCCACTGTGGTACATTGCATCTCTATAAAGAGTCGGACCCAGCTCGTTCACAAGGATTTACTTTGTTCTGTCTGTGTTTGGTTTGGTTCCTGCCTACCTATATTAGAGCTAATCTGCGCTGCTGTTGAGTGATGCTCAAAAGTGTTGTGTGCATGCAGCAGGAGAAAAAATAGAGAATTTCCAGCCTAATCAGATAGCAGATGCCTGTCCTTACTTCACTTTCACAGCAGTTTATATATAAAAACATAGTCTGAGAGTGTGGATGAAGTCCGCATACACTGATTGTAAATGTATGAGAAATATGAAGGCAGAGACAAGTAGAAGGATGTCTGAAACAACTTGTGGGTTTATGAATTTGTAAATGTAGACGTCACGGGAACTGGGGGAGCCTGTGCTATACAGACATATATAATCTGAGCCGTGCAGAAACAAGTAGGTTTTGGAGACGGAAGGTCACATAATTGAAGGTTTGATTGCCACGAGGTCAAACTGTTATTATAGGTCAGTAACGCAATTCACCATGCGATTACAAAAACTTCCTGCACAGAAAAGCCAGTTAATGAGACTTGGAGAGTGAGAGTACATATTTGGATGTGAACCTTTTTAAAGATATTTTGGATTGGTTCTCATGTTATTCACAACTTAGGTAGCAATATTGCCAAAATCAAAGTAACTGAAAAATAGGAAAAATAATAATTGGAAAAAGAGGCAAAATGTATCGATAACAATGAACAAAAGAGTATAAATAAAGCAAAGATGCATTCTCCCATCCAGTTGATATGTGATAAGTGATAAGCAATGTTGATTATATAATAAGCCGTAAAATACAAAAATTTAGAAAGAGTCCGATAAAGGTAAGAAGCATAGAAAAAAATTACATTAAAAGAATGATGGAAAAATGCTCTGATCTCTTTTTTTAGAAATATATTATTAATAAAGGGGATGTGAAAAGATACCAAAAATTGGAAAATATGTGTGATTAAATCTATCTATCTATCTATCTATCTATCTATCTATCTATCTATCTATCTATCTATCTATCTATCTATCTATCTATCTATCTATCTATCTATCTATCTATCTATCTATCTATCTATCTATATTGTGGCGGGTGGCCACAACTATTACCTGGCCGGGACACCAACTGGATGGAAGAACCAGGGGAGAAGACCTTCACGATGCACTACCTTCCCTGGGAAACGAGAGGGCAGCCCTCCTGTGCAGCTGTGACACCATGGATTCCCACAGAGCACACTGGGAGTTGGAGTTTGGCACAGCCCTGTGGGGGCCGCAAGTGGGAGCTGCAGAGTACTACCTTGGGCTTTCACCACACCTGGGAGTGATCCCCTATCTGCCTAACGAGCCACCTGGAACACTTCCAGGAACATCATAAAAGGAGCCACCTCACTTCACTCGGGGACCCAAAGTCAGGAGGAGGAAGACCAGAGAGAGAGAGTGGGAGTGACTCAAGGAAAAAGGAAGGGACTGTGTCTCATATACTTTGATACTGTACTGTACTGTGCTCTGGGGAGTGAGGAAAAAGTGCTTCCCCAGCTCTGAATGAAAGGTTATTGTGTGCTGCACTTGTGTCTCTGCCTGCCTGTGCTGGGTTAGGACGACTGTACGCAACCTAGGCTATCACTATCTTATATATAAACGTCTACACGTGGAAGTGTGTGTGTCTGTCCGGCCCGGAAATGAGAGGTGGAGTCAAGGAAAGAGCTCCACCTCTGAGGAAATAGAAAACTCGCTTAGCTGCTAATAACACAAGCGGGGCCAGCACATCAGCAAAACAAAACCTCCGAAGAAAGACAAAGTCGCTTAGCCGCTAACATCAGCAAAACGGCATCCCTTTTACTTTTCCTTTCGCCACTAATACACAAGCAAGACGAGCACGTCAGCAAAACGAAACCTCAGAAGAAATACAAAGTCATATAGTCGCTAATATACAAGCGAGGTGAGCACATCGGTAAAACGAATCCTCCTAGGAGAGAGACACCCAGAGCATCCATCCATTTTCCAACCCGCTGAATCCGAACACAGGGTCACGGGGGTCTGCTGGAGCCAATCCCAGCCAACACAGGGCACAAGGCAGGGACCAATCCCGGGCAGGGTGCCAACCCACCTCAGGACACACACAAACACACCCACACACCAAGCACACACTAGGGCCAATTTAGAATCGCCAATCCACCTAACCTGCATGTCTTTGGAATGTGGGAGGAAACCGGAGCGCCCGGAGGAAACCCACGCAGACACGGGGAGAACATGCAAACTCCACGCAGGGAGGACCCGGGAATCGAACCCAGACACCCAGAGCAGTTCCTTTCAATTACCTGACATCTCTACATTTCAATTTTTTTGTGACAATTTCAATAGTTTCTAGGACCCCGGGCTTTTTACGGCATGGGCTTACACAGCTTATATATATAATAATATAAAATATATACTGTATATATATTTATATGTTTGGTTCTCTTGTTGTCTTGAATAATGCACCCCATAAACCAGTGCCTGCTTTTTACCAGGTTCTCTATTTGGGGATCTGATATCCATAATGTACTTTGTTCTCTCTCTTGAGGTTTCCCTGAAGCTGTGTGCCAAGGAGGTTATTTTCCTACGTATACTGACCATGTTTCAGGTTAACATCTTTCTTGTTAATGCCTAAGGTGTGTACTTCTGGAATGCCTGTATTCATTTCTGGGAAGCTGATTCATTTGCTGTTAAGCTAAACTGGCATTGGTGGGTACTACAAGTACAGTGAAAGAATGAATTGAACTTTTATTCCAGTTTAAAATTGTTTGTCTGACTGTTTCTTCAGGTATTGCCTTTTGACATTTAGAAACGTGTACTGATGAATCTGGAAACAATAAAGAATAAACAGTTGAATTAGCATTTTGTTCCTAAGCAGAGAACGGTGTGCTCTCTTCTGGAAAAGTTCAAACATTGTTTCCTTTGACATTGCCAACATATGTCAGGCGAAGTGGATGGAGTTGTTTACAGCCACTTTCTAATAAGCTTTATGTTAATAGAGAGAGAAAAAAAGCACAATCATCCACATTCCACCATCTGTTTGGAAAAAGCTTGGTTCAGTGTAATGAGGGGTGACATGAAGTCTTACTCTGCAATGGCTATCAAAGGGACAAACCTCATTGCACATGCAAGCTTCACCCAGATTTATTTACCCTGATTCCTGCATTTGTTTTTCCACCTGAAAAGCAAACCAAAACAAAGCAAAAAGTGTTTTTTGTTATTTGAGCCCCTTGTGTTCAGTCTCTAAAGAGATGTTGGTGAAGAGTAGAGCAGATAGAAGGGTGGCAGGTGCCAAATTTGGAAGAGAAGTGCTGGTACCATCAGTAAGTGTTACACATCAAAGAGATGCTTGCACCATGTGGGTGAGGCACATTCCAAAGCTGAATGCATTAATAACCTTTCACTGTGGTGCAGAATTAACATTTACCAGCAGAGGTAAAGTCAGCGTTCTTAGCAATTTAAACATACAGCTTGAAAGTCTAACACTAGTGGATCTGTGGACAAGTATTTATACTCAGGCCTGGCTAATTTCAATGGCGGTGCTCCTATTGGGTCAGTTGTTTGTACTGTACTTGCACTTTGGAGAGACAAGACTGCTAAGTATGGTGCATCAGAAGTCTTGTCACAATGAGGAATAGGCCAAGGTTCAGACTGTGTTTAACTTACAGGTTAATGCAGGCTGTCCTGTTGTATTTCGATATTTTATCAGTTATTTGAGTGTTTTTGCTTATTGAGGGTATATTAATAAGTTCTTCAGATATATTGTAAATTAATTTGTATTGAAATGAATTTTGAAAATGTAAACTAATGAACATTAGCTGTGAAAATGTATCAGACATGAAAGTGGAACAATTCATAAGTTATCTAAATATGTATTGTTGCATTTTACAATGACAATAAATTTCTAGTTGTTGTTTATTAAGTAATGTAGCTTCTGCATTGTCGCTGAACTGCCATAGCTACAGAGCTTTCAATGTAAGGTATCCTGTATTGCCGTTCTTTATGGCACTGATTGATATTGATAGGCACTGATTAGCCTAACTTTGTAACTCACTATAGTGAAAAGTCAAGCAAAATGACACCTTTTATTGGCTAACTAAAAAAGATTACAATATGCAAGCTTTCGAGGCATTACATCTTGCCTGAAGAAGGGGACTGAGTTGCCTCGAAAGCTTGCATATTGTAATCTTTTTAGTTAGCCAATAAAAGGTGTCATTTTGCTTGACTCTTCACTACATTCGTAATGGCGAACACGGTACAACACCCTAGTACTAACTCACTATAGGAAAGGAAAAAGAGTTAGTTAATTGCATTCTTGTGAGAACTCTGAGGGGCAAAGATTTAGCAAACAAATCGGACAAACTGAACCAAAGTTAGGAATGAACTGTAGTCTTGATGTTACAGCTTCTATCATTATTCCTCTCAGATTAGTTTTCAAAGCAAGACTCTCATTTTTAGCAGGCTTTCAAATTCATATGGAGAAATGTTCAGAATAGTTTACTCTTAAAAAGATGGTGATTTCTACTTTTAAAGGAAAGTATCTTTGGTGACGAGCACAAAGCTATTTTAAATGGTTCGACCAAAGAATTAATAAAAAAAAACAAAAATCCTTTTCACTAGTCAAGTCATGCTAAAATTATGTCAGTCATTTGTAGATCCTTATGGCGACATTGTGCTCGAGTTTTCTCCTATCCATTGTTAGTTCCTCTCTTCGACCCAAAGTTGCCATGGAAGGTTCTAATCACCAGGTTTAGAAAATGAATTAATAAAGTTAGTATGTATTATATTATATATATGATATGTGTGTAAAGCAGCACAAATAGAGCTTAAAGGTAGGGAAGTAGCAATTAATGATCAAGCAGCATCAAAATCCTTAAAAAAAACAGCAAAGAATAAATGAGAGTGGATTTGGCCTTTGGGAAATTAATAGTAAAACTCTTCATCTTACAAATTTAGAAAGTAATGCATGCTTGATTAATTTATCAGTTTAAGATTAATGTACCATCAGTTACACTGTACTATTTTCCAAAAGCTTAAGAGTTTTAGAGAATATAGTGAATCTTTATATATAACTAGTCATTTAGCCCGTTATAATAACGGGCGTTAGAACAGTAGTGCATAAACATTAGTAGGAACAGTCTATATTAAATGGCAAGGGACTTTGACCTCATTCTTTTTGTTGGTCGTATTTTTCTTTCTTTCAGCCTTTCTTTTGTTGATGTTTACTTGCTGAGCTGACCGTTGTTCGTGGGCTGCCGCCGTGTATTGTGTGTCTTTAATTTTCTGTGACAGTAATACTGTCTTGTACGTCCGTAATATACCTTTAATTTTCTCTGGCGGTTATACAGGCTTGCGTGTCGGTAATATGCCTTTAATCTCCTCTGACAGTAATACTGGCTTGTATGTGGCTGTAATATGCGTCACTGTATTGTGTACCTTTAATTTCCTCTCGCAGTAATACTGGTTTGTATTTCTGTAAAATGCCTCTAACTTTCTCTGACAGTAATATCGCGCATCGCACCGTGCCCCGCGCATGCGCACTTTACCAGAAGCCCCACGCATGCGCACTTCACCAGAAGACACCCACACACGGACACCTGGACGCACACAGGGATTTTATTAAAGAGGATACACTACCGTGGCTGTCCGTTTGTCTGTCCAGGATTTTAAATCACCGGTAGCTCACAAACCGTTTGACCTATTGACCTGAAGTTTGGTACACATATACTACATGACATCTACTATCCGCTTTCGGGGTGATGATTGACCTACAAGGTTATTCCTTTTATTTTTATTTTATTGTAGAATCAAATCTCAGCAGGGTGGGCTGTGTCGTTCTCATTCCCTACGACCTTCTCTGTCACTTCCTCTACCTCTTCATATCTTAAAATCATTCTTGAGGCAGTATGAAGACTTAAGTGCCAGCTTAAGTGAAAAATTAAAGTAAACATACTAAGTAATTGCAACACAAACACAAAGAGTTTTAATGCGAAAAGATGCCGACGAAAGAAGAGAAGAAGCAGGCCGCTAGGGTGGAAAAAAGAAGAGCTGTTCAGAAATCAACAAGCACATCAACCTCTGAGCAAACGAATGCTCAACGTACAGAGAAATGGGCAGTACTCCACCTGATAAAGCAACACTCCATTCATGCCATATACAATTAAGTAAGTTTTGGACTGATTGTGTGGGAGCCTTTCCAAATTAAAGTAATTGAAGTATTCTCGACATTTTCAGATTTGTTGTGTTTCTCAGTGATTCATACATTATGAATGCCAAAACAATGGTCTCACCACAACCAAATATTAGAGTGTTAGGCTAAGCGTTCTTAGAAAAATATGTACTTTTATCTGGTTAAAAGGTGTTTCTATTTTTACACATTATCATTGGCAAGCCCCATGTTTTTAGAGGGTTTTACAACTAGAAGAGAGCTTTATAACTAGACAGTTTCAGGGTAATATAAAACATTGCAGTTGAACTGGTTTCATGCTTGGGACATCATAGGCAACGACAGCCAAGGGTCCAGACATCAATGTCTGATGTGAAACAGCCACACAATTATAACATTAACATTTTTTTTTGCATATGGTTTGATGTTCTGTTATAGTTCAAGTACAGTATGCAAGGTTTCATTTTTGCATGATACTCTTCTGGTATGGAAGAATTATTATTTTATGCAACTTTTATACAACAACCACCGTTTCACTTTTTCCATGAAACAAATAGCCCCAAAGAATTTTTAAACACTGCCTTTCAACAAGTCATTAAATTCTTTAAGTGATTCTATCAACCTTGATCTGTCAACTTGTAGACAAGGAGCTACTGATCAGAAAAGGGTGGCAAAGAACAAGAGAAGGGCCCAGTTTGGTTAAAAAAAAAATGAGATATAAAACCTTTCCCTGGTAGTAATGACAAAATTTCGTATGCCACTATCTGAACATGGTCTCTCCCGGGGTGTTATCCTTTGTGTAGGTGCTGAATGTCTCAGCTGGTCTATAAGCAGAGAAAAGTAGGAATTTCAAGTGCAGGCAACTTGGTAGCTTTCTGATTGCCTGACTTTGCTCAAAGAAATGTGATAAGGCCATTCAAAATGGTAGGAATACATGATACTTCCTGGCTGATATGGGAGAGCACATTGAACCAAAACCAGGAGAAGTGGGATCATGTTGCTGTCTCGAAAGGCAACACAAGAACTGCTACAAGGGCACCCCTTCTGTTACATTAGCTGTAAGATAAGCAACCTATCTAGCCTACCTGAGAGAGCATATAAAGATAAAGAACAAGAGCTTCCAAGTTTTAAATTTAATAAACAGTAAATGAGCGCAAGACAGGCTACCAAAATCTTTATGCCTTTTCTTTTAATGTCATTCATTCCACACATTTTATTGGTTTATGGTGGTAACCATCTCAGGCACACTAATTTGTGCTCACAGTATCAAGTTATGCATAATAAGCAGGTGTAGTTTCCAATGGAAATGTTACATCCTATTGTATGTTAGGCTCTGAATAGGGAAAAAAGTGAAATTAGAAAATACAAATTTTATCCCTTCACTTTTTTTGGTTGCCACTAAGGAGCGCTGCATGGATTTTTAAAGCTTTTTTCTTTTGAGCAGTCAGCATGGGTTCAGAAGAGGGAAGTCATGTTTCACTAACATGCTGGAATTCTATGAGAAATCAACAAAAGGATACGATCAGAGTGGTGCATATCATATTATTTATCTTGACTTTTAGAAGGCATTTGATAAGGTGCCACGTGAGAGGTTAGGCATCAAACTAAAAGAAGTGGGAGTTCAGGGTGTTGTGTGTAGGTAAGTGGAGAATTGGCTAAAATACCAGAAGAAGTGAGTTATAGTGCAAGGAACCTTATCAAAATTGGGCGATGTTAAGATCTGTATTTCTCAGGGGCCAGTGTTGGGAATGTTGATAGTTTTGATACATATAAATGATTTGGATAGGAATATAAATAACCAGCTGGTTAACTTTGCAGATAAAACCAAGCTAGGAGGATTGGCAGATAATCTAGAATCCGTTGAATCATTGAAGTGGAACTTGGACAGCATACAGGCTTGAGCAGATTTGTGCCAGATGAAATTTAATGTATATAAATGTAAAGCGTTACACATAGGAAGTAAAAATGTTAGATCTGAGGAGAGGTCTGAGAATTGAATGTACTGCTTATATGACTGAAATAGGAGACATAGTGGACTCATCACTGTCAACTGCCAGACAGTGTTCAGAAGCCATTAAGATCCTAGAAATTTGATTCTGTTCATCTGGACAAAGTTTTTAAGTGGGAGAAATATTTCGAGACTTATCCAAGTCTCTTCCTCAGTCTCAATTGACTGCAGGTTTCCCCAACCTTATAAACAGTACCTTTGCTTAATCACAGAGACTAGCACCATTGACAAAGGGCCAGTTGATCAGTGATATGCAAATTGTCCACTGATTAGTAGACGTGTGAACCATTCATAGAGGGTTGAGGAATGGCTGCAATCACAGCATTGTAAGATGGCGACAGATGTACCCTTAGGCCCCCTCCTCTGTTCAGAGATGGTCGTTCCTTTTTCACGTAAATGGCCTCCTTGATTCCTCTCTCAAACCAGCGCTCCTCCCTGTCCAGGATGTGCACCTCTTCATCTTTAAAGGAGTGACCACTATCCTGTAGATGTAAATAGACTGCGGAGTCCTGGCCTGATGAGGAAGCTCTTCTGTGTTGTGACATGCGCTTAGCCAGTGGCTGCTTGGTTTCCCCGATGTACAATTCACGGCACTCCTCCTGGCACTTAACTGCGTAAACTATGTTACTCTGTTTGTGCCGTGGGACCCGATCCTTGGGATGGACCAATCTTTGGCATAGCGTGTTTTGAGGTTTGAAAGCCACTGAGACCCGGTGTTTCGAGAAAATGCGCCTCAGCTGTTCCAATACTCCTGACACATACACATACATTTGCATATCACTGATCAACTGGCCCTTTGTCAATGGTGCTAGTCTCTGTGATTAAGCAAAGGTACTGTTTATAAGGTTGGGGAAACCTGCAGTCAATTGAGACTGAGGAAGAGACTTGGATAAGTCTCGAAATATTTCTCCCACTTAAAAACTTTGTCCAGATGAACAGAATCAAATTTCTAGGATTTCCTTACCTGGATTATTGAGCATGCATCGAAGCCATTAAGAAAATGAATATAATGTTAGGTTATATCCATCCATCCATTATTCAACCTGCTATATCCTAACTAGAGGGTCACGGGGGTCTGCAGGAGCCAATCCCAGCCAACACAGGCAGCAAGACAGGAAACAAACCCCGGGCAGGGCGCCAGCCCACCACAGGTTAGATTATATAGCAAGATGAATAGAGTACAACTCCAAGACCTCACCTGCTAGACCTCATCCGGAGTACCGTGCACATTTTTGGACTTGGGGCTACAAAAAAGACACAGAAGTGCTAAAAAAATGTCCAGAGAAGAGCGACTAGGCTGATTCCAGAACTGCAGACGATAGATTCTGAGGAAAGATTAAAAGAGCCTGCTCAGTTTAAGGAAAAGGAGATTATGAGGAGATATGATTGAAGTGTTCACAATTATGAAAGCAATTAGTCCAGTGGATGGTGGCTGTTATTTTAAAATGAGTTCATTAAGAACACAGGGACACAGCTGGAAACTTCTTAAGGGTAAATTTTACGCAAACGTTAGGGCATTTTTCTTCACACGGAGACCAACGGATACATGGAATAATTTACCAAAAGGTGCAGTGGATAGTAGGTCTTTACGGACCTTCAAAACTTGATGTTATTTTTGAGAAATTCATTGGATAGAACTGGTGAGCTTTGTTGGGCTGAATGGCCTGGTCTCATCTAAATTGTTCTAATGTTCCAGACTTTGAGTCACCATGAACCTGATGTTTGAATTGTAAGACAAGGTGCAGCCTTGAGAAAACTTACCCACTGGCCCTTGTGTCTTACCATTGATGTGAATACTGGTTACGCAGTTAAAAAGGGGCTTAAATCCCGGAACCCTTTGTCCTGTTTAGGCCAGACATTCAGGCAGATTGAGGCACTAAATGATATTGTGGTGTATCAAGTACACTAGATGATGAGCCTAATCAAAGTATCTGTCAATAAGACTTATTCTTTTAAAGGAAAATGTTTGCAAACTAACTGAATCTAAAACTTATTTTTTAATCTCTGCTTTTGTACAGTCATTGCAAATTCCACACGAACTGGGATTAGTATGATATCCAAATCCTAGTTAATGGCATTATGAGTCGGCAGCACCAATGTACCACCATGCCTCACAAGTTTATTTTCTATTTTGTTTGCAGAACTGTGAAGATCTTTTTCAGGTCTGTTTTTTCCTTTTTTACAGAATTATACATAAAAGATCATGTGTAACACTATTATTTTTCAGATTTTGATTGTATTTATTTCTTCAAAATTATTGCCAGTGGACTTATAAAAGCTTAATTTCTTCTAATCGACTTTAAATTTGGCAAGGAATGAATGTGTTGATTTTGTATTTTAAACACAACAATAACCAATCATGTCAGTTTTTTACTTGTGGGTTTGTTGCAGTGAATGGGCCTAAACACTGCTTGGCAAGAAGCGATACTTTAAAATCTGAAAGAGCTACAGGTTAGCAGTTGTAAGAAATGATATGGTTAGGAATCAAATAAGAGTTTTTTTTAAAAAATTGTACCAAAAAATTGGTGACTTAGTCAAAAGGCAGACTGTGTCCTTAAATAACCACAAAGAATAATAATACTAAAAAATACATAAAACTGAAACATGAGCTGACAGTAATTCATGAGAGTCAGGATTTTGAAACGCTGAACGACTTCTATGCCAGAGCATTAAGGAAAAGCTCAGCCCAGCATAAATGTTCAATGACGTATTTGATATCAACTGGGAATGCAAAAAAGTATCTAGACTTAGTAACATATAGATGGTTTAAACATTAGAAAACAGCAGAAAGAGGCCATGCATGAAAGATGGAGAAATAGGTTAGGTTAAGGGTTCTGAATAAGACTGTAAAGAACGCTGTTTTCTTTAAACTTCTTAATTACCATACTGCATTATAGAAGAAATTTGTATTTTTATAAAGAACATAGAGCAACGTTAGTCAGTCCTGGATCTTAGATGACGGTAGTGACTGCAGGCTGTCATGACCGCCAGTTTCATTCAGTAAATAGAATCACATTCTTGTCGTTAATTGAGCATACATTTTAATTTGCTTCTTATTTGTGTTACTTTTTAAAAGGCTCAGAAATATCCACAAATCTTTATTTTAATTTTTTAGAAAAGCAATTGAAATATTTCATGTCTTCAAGAGAAACAGCCATCCATTCATCCATTTTCCAACCCGCTGAATCCGAACACAGGGTCACGGGGGTCTGCCGGAGCCAATCCCAGCCAACACAGGGCACAAGGCAGGAACCAATCCCGGGCAGGGTGCCAACCCACCGCAGTCAAGAGAAACAATAACTTCAATTACTCAACTTTTCAAAAGTTATTTTACTATACTTTTTAAATTTTAAAGTGCATTCACTTAAACGAAAATGCTTCTAAATTATCTATTGGCTTTGTTAAAGTGAAGTAAAAATGAAGCAAAGATGTAGAAATTGAATAGACCGTTGTATACTAAAAGCCATTGTAAGAATACACTTTTTTCTTATTTCATTTCAAAGGGAAATAAAAGGTGCATTATTATCTAGTTCTAAAATTGCAGACAAAGAACTATCTGATTATATAAAAAGTTCTGTTAACATCAAATTAAGAAATTTGGAGTAAAAGACTGCAGCACTTGCAGCCATTTGGGATCTCATTTTAAGTGTGGATGCACTTCCTCTTGTCTGTTTTTGTATTACTGTATGCAGAGTTGCAAGGATATACTGTATAGCAGTTTGCTTATAGGATATTTTAAAATTTCCATCCGTATACTTAGCCAGGAGTTTAGTCTGTTGTACTGTGTATGACTTGGGATCATGCTTTAGAAACTCGTATTCATGTTCAGCAGTTTCTTAATTACATCACCTTTACAATTCTAACATATTACACAGGGCATGTCTCCCTGATATGAGCTTCCCCCTACCGACAAGCGTTTTCAGAATTATTGAAATCTTTTGACAACTGCAGGCCATCTTGACAAACATAACTTGCAAACCACTATTTAAATAAAGTTGACAGTTCCAAAATAACTGGTGGAAATTTCTGATAATTTTAACACTTGTTTCTTATGCTGTATGTTTGTAGCGTTTTGTACTAAATGCTCAGTAATCACAGTAATGTTCTTTAAGTCTCTTTCAGCCAGACATTTTCACTCAACTGCAACTTTTCACCACAAGGAAATTCTGTGTTCAAATATCCGCTTTAATATGCATGTTAGACCTGTGCTGTATAATTTATGGTTTTTGTGCTATTACCATATCCACACATGCTTGTTGGTGCACAGAAAAAAAAATGAGAAGTTTACAGTTTCAGTTCAGTTTTGTGAAAGATCAGTTAATTATTTAAACACTATATGTAAGAAAGCAAATATATTAAAGAAGCACTTTTTGTTTATTCATAATTATTAAAAGTCTGTGTAGCACATCAGGGCATATAATTTGAAATGTTTATACACTTATGTATTTTATTATAAAAAAATCAGTTTGTGATACAGGCAAATATCCAGTTTCTAAATATTTAGCCATTATTTTTGGATTCCTATAATATGTCAGAAGAGTGGCCACATCTGAGTGGGCCATGGTTTAAGTTTACTGCCTTTTAAAAACACTCAATGAGTACTTGTGAGGTATTTTAAAAGTAATTGTATGGAAATTTTGGGAAAAGGAAATGCTACAGTAGCCTATAGACATGTGGGTATGGAAAAGGACTAGACAGTTTAAAAACATAACAGTGCCTCCTAACTGCCAGAACTTGCAAAGGATCGTGTGGTTTTTTGTCAGCATAAATGTTGAGTCACAGATCCCTGAGACAGTTACAAGAACTCGTCATGTCTGTAAAATATCTGGTAGAACTAAACTAGATGGTCACTGCTTAAAGTTCCATAGATGACTCTCAAGCAGGTCCTCCTCAATAACCAACAAAGTGAAAGGCACCTTTGAACATGGCATTGTGGTTAGCACTGCTGCCTCACAGAGTCAGGGTCAGGGTCACTGCCTGTTTGGAGTGTGCACGTGCTCCCAGTTTTTCATTGTTTTTTCCTCTGTGTATTCTGGTGCCCACTAAAATACCATGCTGGCTAGATTGATTAGCAAAGTCATATTAGCTTGGCATCAGTGATTGAGTGTAACCTGCATTTCATTTCATTGGTCTCTCATTAGAGGATGTCTCTTCTTTGTGCACAGTATTTCTTTGGTAAGCTGCTTCCCCCTGAAACATTATACAGTGGAACCATGGAACCGAAGCAATTCCCCCCATAGGATTGTATGTAAATACAATTAATCCGTTCCAGACCATACGAACTGTATGTAAATATATATATTTTTTTAAGTTTTAAGCACAAATATAGTTAATTATGCCATAGAATGAACAGCATAATAGTAAACTAAATGTAAAAACATTGAATAACACTGAGAAAACCTTGAACGACAGAAAAAAATAACACTGCAATAGTTCGCGCTATAGTGCTAGGAACTGCTCGCTAAAAACACTTTTTTTTTTTATAGAGTTTTAAGCACAGGGGATAAAAATGAACATTTGAAAAATCCATAATTTAATAAACCATCAAGAAATGTAACATTGCAACAATGCAGGCTATGAACCGATCACTGTAAACAGAACTGAAAACAAAAACAAGCCTTTTCTACCTTATGCGTCCCTCCCTCTCTCGCTCGCTCTCTCACGCGCCTGTGTGTGCGTGTGTCTCTTTCAGGAGCCTGGAGCGCCTGTGTGTGTGTGTGTGTGTGTCTCTAGCGCGCTCCTGTGTGTGTGTGCGCCTCTCTCTCTCCTCTCTCTTGAACGCACCTGTATGTGTGCATCTGTCTCTCTCGCGCTGCCTGTGTGTGTGCGCGGCTCTCTCTCTTGCGCTGCCTGTATGTGTGCGTCTGTCTCTCTCTGGAGCTGCCTGTGTGTGTGCGTGTGTGTGTGTGTGCGTGTGTGTGTGTGTGTGTGTGTCGCACTCTCTCGCTCTCTCTCTTGCTCGCTGCACAAGAAATGCATAGGGAGAGACTGAACATGTACAAACCGAAAGGAAACCTGGCTTGTTCGTATACTGAGTATGTGGTCGTGAACCGAGGCAAAAGTTTGGCGAACTTTTTGGTCGTAAACCGATTTGTACGTGTACCGAGACGTTCGTGAACCGAGGTTCCACTGTATTAGGAAAGGATAGGATTAGAAAAAAATAATGCATGAATGAATATGTGTCATGCCTGCCTTGTATGTCGCTCATGTTAACAGTTTCTGATGAGAAGGAAATATTTGAACATTGATATCCATATAAAATACAGTACAGAATATTCTATACACTTTTTTTACAGTGCCTTGTAGAACAGACTTATTTGATTGTACAGTATGACACAATTTGCTTAATATTTAAGAAAGAACTTTATCTGTTCCTGGGGGAAATTTGACTTTTTACAGAAGCTCTTTACAGAGTGTTGGCTCTGGGGCTAGGGATTTGCACTGGTAATCGGAAGGTTGCTGGCTCGAATCCCGTAAACGCCAAAAGTGACTCTACTTTGTTGGGCCCATTAGCAAAGCCCTTAACCTGTAATTTCTCTGTCCTGGGTATGACGTTAATCTGCATCCAAGACTGTAAGTAGGCCCTCCAACCTTCAGGGAAAACTTTGGGGTTGGTAGCAGGATTGGCACTCCAGCCACCATAAAAAAACCTCACACTGTTCAGTGTGGTGCTGAGGTGTCACCCGTCGCATGGCTGCACTCGAATCTCAATCCGGGTGGTTCTCCATGTGGTGGGTGCGGCGATGCACTGTAATCAGCTCATGCTCCCAACATCCTCCTCTCTCTCTCCTCTTTAAATAAATAAATGCTTGAATAGATAGATAAATTTATACACACACACACACAATATGATCTAAACACACATCAGAATGACTAAAAATGAAGAAAATTTAAAAAGAAGGAAAATAAAACTTCAGTCCCAGTCACACTGAGACATTTTTCAGACGTATTACTATTGGTATAAAGGAGCCTCAGTAGCGTTTCTAGACACATTTCAGCCAACAAATCATACAGCAGTTTTGGCGTGTCATCGAGAGGATGTGCAGCATTGTTCAAATGGCACTCTGTTTGTTTAAATTCTCTTCTTCACTACTGCTACCTCCAGAGGGTCCAGAATATGTCCCATAACCGAGTCTGAGTCAAGTGGGCCACTCTTGAAGTGATGTTACCAGCCCAGCACACAACAGAATAGAAAGTTGCACTGGCCATCTTTGAGTTTTAAAAGATCCTTTGTGTTCCAAGACCAGTCCAGCCAGTCAGTGATATGGACCCCCAAGTGCGGTACTTGTAGGAGTGCGCAATCTCTTCATCCATTCCCTGAATAGTGATCGGACATAGAGGCTCTTTGTTGTGACGAAAGTCAATAAGCATTTCCTTGGTTTTGTTGTTGTTGTTAAGGTGCAGCACTCACTTTTCTTTGTGAATGAGAATTCTGAAGTGTGTCTTTTCTTTTGCTTGACCCTGACACATCAGAGTTGCAGTCTTTTCATTTAGGTGGTTTAGAGTAGAGTAGATTGAGACTGAACACTATGCAACGCTTCAGCGTGCAAGTGCATTAATTGTCTTGTTTCTCAGAAAGTCTAGTAGGTGAGAAACAGACACATTGATTTAGATGTTACATTCTCCTCTGCTTTTTAATGATTCTTTGTCTGCTTAGCATTTTCTTCTTTTCATGGTTTGTCCACATGCTCTTCTTTCTAACTGCTAGCTATAGCTTCTTGTGCACTGCAGATCCAGCACAGAAAATAAGTACAAGAAGACCTGAATGTTTGTCTCGGCAGTTTCCTGACAGACACTTCTGCTCTGCTGGTTTATTGGTTTGTCTTTATTGCCTGGATTGTATAGGGGTCAAGCCTGAGGGGAACGGGTTGGGGGAAGCAGGGTAAATCCATCTTTCTATATAATCTTGTAGGTCAAGGTACAGCCTGAGGTGTCTCCTCCTACTGACCTTGTGGCTACTTCACAGAGCCTTCACGGTGATGGATAGGCGCTTCTTTGTTATAATCAGAGGCTTTTATTTGTATAAAGAGCCACTCAGGTTCAGGTCTCAGGCTATTCCGAAATGTGCAATAAACAAAGCTGTAAGAAGAAAGATTTCCAGGTCTGGTTTTGATTATACCAAAAACAAGCGATAAGCATTCCAGGCTGCCCGAAGGTCAGCAGCGTGTCACGCCCCTCCTGGGGGAAACAGGCAAGGGTGCAGAGAGCACTACACACCGTGGACATACTTCTGTGTACCCTGGTGACTTTTGAAGGAAGATTAGTTGACACGTGTGCTTTCATCCAGCTGTTGTTATCCATGCAGAATGATGGCAACAGTCAAGTGCAAAAGTGTCCCACTGGAATGCTGTCAGATGTTCACCCAAAGTATAGCGTGGGAGTAACTCGTCAGATTTGCCCATTCTTGTCAAGCGGCAGCCGTCTCTGTACTCCTTTGTGCAGTCATCTGCCACTGTGTGGAAGAGATTTATTAGCCTGGTCAAGTCAACAGTTAATTAGTTGAAACGTGACACTAATTTCCTGGCTCTGCACATCTAATCAGCAAACCACACTGGACTTTTTAAGGAGCCAATATATCAGTAAGCGTACTCCCAAGGTTTATGCCACTAAGAGGAATTGACTTTGCAATAATTAGTCAAGGACCCAGACAGCAAAACACACCAAGGAACGTGCTTTGTCATAAAATAGGCGGTTCTGTGTTTTTTTGTTTTTTAATTTAAAATTTTGTTAGGATTTGAGCATCTATCACAACAGCGAACACTCCTCAAATAATTCATACTTTATCAGTTCTTTTAGCAATCTGAAACATTCATGATGGTGAATTTCCTGCACACACATCAACATAGCATCGCCAAGAGCTTGTCTTGCTCTTGTGTAAGCACTTTCTGTTTTTCCACATCCTGTCCATTTTTGTGTAGCTTCTCGCTTCATCACAGAGCATGCAATTCATGGGGTCTCTCCCAGTTTTGAACATTTTCACTGTTCCACTCACCTGCTGTGCACACAGCCTCTTGGCGGACATGCTAGTCACTTTGTAGATCTGCTTTCCACTTCTAGCTCTTCACCATATTCATTAATTTTTGTGCTTTTTAAACATTTAGAAGAATGTCATGAAGAATTCATTTAGAAAATTATATAAGGTTATGTAGCAGTTGAAAAAAATCACCTTTGAGGAAGCTGAGCAGAGAAAAATGCCTTCACTCAAATGTATTAAAGCTAGGTGGGCTGTCAGTGTTTGGTACGCAAAATGTAAAGCACATCACCTTTAATGTCATGCATTGAACAAAGATTCAGTTGAATTAAATAAAATGAATACTTTACATCCATTTTCTTCATGCAATCTCATACAAATTATATCAAGAATAAGTGGTCCTCCAGCAAATGTTTAGACTTTATGGAAATAATTGAGCATATCACTACAGGAGATGCTGGTCTTGCTTTTATTAGGTACTGAGTGTAATCTTTTTGTGTTCACAGCTCTGTTTGAGCCATGATATTGACAGTTCTTCATGTCATGGCTCATAAGTCTCAGTAAAGACGTGGCCACCTCAGTTTCCTCCATGATTTTCATTGCAGTCACTTTGCCGTCTTTCATCCCCTTTCTAAACATCTAGGCAGCTTGAGGTTAAAGAATACTTAAAAATGAGCTGACATCGTATTTTACTGTGTTTTTGTATGGTGATTGGCTCATACCTCTGTGGTCGTCATGATGGCAGTAGTTCTTCGTGTTCCTGAAATTCACGGATTACCAAAAGATACTGAAACCAGTCTGAAACATGACTGTGTTCCATAACACATTTGCCTCTGTAAAGGACTGCGCTTTAAACACACCATATTATACAAATTTGTGGTCTTCCTGCACTCAGCATTTAAAAATAATGGCCTATGCCATTTAAAACGCCCACGGCAAAGAGCAAGGAAAGAGGAATAGGGGTCTGCTCCTGTCAGGTGTCAAGCTGCACAGAGGGCTGCAATTGTGCTGCAGAGGCCCTCTGTTCAGTACACTAATGCCTTCCAGAATGTTTTACAGATTCCTTTCACTGCTGCCCGGGTCCATGTCTTTCCTGAAGTTATGGAAAAGCTCGTCTGAGAAACGGCCAAGATGTGACGCTGCTGCTTTCTTGTGGACACATATGTTTGCACACATACGCCTTAAGGCACTGTTCCTTTCCAGAGTCCCTGTTCTTTTCCATTTTCTCATTTTACAGGCCAGTTGCTAGCAGAAATGGACAGAGGAGATCTTGATGAGTGCTTGATAGGCTAATCTGATCTGTTTTTTTCATTTTAGTATTTTAAAATGCAGCGACTACAATATTGCTCGATGAATATTAAAGTCTGAAGAATGTATGGATGAACCTATAACACTTTTTTTCAACACTAAAAACACAACGCTTACCAAAGAGACTTTTATCTCTTGCTAGCAGGTAGCAGTTATTGCCGGGATTAACTACACCTCAGTTTAATCTCCACATGAATATCTGTTAACCTTGCAATCCTCCAAAATTAAATTGGTAAAAAGTCAGATAATCCACAATTTATCTTGACTTTAACAAGATTTATATAATATAAAATATACCTCTCCTTGGTCAGCTGCCATTTTTTTCATGGCCTATAAAAATTCTTCCTTTATAGAGTTTGAAATACCCAGTGGGACATTCCAGAATGAGGCTGGGGCATGTTTTGCACAATATGTGCAGGCTAGTTTGTGAAAAATGATATGCAAAGGCGATTGCCAGAATCGTGTCTTGAAAACACATCAGAACCATTTTTTTTTTTTGCATGTGGATCAACAGAAGGCCTTGATGACAAATATATTTTCAAATGCATGGCTGTCCAAAAATATTGTTTTGCGTATTGAGCACTAGGTTTCCATCTTCATAGTAATCTCATGGTGCATTTGTGCTGCCTGTCTATAAATCTGGGCCTTGAAGGATGAAGCAAACGGAAGAAAAGCCAAAGTGTTTTCACACGTCTAAGTGCAAGCTTTAGAGTTCTTTGAGTTGCACTGTATGCCTTGGGAAAAACGTAGAGGAGTGGTTCATCAACTCTTTCTTGTTTCGGGTATGATAAGTCTCGACACTGCAAATGGAAAAGGACATATTCACACATGGAACTAGTTGAGTAAATTTACAGTTAAAGCTGGTAGGTATCCTTAAATCCACAGTGCCTTCCTATGCTATTCTTTATTCCTGTGGGATACATAGAATTGTTTCTTTTCCCAGTCCTTAAAGCAGCTTAACAAATTGCAGCGGGGGTTACCAGATTACCTGGCAGGAAATCTAAACATTGTCATCATTGAACTTTAGAGAACTTACTTCTGAATGATTTCAGTTTTGGAAGATAGCATCCGACAAGAACTACCATCTAGCACAGAGCTGGAGGCATTTTTTACAAATTATATAATAGCGTTATGAAGCTGACTTCCCCTCCATTGGGGAAGGAAAATATAAATCCTCCATGACTGTACTGAAAAAAAAGGAAATGACTGATAGGATCAAAGGAAACTGTCACAAATCATTGCTTGTCCACTCTTCATCACCCCAGAACCATGTTGTTATTTCACAGATCATGCTATTGATCTATTTTGTGTTAAACTTTTCATGACATGAAGAACACTTCATAGTGTAAAATACCATCTGACTGAAAGGAAGTAAATCTTTAGAACACTTTATAGACTGCATCGCTAAAAGGTACATCAAATGGGAGCTGCAAAATCATTTTTCCATCTGTCGCATCTTAATAAAAAGTCAAAACTTGCTGCTGACAAAGCCAGAGGAAATTGTAGAAGGAAGAGAAATAAATCAGCTGACATGAAAAGCTATTTCATTTTGAGCAAAAGCTTTTCTGTCAAGTTGTGCTACTGTTCGGTGAGCTTTCATTTATTACTATTCCCAAATACCTGTTTGTCTATCTGCCTGCCTGACTCCTGCTTTACGTATCTGCATAACTACATTTTTCTTTGTCTGTGTATCTCTCCCCTTATATGAATTTGTATACATAAACGTAACAAAGAAAAAAACAAAAGCTACAGAGCTCATCGATTGTTGTTCACCTGCTTTACTGTATGCGAAAATATATAAAGCTAGGATTCAAAAATTGTTTGAGGTGATACTTTCATCCATATTTTCTGTGTGAAGAAAGAATCTTCAACCAAGTAAATTTTGACAGCATTTTCCAATATCTTGAAAGGAGACATTGACAATGAGATTAGTTTGGAGATTTTTGCAGACTGCTGGAGAATACCTTTAAAGGTCAAGCTCTGAGAGCATTCAGACGGGCGCAGGTTTATGTGCTAAGGTTAGGGAATGGCCAGTCAATTCAAGGGCAAAAAAGAGAATCTCGGTAAAAACGAACACTGGTTAAGATGTACAGTACATTTCTTTTCTTCGTTTATTTTTCTTGCTAGATTGCTGAACACTGGGATCTGTTCCTTTGCTTGCACAAAGTTTGGACACTACTTAACGCACAGTTTAGGTTTAAATAATTGACCACCATGAATTCACAGTTTGTACAGTGGAAGATTCACATGCCTAGTGACACACTGCATCACAGATAGGAAATGGTGGCACCAATGAAAAAATTAAAATAGCTGAGAAAATCAAACATTATTGTTTAAATCAGACTTACATAACGCATGCATTCATTTTCTAAGCTTCTTTTTTCCAATATAATAGATTTGGCCTCAGATGTACATTATATGCAGTATCATAAGTAGTGCCCGTAATTCGTACCTTACACATAACATCCAGTTGACGTCTTATTTATGTTTTTTAATTGATTGGTTTCATACAGAGAGGAGTTCCGCACAACTCTCGAGTCTTTTTCACATGCTACACTTTGTAGCTAATTAGATCTAATGTACCTCCTTGTGCCTGTATGTGTTACATTTAATTATTTTAACTTTCATTTGCAATGTGTCTGCCCAGGTTCGGGCTCTGCCAGTGTAGAGTTTGCACATTCCTGTCTTGTCTGCATGGGTTTTCCTCAGGATACTCTGTTTTTTCTCCCACATCCCAAAGACAAGCAAGTTACGATAATTGGTAAGTCTAAATTAACCAAGAGTGAGTGTGTGGTGGACTGACGCCAAGTCTAGGAGTGGTTCCAGCTTTGCATTTATTGCTGCCAAGATAGATACCAGCTCCCCGTGTCCCTGAATTGAATAAGCAAGTTAAAAAATAATGAATTAATGTATGGATGGACATATCTATCCTTTTCTGAATTATGTTCAACTATAGTAATTTCAATACTTCCAGGATATTTACAAATTTAGTGCTATCTGAAATCTTTTTTTTTATGTACAGTAAATCATTTACATGATTTAGAAACAGAAGTGAGCCTAGTTTTACTTTTTTTGTGAGCGTCTTTGGATGTACTCTTGTTAAAGTATCTACATACCAAAATCCTTCCACCATCTGTTTATAGTCTTGTAGCCTCTCATTTATTATTTTATTAAATGTTTTTTGAATATCAGGATGGGTTATATATATATACATGATTAATTTGACCTAATATTGTTCTTTCTTCTTAATATAATGCCAACATATTGATAAATTTGATGAGTCTTCCCTTTTTAAACCAGGGCTGATTGCATACTTCTACACAACAGCCTCATTTGTATCCATCTTATCTTTTATATTTACTATTTTTGTATATATTACAACTTAATCTATTGACCTTTAAGATTTTATTACTCTATACAGACATTGTTTTTGTGGAACCTTAGATAAATTTTACCCTCAGCGTCTTTGTTAAAATCACACATCACTCTTTAAAATCTCAAATAGTCTAACGAGACAGGAATGCTCTCTGTAGTTTTTGGTATGATACCGGTACTGTATCTTTGTAGTGTTCTTAAGGACGAGGAAAAGACACTCAGAAATATGTTTCTTACGCTTTTATTCACTAACCTCATACAGCTGACAACATGTGCTGTGTTCAATACTCCCACTCTATCTTGCAGGCTTCATACGCTTCCAAAGGTGCAGCCCATAATAATCGATAACTGAAGGGTAAAGTATTTGGCAAAAGCATTACCGAACATATCACATGCAACACTATTCACACAAGCAGACCTCAGAAACAGAAGTATTTAGTGCATTGATTATTAACATACAACAGAATAGTGTCCCCCCAAACTGAAATTTGAGTGATTTTTTTAGTTCAATTTTTCAGTTCAATTTCTTCTTATAGACATTTTCAAATATAATTCAGAAGCCATGCAATACTACATGCATAACCACACCTATCTACAGTATTTAAATAAGAAATAATACAAAAATCCATAAATCTCACTGAAAATACAATAAAAGTAATGATAACAGAAGATCCAGCTAGCAGAAGATCAACCCAATTGATAATGAAGGAGAGGAAAACAAAATCCCAAGTTAATTGCATTCTTAGAGACATTACACCTCTGCTGGGACCCATAACAAGTAAAGTCACGAGTCTATCAGATCCAGGCCAGCAGGCGTCCTGTAATACCACATGGGACAGACTGAAGTCCGTAACTCCAGCAGTATGTGATGGCCTGGTGCTATGTCAGGATTGTTCTCCAGCTGTCCTTTGGCATTTCTGATTTTTCTTTTTTGATAGTTACTGCTCATGAATCTAACAGTTACTGCTGTTATTTTCCTTTATAATTTTACCTGTAGAGGTCTATTGTTTATCTCACCATTTCAAATTTTTGTTATTTTAAGTTTTGCATGTTTTGCTTTTAAACATTTGATCTCTAAGAAATTATATTTTCTTTTTTTTTTTTCTTTTGGTTTTTACTGATTCACCCTGCCAAAAGCCTTTTTAAACTAATTATTGTCATAACCTTTGAAACTTTGAATTCATCCTTGAATATTAGAGAACATCAAGTCAAGACAGGCTTCTTCTCATTCAGACACTTTGATATGCTGAGTTGCAAAAGATTATCATTCATTACATCTGTAAATTCCTTTTCAATCCATCTATTTATGTTTTTGAAGTTTACACTTTTTTCTTGTTAATATAAAACTGTTTATTGACACCAGACTAACATGTAATTTAAATTCTCACACTGGCTCATCTTTTTGCCCTAGTCTATTGTTCCTAAATATCATGTGTCCATTTTTATTCTAGTCATCCCAGTCTTTTGGGTTTTTGCCATGTTTCCATTGTTATGGTGTCAACATTATGTGCCATTATATACAGCTCTTTTCAGCAGTTTTATTGTTAACACTTGATAAGGGGTACATCAGACAAGTTAATGTCTGTTTTCTATTAAATACAATGAAGCTCTGTATTTTCACATATTATTTTTTTTTATCATAGCACCAGAGAGAGGCAATATGTTACACGTCATTGGACAAGGCAAGTAAGAATTTCAATGCACTCCCAACAGCAAAAGAGTGCCAAGAAACACTACTGGGGCTCCTTCCTACCAACGGCAATATGCCTGTATGATGCCTCATTGTGACCGTGACTGTGACTTCTAATTCAGAAGTTTTCTTTCTTTAAGTTTTTATTCCATTTTAGTCATTCTAGTGTGTGTTCACACCATAGTGTGTGTATATATATTTATGTATCTATTTATGTATTTATTTATTTAAAGAGCTTCTGTGAGCAAGTGACACACCATCTATGGTCTAGTGACTCATGTCCTGCTTACAGAGGAATCGAAGCATTACGCACATCCAAATCTGTTACTCGGAGAGTCGCAGTCAGGGCGGCTGATGGAACAGTCCTTACAGTTGACACTGCAATTGTGACCTGCTGGGCTGGCTACTTTGAGCAGCTGTTTAAATCTAATCCTCTGATTTGGACATTGGATATCTCTGGGTCCACTTCTCTTAAGTTGATCTTCCAATTAGCTGTGAACCACCCAATCTCACTGAGATTGCACAGGTTGTGAACCAACTGAGGGTAAGGAAGGCTGCAGGGATCTGTGGTATCCAGGGTGAACTTCTCCAGGCTGGTGGTAAGGCTGTCCTCTTGGCATTGGAAGCAGTCTTTGCTTCTGTTTGAGAGATGGGCATCATCCCAACTGACTGGAAAACTGGACTTGTCATCCTGATCTGGAAAAGGAAGGGTGACCGCCTGGATTGCAGCAACTACAGGAGTATAACACTGCTCTCGGTGCCAGGTAAGGTCCTTGCTACGGTCATCCTCAATAGGCTTGCTCACCTACCAGCGACTGGAGCAGTCTGGTTTTATGCCTAAGAAATCTACCATCGACCGCATCCGGGCACTGAGGGTTCTCATGGAGCACAAATTTGAATATCAGCAGAGTTTCTTTGTAGCCTTTGTCGATTTTCATAACGCATTCGACTATCTATCTATCTATCTATCTATCTATCTATCTATCTATCTATCTATCTATCTATCTATCTATCTATCTATCTATCTATCTATCTATCTATCTATCTATCTATCTATCTATCTATCTATCTATCTATCTATCTATCTATCTATCTATCTATCTAGCCTTGGATTTGTGTAACTACACAGCGGTATACTCAAGCAGCCAAGGGCACAAGGTTTAGATGGACACCTACTTTGGGACAAAAATATCTCCAACAATGGTAACGTAAATTACGGACCTCGGTCCAAAACAATTCATTTTGCAAATCAAATCAGTTGAACAGATTTCTTAATGAAGATTGCAAAAATTCTTTAAATGTGGGAATTTTCTGTAGAGTACTGTATCGAAAAGGGGCACTTGCTCCCTAGGATTTTGTTCTTTTTAGATGTGCAGCTCCTACTCAAGCCTATACTTTATATATCTGTTCCCAGTAACCCCAGCAGACCTGTTAATGTAAGGGAAATATGGTACAAAAGAAAGGATATAATGAACTTGCTTTAAAATGCAGCTTTCACTACTAATATATATAACTTCATAAGCTAATATATACATACATCGAGCTGAAGAGAAGCCATTGGAACAATACACCTGTCTTACAGTTCTTCAGTGGGGTCTTTGATGATTGCAATACCCATCTTCAGGGGGAGTGTGGAGGCATTTCTGACAGACGCAGACTTGGCATGATGATGTCCTTTTGTGAAAGTTTTCTTCTAGCTCTTTGAGATTTTGATTGGCTTTTATACCGTCACTTTCCACTGACCAATGCTATTTATTGATTAGGCTCTCTAAGACCCCAATATAGCACATTCTTTCATTAATTGTGAAATGTGCACCAGGTATAACCACTAAAAGCCTCAGCAGTCCCTGCTTGAAAGATTTGTGTGCTTGGCTTCACTTAGCAAATGTATGCATGTAAGACAAACATAAATATATTAGAATTCAACAAACTAGTGATCCCTTGTGTAGAAGGAAGATTTTCAGTAAAATTTAATGAAATTTCTTTCCATGGTCATTAATGGTTGGTGGTAAGGGTTGCAGTAAACTAAAGGGGCTATGTTACATAGACAAAGATGGTTACCCAAAGGTTATTTTATAAATAGTTTTGTTCTCTTTAGCCCAGTGTGGCCTGAGAGCAAGTAATCATGGGCCAGTTCTAATGTGTTATTCTCAAGATATTTTAGGACAAAATTTATTATAGTTAGAGTTCTGAAGTACTTGTTTAAGTAAAACCTTTGATTCTCTTAAGCAGATTTACAGATTCACCAAAATAAACATTTGTCACAAATCTCTCAGGAGGAATGATCATCCAAATGTAGTCTATTCGTGCATTTCAAATTATCTTGACAAGGCATGTAGATTTTTGACTCTGCCCTGATCTGGAACAACAAAGTTGAAAGCTTGGTGTACATTCAGGTGCTTGGCAGGTTTTAGGTAAATTCAAATTTTTGTGTTATGAATAAATAATCAATGGATGCTCAGAACATTCAATGACCTGTCTTTGATCTTCTGGGGCTAGTTTTTTAGGAAATATGTCTGTTACAATGGCGAATACAGTAGACCCCCGCGAAGTCGCAGTTCAGAGTTCATGACCTCAGTCATACGCGGATTTTTCCTTAGAACCTAACTAATAATTGTTAGCGGAAACCGCAAATATCCTCTGAAATTTTTATGGCTTTTTTTGTGGCAATACTTTACTGTAGAGAGAACAGGAAGCAACTGTAAAGAAAACCGCAACTTGGGATGGTGAAAGTAGCCAATAGAATTTGAAACAGCAACTCCCAGCAGTCCCTGCAGTGGCTCTGATTGGTCTTCTGCTGAGGGTTCTGGGGCTGTTTAGGTCAAAGGATGTCAGCACAGCTTTTAAAAAAGGGGCCAGTGACCAAAAGCAAAAAAAAAAAAGTTTTTGTAATTTGTGTTTCAAGTTCCTGTCTGTCTGCCTTCTGTTGGGTTACCTGTACTCATTCATTTTGTCCTGGATCGTTTCGTGCGTCTGGATTGTCTGCCGTCTGCATGTGTGCATGAGGAATGTTAGTGGATTCATGGCCATCCTGCAAAGAAAGGAGCGCTCCTGAACCTGTCCACCCATCTTCACCATTTCAGGAACTAGAAGTAGGACTATCTGTACATTCTAATTAAACGTGCGGATCTCTGGACTATCTATTTTCATCATTACATTTCATCCGTTGCCATTTTTCATTAACTTTTTCATGATTTACTGTGTGTGTTTTGTTTGTGCTTTGTTGTATTTAATGTGTAGTCGCCGTAAGGGAAACTGGGATGGTATCGTTGTTTTCTTATTTCATTTGTTTTCATTACATTCTTTATTTTCTGTTTGATTACCAGTTTGCTTTGTTTTTGTCTCTGTTTGTGAGTGCGTGTGGGTCGGGTCAAGGCTGAGTGCGTCCCTAGAATCTCTACCATAAAAAGAAATGAATCACTGTCTTCTCGATTGCGGCTTCTCGCGCGACACTACGCTTACTTAAAAGCCTGAATGGCACCTGTCCTTTTTGGCTGATTGCTTTGTTTCTCTCTCCTCCCCCAGACATTCTCTGCTTCTGTTGGGGGTTGTGCTCCCCTTTGATGTTTGTCTATTCTTTAATCGATAACTAACTGCATACTGAGCTCCTTTTATTTCTGAAATAGACATGTTTGTTTGAAGTGTTTGAATAAAGTTCCTGTCTCTACAATCTCCTGTGTTTCTGTGCAATTGTGACCCACGCATGACACCCTGCAGCACTGCAGCCTCACTGTTCATCGGATTGAGCCGCTGCACTAGACTGGCCTTCAAGCATCAGCACTTACCTCTGTGTGTTTGCGTGCAGCCAGTTCAAGCGCAGTTGACTCAGTGATTTATTGAGTTTTGTCCATGGCGTCAGTTGCACTTTGTACATATTGTTCCAGTAGTTTTTTAAATAGTTTTTACAGTTCATTAGCAGTGTGTAAAATGATCATTGTTGCAGTAATTGTGATGCTCTTTGCATGAAAAAAAATGTGTTCCATTAAAATTTCACTTTTTCTTTGTGAATTGTGACGTTTACTTAAGGTGCAGCAAAAAAGTTTTTGCCATCCAGGGATGCATTAACCCCCGAGTATGTGGCAGTTTAAGGGTTAAAACCCCAAGATGCCGCCGAAACGCCCTTCACCTTCTAAGGCTTCTGGCAATGAAAACGCGCTTGCATTAATTACAGTACATATAGTGGTAACATCGGTATTTTATATTCTAGCACTGCGGGAGACATAGCAGCACAGTATACAGGTTTACCTTTACATTCTTTATTTTTAGGTAATGTATTAAGCTGAGTTTGAAATTAAATTAAAGTGTTTTAGGGGCATATTTAGGGTTTTAAACTATGAAAATAGGCATTTTTTTAACCACATCCAAATTTCGCGGTTATTCACGATTCGCGGGTGCTCTAGGAACATAACCCCCGCAAATTTTGGGGGTGTACTGTAACTGATTTTACCTTAGACAAGTCAAAACCTCCCAAACATGACAGACATGAAAATCAAATTTTGGTGAATATATTAGTATAGATGAAGTTCCTCGACATGTTCCTAAATTACAATTTATAAATTTATTTTTCAGAATGCCTGGCCTTAACAAAGCCTGTTCTTGCTTTTGCATGATTAAAAAAAAACGTCTGGAGTATTTGTTAAGCCATTAAGCATTATAAGATGCTCATAGTGTTGAAAATGGTTTTCCATTCCCCCTGTTGTGCAAGTAAGATTGTGGGTGCTGAGCAGGTCTAATAAAGTAAAAAAGGGAGAACTAGACTTGAATAATCTAGAATTCTGCTATGGGTAGCTGTGTGTATGCGTGTCTTATATTTTATTTTTTTAATTCAATTGTAATAATTGATACAAGAGGAAAAGCAAAACCTAGCATGGATCTGATTGCTAGAAGCACTTATGAATCTATGAGCTAGGTTTTCATTGATATAGTCTTTCATTGACCATTGAGGAAGAAAGTTTATAGCATAGTATTACAGATGGTGTGGTGTTTGTCAGTAATGAAACAAGTGATGATCATTGTAGGAATCTGAACTAAACAATGTTTTCAATAATCCTGTCCCCAAGACACCAAATCTCTTTTCTCCCAATCAGTAAGTGAATTATGATTAGTCGCCTAAAAGAATCTGTGGAGCGTAATATTTTCTTATTTTCTGCCATCCGACTGTCCCTCTTTGGAACTGCTTTGAAAAATGCAAACATCAAATATACCAAACAGAGCAATTATTCCTAAATTATTTATCTTGGAAGAATTCCTCATGAATCTGAAGAACTGGAGGAGTGCCTCAATGTTTGTCTTTATCAAAGTTATTATCATTAATGAACACTGTAACTAAATGGTGTTTAAACTGTACATGTGTCAATAATGACTCCATAAAAAAGACATTTTGTTAAAGGAAATAAAAACAAACCAAAGAGCTGAGTGAACAGCAAAAACTAAAGTAAACTAAAAATTAAATTACATGCTCAAAAACTAATTAATATGGGAGGACAAGAAAAAGCATCAAGAAATCCATTTTAAGTAAACTACTTGCTGGTAGCCTAATGTTGACCAGCCTGTAAACCCACTATATGTTCCCTCTGAGGTGTACACATAGCTTTGCATTTTAGTGCACAGTGGTATTAATGTCATTAATCAATTACAAAGCTTGGCATGGAAACCCATAGCCGAATCCTTTGGAATTTAACATTTAAGTGATCCAATTATTTCGGCTGCTCCTGTTAGGGGTTGCCACAGTGGGTCATCTTTTTCCACATCTTCCTGTCCTCTACATCTCGCTCCGTTACACCCATCACCTGCTTGGTCCTCTCTCAACACATCCATAAACATTCTCTTAGGCCTCTTCTCCTCTTGTCTGGCAGCTCTATCCATAGCACCCTTCTCTCATTATACCCAGCATCTCTACTCTGCACATGTCCAAACCAACACAATCTCGCCTTTCTAGCTTGGTCTCCCAACCATCGAACCTGAGCTGACCTTCTAATGTACTCATTTCTAATCCTGTCCATCCTCGTAATATATTATCCTTCCTTCTCTCCATCACATGAGCTAACTCTCTCCCCTTACCAGTCATACTGCCAAGATTCAAAGTTCCTGTCCTCCGTTCCAGTCTCTTTACCTTCCTCCTGCCTCTGGAGATGTCTCCCCCCTCTTCTTCTCCTTCTTCAGCCTGCAGTTGCCCAATTTCCGCAAGCAACTTGTTGGAAAAGGAATTCGTTTTGTGTGCAGTTTGGAGGTTATTCACTTTGAAGTAACTGTTATATGAAACAATGTTGAAGCAAGGCTCACAAGTGAGTAACCAAATATTTCAACAAATAACCCGGATTATGATATACACTGTACAGGATATTTAGCAGTGATCATCGCCAGCACCACCCACTATTTTCATATATGGACTCCATTTATGATAAGCCTAAACATTATCCTGTCACTGCTGTTTGTCTTTTGCTTTTTGAGACAGTGGTGCAGCATTTTTGTTTTTTCTTAGATTTTTATTCTTTTTATCTTTTGTTAGAGCTAACTTTTTTTTTTCTTATGGTTTTGATTTGTGCTTTTTGCCTGATGCTGTCAAGTTTGGTGGATTCGGTCATGGATGAATGGAAAACATTATTTATTAAAAAGAAAATTAAAAAAGAAAGAAGTGTATGTCTGGCTAGTAGTCAGGTTTTCAAGTCCAGAATGGGACTCTGCTTTTTGACTATAGAATTGCTATATGTAGCAGTTTCAAATCTAATTTGATTCAATTTTAATAATAAACTTGTATGTATTAAATAAATGCAAAAACACAACTAACAAAAAAAGTGAGGTTACGCAGGTTAAAAAAAAGCTTTAGCTTTGTCCAGAAAGCTGTTGTCTTTTCAGCCTAGTGGAATTTCTAGCAGTTTTTATGAATTACCTGCCTTCATAGGGCAAAGAGAAGGACTTCATCTGAAGTTTAAAATGCCTAGCGGTTGCAAAATGAATAGCCTGCTCCTTGAACAGATAGACACAGCAACTGTAAAATGCGAGTATGACACATTATAAAACGTTCAAAAGCTTACTCTCTCTGTAGGTGGCTAGAGCTAAAAGATTCTCGCGGAATTTTATGGGCAAATCTGTGTATTTCTACAGTGTGCAATTCTTAATTTTCATCGAACAGCCATTTTATAAACCAAAATGAAACCTAAACGGAAACGATTTTTTATCAAAATGGATCAAAAATAACCTTGGTCTGTTTCTACAGCATGTTAAACCTTTGACAGGGCTTTTAGCTTCACAGTGTTCTAATACAACAAAAACCTTTTCTTTTCAGCCTTTCGAGCTTACCCAACTAATAATGCCTTTCCATCATTTCTTGATGACAAGTGAGATGTACATGTTTACATACCTTTGACATCATAAACAATTAGCCAAGCAATGGGATTCTGGTGCATGGTCTGTTTTGATTGACATCAGATTGTTGCAGTACGCTCTAACATCATCATCTGGCAAAACACGGCAATGTAGATTTAAACATTACGAAAAATGTGGGCCTCACAACCCCCCAGTGCTCAGGAAAATCTGTTGGTTGTGAAGTGCCTAAACTGAAACGGCAACACCTCAAGTTTCGCATCAAACAGCTCAGAGGTGATAAAGGACAAGTCGCAATAACGGGGACAGAAGACGCAGGCACGGCACTGGACATCCTGTAGCATTTGACTTTGGTGATCAGCATGAGACCAGCTAACAACTGAAAAAAAATGTTTTTCTACATACCTATCTGTTCTTTCCTCATGCTTCTTTGTAATAGGAACATCATACTACTGCCATATTTTATCCACATATTGAAAGGAGCACACATAAGCCTTTCTTGGTGGCTTTCTTAAATTTTGCACAGCCCTCCACAGTGACGGATGGAAATCAAGATGCAGTGTATTACATTGTATTCCTGATATTGATCTCCTTTCTCCCATTTTTTTCATTTTACTGTGTCCTCATTCAAAGCCAGAAATGGTCCTGGGCTTCCATTGTTTCTTCTCTGGCATCTGCTAGATAGCCTTAGCTGGGCTAATGAAGGGCTAATGTGCAGTTTAAATAATAACAAAATCATGGTCCTCATTTTAATACTGGGTGATGACAGCCAAGCCTAATCTCCTCACTAGAAAGTACAGGTTGCACATGCACACATAAGGTATGTCAAAGGGGCAGCTGGTTCAACCCCATCAGCGGCAAATTCACATGCTACAAAAAAGCAGTATTTTTCTAGATAAGTAAGTCCATTCAGCATGTGATATAAAATTGCAGAAAAATTGCTTAAGTTAAGACAAAGTTGATGGTTGTCCTAAAACTTTTAATAAGTATGCTGAGGGAAACCTCTTATTATTTTGCTCAACATCTGGTCGGTCTGTACCCCACTGATTCGTAATGCGGAAACACCACTGAAAGAGAGATGGCAGTGCAGTCGGCGTCACACAAAGGTTGTGAATAAAGTGGATTCATCAGCCGTGCTGTCAACTTGTAGCTTTCTGTCGGATTATGAACTGCTCCGCACACCAAGTGAATGATCTTTTACTGTGTTATTTAAGAGGTGCGATAAATTAACTTTGACCATGTCGCCTATTGCACAAGTGCTGCCATTAACAGAGCCATATTGAGAAGGGCTTTTTATTCATTTTTTTAAGCAATCATTAAAGTGCAGTGTTTATTATTTTACATTGAAAACTGACTGGGTACCTGCTTTTTAACCAGCAAGGTGATCCATTACATTTGCCGGGACGCCTTCGCGTCATTCACTGCCTTTTTTGTTTGCATACTCTCAGCTTCTGTTTTTTCAGATGAAGAAAATTATGTAATTAGTTGTGGGGATTTTATGTGTGTGTTTTTTTTCATTCTTCACATCACCACAGAGATGTTTCCAATTTAAAAATGAGCCCGGTTTAGTTCACCCAATCAATAATTGTCTAAATCTTGAAAAATCTTTTTCAGCTTTCTTTAATTGTTACGAGAGGTTGGGTCTAAAATGTATGGCTTCAAAGGAGACCATATTGGGCAATCAGGTTTCTGCAGAATATTAACAGGCACCTCCAGGAAAAACAAGTGCTTCCCCTTCCCAGCCCAAGAAAGCCTTAAGGCCTGGAAGAGCAGAACCCCTTGGCCGTGGCACTCTGAATTAGGCAGGTATTGCTTACATTTAAAAAAAAAAAAAAACTGAAAACAGCTGTAGGGATAATTACCTTAAATCTCCGTTACAGCCTTGCAGAACAAAAAACAAAATGGAGTTCTGTTTAGCTTGGAATACAAGGGAGGAGTAGCGGTGGGGTGACTACACAAAGCCACTGGTCCACCCTGTTAGATGAAATACTCTTTCCAATCTGAAAATTCCACAAATGCCCCAAGAATGTTGCAGTGCTGCCACCCGGTTGTGTTAATGCTGTGCATGATGGTAATCAGGCTTGTTTTATCTTTGGAGTTCAAACACTTCCAGGGTTCACTCCCACTTTCTCAGTGGCCTTCTCAGTTTTTTTAAACCGATCACAGTCTTTTGAAGTTTTCCTGTTTAAAAATGTTTAAGTTTGCTGCTAAGCAGATTTTACAATTCTCCACCCAACTTGTTTACACTAGCTTACAAATTTTAAGTCTTCTGTTATATTTTTAAACCATTTTCTTTATACCGTATCTGCGGTTGATTGCGAAGGCTGTGAATCATAGAAACGAAATACTAGAGATATATACTATGTTTAGCAGCCATATGGCACAGTAATTGGCACTACTACCTCACAATTCCAGGGTCCTGATTTTAAAACCCAGCCCACCGTCTGTTTAGGTGGAATTTGCTTGTTCTACCCATTTCTGTGTTGTTTTTTTCCCCCTCAATGTACTCTGGATTACTTCTCACCTCTCAAAAGTGCATAGAGTAAGTTAAATGACCTCAGTAAATTGGTGAGGTACGAGTGAATGTGGGTGACTATGAGTATGCCTTGTAGTGGACTGATGATCTGGCTAGCTTGAGTTCCTCCTTTGTGTCAAGTCCTGCACTTCCCATCATTCTGAAACTGAATAACGTATGGATGTTCAATCACGGACGGATGCTTTCTGTACATTGAAGGGTGAATCCTCATAAGCTGTCTTTGTCGTTTTTCTTTATCTCTGGATATGGCTCTTTTCTACCTCAAATACCTGTGAATTTCCCCTTGGGATTAATAAAGTATCTATCTATCTATCTATCTATCTATCTATCTATCTATCTATCTATCTATCTATCTATCTATCTATCTATCTATCTATCTATCTATCTATCTATCTATCTATCTATCTATCTATCTATCTATCTATCTATCTATCTATCTAAATCATAACTGGTGATGTTACAAATTATTGCATTTTCTTATTATGCCTTATCTTATTTGATTCCCTATCTTGTTTTTAATAGGTTTGATTAGCTTAACATGAATAATTATATTAAATTTCATAGCCTTTACTACCAATTTAACATACTGGGCTTTTTGTATTTTTTTTTGGCCAAGATGCAAATTTTATGTTTCTGCTTATCTTGAGTTTCCTTTTTAAAAAGTGGTGATTATGATTTTATTATAAAAACCACTTACTTTGCCTTGTGTTTCATTTAATGCATGTTTATTCCTTACAGAGGGAGCAAATATGTTTAATTTCCACGTAAGTCATCTGTATTTTTCTGGTTTTATATTTCCTTGTTTTTTCTTAAATTGTCAGACATTACCTTTTTAAATATACGGAAATTAGAAGTTTGCACAATGCAATACAGAAAAAACTCACAAGTACAATAGAAACTAAAAATTGTACAAGTAGATATAAGAATGTACGACTGACAGAGTTGTCTTCAAAAATCGAGAACAATGAACAGCGGGAACATAGCAGTCAACCAAACACACAAGATGTGTCATCAACTGTTGAGAGCAATTCAGAGAGCTGGTGTTGGTAGAAAGGCCTAAAAAATGCCAATGGCAGAAGAAGGCATTGATATTAAAGATACTTAGTTGAATATGAGTATGATGTGTAGCAGTTAAGGCTTTTGTCCACCTCTTGAACCCTCAGGTACCACTCTGCACACGAGGTAAAAGTATAACTATTCTTTATTTTATAATTATACTGTGCACAAAGCACTCCACACACCACACTACTCATATAATCAATAAACTATTCAATAACCAATCCTCCACTCCCAGACACTTCGCCCTCCTACCTCCCAGCTCAGCTCAGTGTTCTGGGCTTCCCACAATCCTTTTATAGACCCTGACCCGGAAATGGTTCCTGGTCAAACCCACAAGTCCGTTTTCCTTCCGGGTCAGGGCAAACAGTCCTTTTCTTCACCCCGGGAGCACGTCGCTTCCTCCAGTCACGTGACTGTGACGCAATCCCACTAGCCCACTAGCCCGCCTACAGCGACTCCCGGTGGCCCCCAAGGTATCCAGCAGGGCTGTGTGTATAAACTACAGAGTCCATAAGGCCCTACTGGAAGTCGGGGCACCATCATGCTGTCCGGAGGGCTCCTCCTAGCGGCCTGGGGGTGGCGACCGGAGTCCATAGCCGGTCGTCTGTCACAGGTGGTATGTGTGAGTGGGTCTTGAAATCAGAGCCAGTGCATTAAATAAAAAAGTGTCAGAAGCAAGACATATTTGAACCACCCCAAACTCTTACACACCATATTCCCACAAGGCATTAATAATACACATAATCCTCATACAATACATATTGTGATAAAATACTCCTCGGAACAACAAAGAAAATAATAAATAATATATAGAATTTTTAGAAAAAATGAAAAAGATTTGTGTGAAAATTCAATTAAAGTCAGATTTTTTTGCTTTCTTCACTGAGTGCAAATGCAGAACGCTGTGAAAAACACACAAAATAGACATTAAAAACAATAAAAATGTATGAATTCTTCACTTCTTTTTTTTTGACCCCCTACTCTAAAAAAAAAAAAACTGTTCCTATTGAGTTCTATAAAAGTGAAATCAAAAGGTAAATGAAACTCGTCTGCTTCGTTCATCTTGCAAGCTTCTCTAAATACCTTGGTAGTTTCAAACTCTGTGCTTACGTTAACAGGTGACTTTTATCTAATAAACATGCGTTGCTAACACGAGCTTCATTTAACAGACATTGTATTTTTTACTAACACCTCGACATTCCAGAAATGAGCACAGTTTTACAAAATGTTAATTTATATTTACACACAGTACAGTATGTGAAAATCAGGAACCCGAACACCAATATCATGCACTGATATGTAGTTTCTATTTGTGCATACACCTTTTTGATTCTCGAACACTCGACGTGAGAAGTGGGTTCTTTGAAATTTTAAACTTTTGAAATGAAAATATTTCGCATAATTTTTAAAGGCAGTATGTACATATATTCAAACTTAACTCTCTTTTTTTTTTTGCATTATTTTTTCATAAAAATAGTGTTTCAAGAAGATTCGGCCTTTGCTAAAGAGGCGCCTCAGGCAAACGCCTAGTCACGCTGGGCCTGCTTGCGATAGACTGATGACCTGAGTTGGCTTCTGCCTTGCCGTTGACACTGCTGGGGTAGGCTTTGCCTTTCTGCAACCTTCAGCTCGATTAAATGCATCTGAGAGTCTTACGTTATTGAGACAGAGAGCTCTAGAGAATTAGGAGCTACACAACTAAATAAAGCGAAGTCAGGGTTTGGGATGTAGAGAAGACAACATTAGAAGCTCTTGGTTGTCTCAATGGTTTATATGAGGTGCACAGAGTAGATGGACGTATTGTGGTGTTGGTGTTGACAGCTTCATAAATTATTGTGTATCTAAAAGGAAGCCAGTAAGCTATGATGTGATCCTGGCTTTGACTGCTATTTTAATTTTAAGTCTTTCTTCTATTATTTAATGTACTGAAAAGAAGTAGTCAGTTCCTCCTGCAGTGTCATTTTAGCACTGTTTTATTTTGTCTCTTTATGGGTAGAATTTTCCTTTTGTGTGTACGTGTGTGTGCTTTTTTTTTTTTTAAGAAAAACCACTTGTTATGTTTGGATTTTGATTGAGACAGAAGGCATATTTCTGTCCCGTTATAGACTGCTTATTGCAATGAAGCATGGCAGGAGAATGTACTGTATGAATGAATTTAGTCTTGGCAGATAAAGTCAACAGCAGCGGTTCCGTTAACAGAAATACAGCTACTGAGTGTGCTCGCCTGCAAAAACTGAAGGTCCTTGTTATGGTTTTTCTTAATGAAAACGTATGGTTCTAGAAGCTTCTAAAATTCTGAAGAAATGTACTTTACAGTATATAATGATTTTCAGTAGTAAAAGGAAGCTGAAATTCTGCTGGCCCATGCCTGCACTGTGAACATCTTTCAAAGTTGAAAAAGGCACTCGCAAAACAAACCACCGTATCGTGTGTGGGAATCTGATTTGGTTATGGATAGCGTAAAGTGAGTTTCAGAAGTGGCTTGCTGTGAATTACAACTCCAAGGGAAATATCAACCAAAGGGGGAGGGAGGGTGAACCCTAGAAATAAATACAAACTGTGACTGGGTCGAGTAAATCATCTTCAGAATTACTGGGAGGAGAAAAAAATGTTTGCTTTCCTTGTTATTCTGAGAAGCAGCCACGGCCTAAGTGCCATTTCTAGTCTTTTTTTTTTTCCACATCATATGTTTGCTGACCGTGAGACTTGCTTTTTGTTGTGCCCATTAACTTTGAGGCTGACTTCCTTTACCAGTACATGGCCCCCTCAATTAAAGGCCCTCATGGTGCAGGTCAGTATAACACGTGAGCACACTGTTATGTCATGTTCACAAATTCATGGTGATTATAGTGAAACTGTGGTTAGACTTCTGCCTCATAGCTCCAGGCACCCAGCCACTGAGTATAAAATTTACACATTCCCCCCTTGGGTATTTTCTAGTTTGCCCCAAATAAAATATTCAGCTCAGTGTTCTTTCTGCATAAAACCATGCTCTAGAGATAATTATGCATCCTTTTCTTGCCCCCAACCTCTCTTACTCTTCGACTGCAGGACTCTGAATGACAGTTTGAACCATATAGCTGTTTTTGAAACCCACAGATGTCATCACCACTTTTCATATCATGAGGTGGCTGACCTAAGATGCTCCCTCTGAGATCCTATATGTGCATTTAGGATGCAGCTATGGATGTTTCAATGGGTATCGTGGGGCTAGGGTTACCAGATACCTGCAAACCCAAAGGAGGACACCGAAGATCATAAAGGAGGACAAAGCCATGATAAAGAAGTGTGAACTGTGTGTTACAATGAAAACTTTAAAAACAACTACCGTATATACTCACGTATAAGTCGGGTCTTGAAACCCGAAAAATCGTTAATAAAATCAGAGCCCGACTTATACGCCCATTCAAAAATGCGATACTTACATATTTTTTTTTTACATCTTATTGCCTCCTCCAATCTCGCTCCAGTTTCTGAGACACATCAAATTTTGTTGCAGCAGTGCAGTTACCAATTTCTTTCGCCACTTCGATTTTTAATTTAAAACCAGCTTCATATTTTCTTCTGATCGAACGCTCCATCGTAGATAAATGATACTCTTACGATAAAGTTGTATGAGGGTGTGAGATACAAAAAACACAAAACAGTGCAATCTTCGCTTCGAATTGTTTGGGTATTACCTTGTGGTCACATAGGCACAATACATAAAAAAAAAGGCAGTTTGCTCCGTGGTTACTCTCTCAGGTGGGCATTAGCATATCATAATTTCTTGGATCAATAGCATGAGTTTTCCATATTCGACTTATACGACTGACATTATAAAATACCAGAAATTATACGGTAAAATCAATCCCCGATTTATCCGCTGGAGAACTTAAACGCTAGTATATACGGTAATTTGACAGGACACAAAACGAGCCATCAAAATTAAAAGTTATAGTATAGCTATGCAGTTTCATAGTGTTCAGATGAAGCGACTTTTCACAGCAGTTCATCGTTCCCGCCAACATAGGCGTGGAACTCCAGACAAGAAATGATCGTAAAACTGTACTTTACCATGTTTCTGTGTTTTTCACTGGTAACATATCGTTCTAAATCAATGGTACCCTTGTTTGCAACGGACATGTAAGAATCACAAACCAAACACTTTGCTTCATTTTCGGTGCATCCTTCACCAAAGCTTGGATACTTCATTTTCATGTGGTCTGAGAATTTGCATTTTCTCTCGTTAGTGTAACTGCTGCATGACATTTTTAGATAAAAGACTACCCCATATTCGTGTTACAAGTATGGACAACACAAAATGGCGAAGTGGGCATAGGCGTGTAACTGTGCTTTGTTTTTGATAAAACATAGATGATTTATGTAAAACACAGAGATGATGGCGTGCAATTTCAGCCAATAACAAAGTCAAGTCAGTGACTGATGAAAGACAGACATTTTTGCCTTTTTAGGCAATGCCTGCCAGACAGAGAACACAACGCTAAAAAGGAGGACATGTCCTCCTTTTGCCAGATATCTGGTAACCCTACGCGGGGCTCATGTTATCTGCTTCCAAGCTGATTCATACCCTGTGTTGGTACCAAATGTACAGAGGAAGACAATGAAAGCAACTTGCCATTGCTCAATAACGTCTCTTGTGACTGACATAGAACAGTCCATACTAACTGCTGTTAGCACCTCTAAAATGTATAAAGAAAACCCACTAGTAAAATGAATAATTATGCCTCAAAAGCTGTAGTGGCTAAACGATTCAAATATTTTGTCAATTTACAGATTTTTCCAGTATGATTTGTCAAATACTCTACCATATTTCACCGAAAAGTTTTCATATGACCGTTTTATGTCTGTTTTCATTTTTTGCTGATGTGGCAGCTGAAGTACAAACTCATAATTGTAAATGTTACCTTCACTGTTCAGTACGGCATGATCAATTAAAATCTTTACAAATTCAATTATTCTATACCAGTCTGCTTTGTAAAAACGTGCATCCTTTAAAAAAATGTGTCATTGGATAGTGTCCAGACAGGCTGAAGGTTGTACGTTTTTTCTCCTAATTACTGCAGAAGTCTGCTTATCACAAGGTCTTTTCACAATGTCTGGCAAAGTCACTTCTGACTTTTCATTTGTTATTGATCATTGGCAGGGCTGTAAATAATAATAGAGGGGGCAAAATCTTTTGAAGTTGATAAACTCCACTGAGTTTGCACCTTAACTGGAAGCTGGATTCTGTCAAATTCAAGTGTCAGTAGCTTGAAATGACAGCTAGATCAACAGAGTGGGGGTCGGACGTTTAACCTTGATAGTAATGAGGGCTCCCTCACTCACAACACTAAGCCAGCACTTAGATTTGCCCTTTCTTATTAAATTATGAAAACAAAGCAGTTTCAAATTTTCACTGATATCCTTGGGCCTGCAGATCTAAGTGGGACACAATGTTGGTCAGACCATTACTAATATGTGGATAGACTCTTGATAGCTATTTCTGACTGGATTGGGGGGTTCTCTGTGTATTTAAAGAAGGTGAGACTATCTAAGAGAGAAATTTCCTATCCTGATGTACTTACGAACAAGGTTGCAGGGTACTTTATTTTTAACTTTCTGATTTGTGTATTTTGCCTTAATTAATTAATGATCAGTGTCTTCCATTGCCAGGGAAGTAGACATACTTGTTTAATATACTTTCTATATCTTTTAGGGGTTATGAAAGGTGTTTGAGACTTACCTCAGAAGTCTGCACATGTAGGTGTGTCTCCTTTAAATATAGGTGGATCTGGGTCAGAGGTCAGGAAGATACCAAAACTGGCTCCACATCTTCTGGCTCAGGCATCCCTCCTCCCATTATGGCAAAGCTAACATACATTAGCCAGTGAAAGGACCTAAACTCAAACAGTCTTAAACAGGGTCCCTCGTCGAAGGACCTCCCCTCAGGTTGCCATTTTTCTGTTTTTATTTTATGTAATCCTTTTTAGTTTTGGAGTCATTGTATGTTTTCATTTTAAATCATGTGTGCTTTATACAGCAGTATATGTAACAAAATTTTCATTAGTGTTGATACGGGGAAATTTCATAAACAGTAAAATTAGACACTTTTATATTGCATGAGTATATATTTTTGTAGTTGTTATTTTAAGTTATCAAAATAAATGTTTTAATTTGTTACTTTTTGTGAAAAAATATTGTGAATTTTATCTAAAACAGTGAAGTTATAGATAATAATATAGACTATATGATAATACCATATATATATATATATATATAAACGTCTACTCGTGGAAGTGTGTGTGTGTGTGTCTATCTGTCTGTCTGGCCCAGAAGTGCGAAGCTACAGCATGAAGCTCAAAGAGCTGGCAAGGCAGCCCCGAGTCGGAAGAAGAACGAAGTACGAGGCTACAGCATGAAGCTGAAAGAAAGCAACTCCGTCACTAAAGTGAAACTCGCTTAGTCGTTTATAGACAAGGGGGTCGAGGACGTCCGCAACACAGAACCACCGACTCTAAATTTAAATTTTTTTCTGAAGATTTCAATAGTTTCTAGGAGCCCTGGCTTTTTGTACCACAGGCTTACACAGCTAGTACTATATATAAGATTATATGATAAGACTACACTATATGATAAATATTTACATTATATGTATTAACCAGTGAATAAATTATTTTTGTCATATTGTGGTTCAAATTTAGAAGAGTAATCGTATCTTGGTATGTGTACTGTCTTAAATGCCTGAACAAAACCATCGCATTTAACAAACTCCTACTTCTCCCAGTGCACATACTGTCTGTGAACTAGATACAAACATACACTTGGTACTTTAGGTTCATTAATGTATTAAGTACACTAACCATGTGTACAGATTTTGTACCTCCTCAATACAAGTTAGTATTAAAGGAAGTTTAAACGTAGCTTATAGCATGTTGGGTTGGAAGTCTTGAAATCAATAGTCCTCAATTATAATTTATATATATAAAAGCGAAAACCCACTGACTAATTCATCACGAGATCCCCAAAACACCAAGTACTGGAATTTTGAAATTGGATGTGGAGGTTTGGTTTAAGGTCTAGGTGAAAGATAAGAACAGATTTTGCAAAATTCCTACCCTAAGAGGGAGAAAAAAACTTCAATATTAAAAATATTTTATATGTTATGGTTTAATTTTTCTCAGAAATGCTGAAATATGTCAGTTTTATTTTGATTTATACTATTGTTTGCAATTTTTGAAAAAATGTTATCTTTATACAGGGTGGTCAATAAAACGGAACACATGACGATTTTTGAATTTTCTTGCAAAATATTTCTGAAATCCAGTATCACATAAACTGAGATGTACTGGTTTCTAAAATTCAATTCACACTTCGACATCAGGGCACCGGACAGCATTCGACATGTCAAAACATTCTTCCAGATAAAGTTTGAAGTGACACTACGTGACATTGCCGGTTAGTGTGAATTAAACTATTTAAAATACACTGACTAATATTTTTATGTGACATTGTCGGTCAGTATGTAGCTGAAAATAAAAATACTGAGACTTAAAAATGTAGAGAAAAGCCAAGCAAAATGACACCTTTTATTGGCTAACTAGAAAGATTACAATATGCAAGCTTTCGAGGCAACTCAGGCCCCTTCTTCAGGCAAGATGTAATAATAAAAAAATAATAATTACATCTTGCCTGAAGAAGGGGCCTGAGTTGCCTCGAAAGCTTGCATATTGTAATCTTTCTAGTTAGCCAATAAAAGGTGTCATTTTGCTTGGCTTTTCTCTACATTCATAATGGCTAACACGGTACAGCACCCTAGTACTGAGACTTAAAAATAAATAAATATGAGAGTGTACTTGATGGGTGACTTGGAAGCACAAGAGTTTTCAGGTCTGTTATTGAAATTAGGATATGGTAGAAAAGAGGAGAACAAAGGAAAAAGATACCAGACAATTTATGTATTTTGCAAGATAACATTGAGATATTAATGGAGAATATATATCCTAATATAGAAAAATTACCTTCTAAACCTGTATCTTGGCTAAGGGAACGAGCTATATTAACACTTAAAAATGACAAAGCCACAGACAATCAATAACTATCTTAGCAAAGAGGTTGAAGAGACGCTATCCAGTGGAGTTCTTGCATACTCTCAATCCTCCAGACATTTCTCTGTGCAAAGTTATTTTGAAAATAGGAGCACCAGTTATGCTTTTGAGAAACTTAAATCCTCCTAAACTGTGCAATGGCACAAGACTGCAAATAAACGCTTTACACAAAAATATAATTGAAACATGTATCTTTACTGGTTCTGGTCATGGAGAAACTGTATTCCTGTTATACCATCTGACTTTCCTTTTCAGTTCAAGTGCCTTCAATTTCCAATTCAAGTGTGTTTTGCAATGACTTTCAATAAAGCACAAGGACAGTGTCTAAAAGAGGCAGGAGTGGATTTGAGGGATGATTGTTTTTGTCATGACCAGCTTTATGTGGCATGCTCCAGAGTGAGTTCTCCTTGCTCCCTATTCATTCTGAAACCTGGGGGTGCTACATCTAATGTTGTATACAGAGAAGTATTGCTCAGCATATTTGCTCCTTTTGTGTGATTTTCATGTACAGCACAGACTTGGTACATAATCAAAAAACTGAAATAAGATTGTGTCCATATTTTTTTATCAGCCAGTTTATTAAAATAGATATTAGCTAGTATGTAATAAAAGAGAATTTAATCATTCTTTTCGATAATATATCATTTTCTGTAGCAACTGTTTTTTAACAACATAGATTGAACATAGCCCCTATAATATAGGCTTTCCAGTGATTCTGAATGATCATTTGGGCTCATCTTTCATTCTGTGTGGCATGTGATATCTTAGTATGGTTATATTAGTTCTATTGTGTCATGTCTTTATAAACTCATGTTGTTTCTATAATATGTCTGCAATGCACCGTGTAGTGTCTGATTGCTTTTATATGATAATAGGGTTTCTTTATTTTTGCTGTAATTTAATTTTCTGAGCAAACCTCAAAAGGATTAACAAGCAGTAAATCAAAGGCAACACCTAGTAATAATTATTACTCATTACTAAGTAATACAGTAAAAAAGTAATCTTCTGTTGAAATACAAATACAGTCTGAGACGAGGCTGCTTAATTTTGATTGTAAAGATTGATACGATTAAGACAATTGACGAAGGAATAAAGATAGTAGGTGAGCTGCTTAGCGATGTCAAATTTGAACCTATCCAACACACAGAATTCTGATGATGACAGTAAATGCTTCAGGCAAAAGTTATAACATAAAGATAAGAATAAAGAGTTTGGTATAAGGAAAGAAGAAAAAAAAGCTGAAAGTCACAGTAGACAAAGAGAATGTCAAGTGGGGAAACTGTTCATTACTTACAGTAAGTGTACTCATTTCACCAAACAGACATTGTCAAGATGAGTTTAAGAGAAGAGAATGTGATACCCAACTGAGGTGCGGAAGACAATAATTAAGGCAGCAGTGTGAAATGTAATAACATGTAGTCAGAGGCACTGAGGCATTGGAATGGGAAAAATACATTATGAGCATGTAAAGTGTGAATGTGGAGGAATCAAGTTCCAAATCCATCAGTCCAACCAATATACCTTACTTTTAGAACTTGGTTGTTTTAACTGGTGGCTGTAAACTTGCCCTTTGTAAATGAGTATGACTATGGCAAGGTGCAAGTGTGACAGACTGGCATACTTATTCATGGGTGCTTCCTGTATTGCATCCAATGCTATTAGTATAGGTTCAGGCTCCCCCAACCCCTGTTGAGAAAATGGATCCACCTTTTAAAAGAAGATCTAGTGAGAGAGAGAGAGAAGAAACTCTTAAGGCAAGGAAAGAGAGACCTAAAGGTAGACCAAGAACACTTTGATTAAATAATATACTAGAGAGGAAGACAACATGTGAAGAGTCATTATAGGAAAGTGAATGCCTTGGGGTGGAACACCGATGATGACAGCGATGTAGGCTGTAGGGTAATATGTGTTCACTAGTGCTTGTTTACAGTGACATACATATCTGTATATCATCACAGTACTCTAATACAGCTTTATAATAATGTACTGCATTTATCACATATCAAATATAAATTGCTTTATGTAAAAAGAATGATCACAGCAAAGCAGTGCTCACCAGAATGCATAGCACGAGCAGCAAACAGTATAGCTAAAAGGCTCCATTCACATAACATCTGATAGAAATAAGGAGTAATGGATCACCCCTTTCCATTGCAAATAAATTGTTATATGGAAGAGTAGTGTAGCTGAAGTGATGTTAAATTCACCCAATGACAGCTTCATTTTATTCTTTAACCTGTGGTTTCTTGAGGGACACGAGATACAATATGGCTTTTTGGTTCTGTTTTTATGATAACGGTCTCTGCAGGGCCTATCCTCTTTAATAAAATCCCTGTGTGCGTCCAGGTGGCCGTGCGTGTGTGTCTTCTGGTGAAGTGCGCATGCGCGGGGCACGGTGCGATGCGCGATATTACTGTCAGGGAAAGTTATAGGCGTTTTACGGAAATACAAACCAGTGTTACTGCAAGAGGAAATTAAAGGTACACAATACAGTGACGCATATTACAGCCACATACAAGCCAGCATTACTGTCAGAGGAGATTAAAGGCATATTACCGACGCGCACGCCACCAGAGAAAGTTAAAGGTATATTACGGACGTACAAGCCGGCGGACGTACAAGACAGTATTACTGTCACAGAAAATTAAAGACACACAATACACGGCGGCAGCCCACGAAGAACGGTCAGCTCAGCAAGTAAACATCAACAAAAGAAAGGCTGAAAGAAAGAAAAATACGACCAACAAAAAGAATGAGGTCAAAGTCCCTTGCCATTTAATATAGACTGTTCCTACTAATGTTTATGCACTACTGTTCTAGCACCCGTTATTGTAACGGGTTAAATGACTAGTATATTAATAACTGCTTTACAGTGCCTCGGAGGAGTAGTCATGGGGTCTACACTTTGTGTGTCAGATTATAGTATTTGTCAAAGAGGACATTTTAAGACAGGTTTGGAGGATCATGTTGTTTCATTCTTTCTACTCAGAACATAAATAGTTGTAGATTTTCTCAACCTGTCCATTTTCTCGATATGTCATTTAACAGAAACGACTAATGTTGGCACAGTTTTGTTACTACATATTTTATGTAAAATACAGAGAGAGGTTGGGAGCATGCACTGATTACACACGATGAACCACCCGAACCACCGGATTGAGATCAGGAACAGTGTGAGGTTTTTTATGGTGGCTGGAGTGCCAATTCTGACACCAACCCCCAGGTTTTCCCTGCAGGTGGAAGTACCTGCTTGCAGGGCTGGATCCAGATTAACATCATACCCAGGATGGAGCAATTGCAGGTTAAGGGCCTTGCACAACAGAGTGGCGTTTACGGGGTTTGAACCGGCAACCTTCCAATTGCCAGTGCAGATCCCTCACCTCAGAGCCACTACTCCGCCTAAAGTACACTCGAAAGTGTTTTTATGATAACATGGACTTCACAGGGCCTGTATACGATTAAACAATATGGTTATATTATAGTTTGTGTGTTGTAATATGGACTCTGCTACATTTTCTTAGGAAAACTTGCCATGTATAGTGTCTGTTTTGTACAATGCTTTCTATAGTGTCAGTATCATAACAAGACCTTCTTTATATAAAGATGCTTTTATTTTAATGTTGGGAGAACTTCAAAACTCCTGCATGTCAGTATGGCCAATATAGTGCCTCGTTAGGATAATGTCACTATACGGTGCCTATGTATTATAATATGGACCTTGTAGACTCTGTGAGTATTCATGTATACCTTAGTATATTTAGGAATTTATATCAGTAGTGACAGCCTGGATCTAGAGATCTTATTTGTTCAGATTCTACTAATACAAAAATAATTCATCATAATTAACCACTTCTCATTTTCTTATTGATTATTGCAAGATTGCTTATTTATGGGGAATTGGCAGGAAGAGAAAGTCTTCGTAATTGATTTTTTAAAGCTAGCCAAGTTGTAGAATGTTGCTGTAAAGGAACTGACTCCAGTGATCTATAAATAAAATGCCTAGGTGGTCTTCTTCATCAGCAGACACACTTCTATGTATTTACAAGCAGTTTACCTTCAACCACTTAGACAGAAATAAAACAACTTTTGAAGTGAAAGGCCTTCTTCATATAAACAGAGACCACTAATTCACAGATATGCAATGGGGTATGGGATTTCATTTGCACATCTTCCAAGTTGCTTTTTGCCAGCAATGCCTCTAGGTAATGTTTACCTTTCTGACTCTATTTCAAGATTGGGTTCAGCCAGTGTTCACGGACTGTGCTCGTGCATATTCAAGCTAACAAGAAACACGCAGTTTCAGCAGCTCTCCCTCAAAAGACACACTAGCCTTCATCTGAAATGCATCAGCGCCCAGAATGCTTGATCACAACCTGGCTAGTATGCTTCCCTTTGAATCGGGACTCCCTCTAGTCTGCCCCCCGCTGTGCCAGTTTGACAGAGGCTGCCGCTGCTCCCTTACTTGTACGTTGCCTCAAGCATACTGCCCAGCAGGAGTCCTTTCAGGGCATTTGACAAGCTGCTGACCAGAGCATGCTAAACATAACAACTTCCTAATGGGATGCTGATTACAGGCATGCCACTACAAAATACACACATGCAATTCTGGTGCCCTGTTGCCAGGCATCTAAGGAGAACCACCCCTGCACTCTCCAAGCAGCCCTCCAAAAAGTCATTGAACGCCTACTGCAGTGGACATTTCAGGTAATTAGCAAATAATCATAAAAGGATCCGATGAATGTCATCTGAGCAAACACAAGCAGCCAGTCGAGTTAGTGCTGTTTCTAGTATTTCAAACTAATCATTAACTGAGAGCACCAGGATAGGAAACGCTCAAGAGAGTCATTGCATTGACTCTCTGAATGTGTGCAGGAATGTACGGATTAGAAACGAAATGCAAGAAGAAAATTTAGTTGCTCGATAGCCTCTGCATTTCTTGTTAGGATGAACGCAGAAACAGTCGGGACTGAATGTGTCACAGTTTTCTCGGCGTTGCAAGGTTGCGTGTCTGCTCAGAGGAACCTACACGTCTCTCTTATTTGTCCTGTTTTTGTGCTTTATGTGGCATCATTTTATAGTTAACACCATCATTCAGTCAGTAACTAATAATATGAATATTATCACAATTTTAAACTTGTAGGTTGTTTTTCATTTTTTTAATGAAAAGTGTTGATTAGTCCTTGAGCATTACAGATTAGATTATGTTACGTTGTAAGTGATAAATCATAAGTTGTTCAAACTTCAAATATAAGTTCCTTTCATATTGAAAAACATTTATTTTGTTATTTCCTATTACTTGAGAGACCTAACATTAAATCGGAATACGGGTCGCTTCAAGAAATATGAATAACATAGCAAATACAAAAATATGCTTCAAAATGAATCCAAAGAAAGACATTTACCATTCAGGCCACCTCTCCCAAAAGTCATTTATTTCATGTTTTTGTCACACTGAAATAGAGCATTGCAGGGGTACCAGTGGTACTGACATATAATACACAACTCAAAACATTAATTTGGGGAGTTTTGAATTATAAACCTTAGTGCATTACTCATGAGAAGCTGAAGGATTAGCTGCTTATGTTGGCCATTCTACTTGGAGGGGGTTTCAGTTGTTCTTTATGAACTTCTTGTTGAAATAAAACAATCCCAGTCTTTCGGATAAAATTGGGGAGGAATTGTTCAGATATATCAGAAATGTGCACTTCTTTTCCACAAAGCATTTTGGGAGTGGATGCAAGCTGCAAGATCACATTCCTAAATGTGTTTTTGCTCAGAGCACATTAAATGTAAAGTAGAGCATAAGTGATAAGTGCTTACTGTTCGCAGCTAACTGCAGGCAGGTTATGTGACTTCCTCCTGATTAAATGGAATAACAACCTGGAGTTAAACCTGGCAACATACTGTTTGAAAGCCGGTCACAAAGGTTTTAGCCCTTACTGAGATCTAGCTGCTCATCTGTATGTCTATTGTAAAAAAGATAAGTAAGTACAGGTTACTTCATAAGCAATGAAATAACAACTGACTTCGTAAATGACATTTCTTGTTTTTAAATGGTACCACTATGCTTATTTACAGTAACTCGTACTTTTGGAATAACAAAGATGATAGGCACAGAAAGTTTTGGTGTTTAGGCCTGCATTTTAGGAAGGTGAGATTGTATATCTCATCCATAAGCATTTTGGAAGTTCTGTTGCATCACCATCCCAGGTATTCATTTTTAAATGGCATGCATATATACAGTCATGGCCGAAATTATTGGCACCCCTGGATTTTCCCAGAAAATACACCATTTCTCCCAGAAAATGTTTTTGTATACACATGTTTATTTCCGTTATATGCATTGGAACAACACGAAAAAACAGAGAAAAAAATCCAAATCTGACATCGTGTCACACAGAACTCCAAAAATGGGCCGGAGAAAATTATTGGCACCTTTTCAAAATTGTGGGTAAATCATTTTATTTCAAGCATATGATGCTCGTTTGAACTCACCTGTGGCAAGAAACAGGTGCTGGCAATATAGCAATCACACCTGACGCCAGTTAAAATGGAGAAAACTTGACTCAACCTTTCTGTTGTGTGTCTGAGTGTGCCACACTAAGCATGGAGAACAGAAAGAAGAGCAGAGAATTGTCTGAGGACTTGAGAACAAAAATTGTGGAAAAATATCAATAATCTCAAGGCTACAAGTCCATCTCCAGAGATCTTCATGTTCCTTTGTCCACTGTGCGCAACATAATCAGGAAGTTCACAACACATCGCCCTGTAGCTAATCTCCCTGGATGTGGACGGAAGAGAAAAATTGATAAAAGACTGCAACGAAGGATAGTCCGAATGGTGGATAAACAGCCCCAATCAACTTCAAAACATATTCAAGCTGTTCTGCAGACTCAGGGTGCAACAGTGTCAGCTCGAACTATCCGTCGACATCTGAACGAAATGAAACGCTATAGCAGGAGAGCCAGGAGGACCCCACTGCTGACACAGAAACATAAAAAAGCCAGACTGGAGTTTGCCAAAATGTACTTGAGGAAGCCAAAATCCTTCTGGGCGAACGTCTTGTGGACAGATGAGACCAAGGTAGAGCTTTTTGGTAAAGCTCATCGTTCTACTGTTTACAGAAAACGGAATGAGGCCTATGAAGAAAAGAACACAGTACCTACAGTCAAACATGGTGGAGGTTTGACTGTGTGCAAGGCATCATGAAATCTGAAGACTACCAAAAGATATTGGGGTGCAAAGTAGGGCCCAGTGTCAGAAAGCTGGGTCTGTGTCAGAAGTCATGAGTGTTCCAGCAGGACAATGACCCCAAACATACCTCTAAAAGCACCCAGAAATGGTTGAAGACAAAACGCTGGAGAGTTCTAAAGTGGCCAGCAATGAGTCCGGATCTAAATCTGATTGAACACTTATGGAGAGATCTCAAAATTGCTGTTGGGAGAAGGCACCCTTCAAATCTGAGAAACCTTGAGCAGTTTGCAAAAAAAAAGAGTGGTCGGAAATTCCAGTTGAGAGGTGTAACAAGCTTGTTGATAGTTATAGGAAGCGCTTGATTTCAGTTATTTTTTCCAAAGGGCGTGCAACCAAATATTAAGTTGAGGGTGCCAATAATTTTGTCCAGCCCAGTTTTTGAGTTTTGTGTGAAATGATATCAGATTTGGCTTTTTTTCTCAGTTTTTTTGTGTTGTTCCAATGCATATAAAGGAAATAAACATGTGTATACCAAAACATTTGTAATTGCAACAATTTTCTGGGAAAAATTGTGTATTTTCTGGGAAAATTCCAGGGGTGCCGATAATTTCGGCCATGACTGTATGTTTCAACCTACCTATCCAGGCCCCAGTTGATTTCAGGGCACACTTTTGCATGCACCCATACTCACTCACAACTTAGAGTCACTAATTCAACCAACATGCAAGTCCTTAGGGTGTCATGTCAACGAAATCGATTTTGTTGATTGTCCATCAATCTACACCAGAACTACTGGAATGCTCAAGCAGATGCGGCCTGCAGGGGCAGCAGTGACCTCATCAAGCCACATGCCTCATTTATGACACAGTAAAGACCTTTTGCTTAGAGGGAGCGGCTTACTTTGAGCCCATCAAAGTCCTCGGCTCTCATTTACCTCCATATTTGTAACCTCATAAAGTTTCTTTTTCAAAGCTAACACTTGAACTAATTTAGTGGTGCCGTCAATTAAATTCGAAACTGAGCCCTGCTGTCTTAGCCACAAAAGCTCAGCTTCGCTCGTTTATATCACCAGAAGGACAGCCTAACTTGAAATGAAACAAATTAGCAGGCTCGGCAGTAGTAGGTCAAGCAGAAGACGGGCTGATGTCTCCATCAGGTCTTGCCTAAAAAAACACAGGAAATTTGGAAATAATAAAATGAAAAATGTCCTGGCAAGTGTGTGAGTGGTGAAGTGGTGTGGGAGCTTTCGGTGCACTCAGCAGTAGCTTTTACGCCCTGATGCAGTCTGACAGCTGGGTTACAGGAGAAGGTGTTCTGTATTAGAGAAGAGGCGTTATCATTCCATATCCTTACCACATGCAGTGTAAATGTTAGCAGGAATTTTTATGATCGTAAAGCAACATGTATAATGCAATCTGGCGCTTTGATCAGCACTCTCTGTGTACAGCGTGGCCAGTCTTAATAAAAGGCTTTCACAGAGTAACAAGCACATTAAATTAGACATTTCCACTGTGTCATCTCAGCCTTCAGGCATTTGTAACTGACATGAACTTTGTTCAGGTATGGAGTATTTGTTGCAGAGCTGAAGAATTTCTAATCTCTTTAATATATCATGAATGATCTGGGTCAAATCCACAATTGGACGTATTCATTCGTATTTCAATGGTTATATCCACAGATGTCACTTGGAGGACTTCAGTAGTAGCCTACTCTTTGTCTTCACAGTGTCCACTATATAACGGCTAAGACCCTGCTAACCTTTCCACATTTAGAAGGACAATCTGCATGGTAGGAGTCAATGGCACACATCATTGTGCAGTCTTTCTGCTTTTTGTTCTTGCTGGTTTCTAAATACACGACCATTGTGGTTGAATTTCGTTTCCATGCATTGTCAGAATTTGATTGTTTGTTGTTATCAATATAAAAAAAAAAATGAAGGGAGCCAGAAGTCATTTTTTGAGACACCAGGCCCACCAGGTATAGTTCAGTTGGAATATGGCATTACATAAATGAAATGTGTTATTGCATTAATAAAGGGTTTTTAATTTAGAATGCAATTTCATATAGCTGAGCACAGAGTGGCAGGAGTGGGATCTGAACTCTCTAACTTGTGGTTGTAAACCCAGATCTTTAGGCACTGGGCCACACTGCTTGCTCAGTTTTATTGTTAGGCAGTGTTCATCCAGCTGATGGAGGTGGAGAGGCTTCAAATTTCATGTCTGGGAATGAAAAAAAAAAGGAAAAGCAGTTCTCTTAATGGTAGTCCGCATTGCCTGAGTGCATGTCCTGGCAGCGCGAGCAGCTCTGTTTCTGAGGAATTCCTTTGTGCAGATGTGCATGTTCCTGTGTGTCCTGCTATGTTATGTTTTTTTGCCTCCATGTTGTATCTGTCAGCCAAACCTGTGGGCTGAAGCCTTTAATGCCTCTCTGCATTTGTGCTCTTTACCTTTCTAGTTCTCATTAAATTGTTGTTAAATGTTGCTTTAAAGGTTGATTTTTTTTATTTCTCTTCATTTTGGTCCGGAATTGGCAAAAATAATCATTGCTATACTTGCTCATCCTTGTAGACAGGGGTCCTTCAAGGTCACTCCAAGCAGTTTCAGCAATAAAGGGGTTAAGAGTGAGCGCCTGCCAATAGGCTCTCAGGTTCCCAGTTTGGACTTGCACCCGCCCAAGGCAGTGCCTGCTACTGGAGAGTGAGGGAATGAGTGAGAGAAGCAGCCTGGCCTTGTCCCAGGTGGCAGACAGGCGCACCGTGTTATTAAGAGCCAGAGATTGCAAAACCTTGATCTTCCAGAAAGGCCTCTAATTAGAGCCCAGCACAAGAAAAAATAGCATTCCACATAAGGAAGGGTGAAAAAGAAAGCACAAAAAGTGTCGCTTCCATTTTTATTACTTGGCTCTCACAGTCGACTTGGCTCTTTTCCTTTTTTTTTTTATTTATTTATTTTTTTCCCGCCACCAGAGAGCACATAAGCTACTGTCTCCTATCTGCCATAGCTGCGTCTTTCTGTTGTGCTCGAAACGTATGAAGCCATTATTGCTTAATTGACCGTGGGATTATTTATTTACTTTTATACAATTATAAGAGGAAATTTATTGTATTATTTTATAGGTCCTTAATACCGGCTACAGTAATAATTGTGAAAAATACCTCAACACGTGTGAAGGAGTGTACACCAGTAGAATTAATTGTAGCCTGCCCTGCCGTTCTGTAAAGTCTCATGTGCTTTGGACAGACATCCATGTTTATATCATAACAAATTCTTCACAAACTCGTTTAATGATAAATTTGAGGGTGTAAGGTAAGGTCCCTCCCACATAGTGCTGCTTTTTGCCAAGCACCACTGGACGTTTTTACTGAGGGCTTGAGGGAATTCCAGAACATTTGCAAAGCCCAGAAATGGATGTTAGTGAAAAAGTCAAAGGTGTGTCACAGCACAGCTCAACAAGCAGCCTTATACCACCTGGCTCTGCCACATTGTTTGATTTATATAGGATGGAAAAAACAAAATTTACAGAATGGGTGACTATTAGTACTAGTAATAATGTGAATGTATAATTGAGAGGCAATGAAACTTAATCGGCAAAGTGTTACACTATAAAACACAAGGTTGGTGGTTCATTCGCTCACCACTGATCAATTATTTGACCCACTGAAGCAGAACAAAAAGTTTATGTTTCATAAGTTACATTAGATGAATGCCTCACCAGTTATTTAAGATTGGGGAATTATGCAGATAATTGTTTTATACATTCTGTATCCAATAGTGCTTATGCACTTTTATTTATTTTTAATATACCGTATATACTCGCATATAAGTCGGGTCTTGAAACCCAAAAAATCGATCATAAAATCAGACCCCGACTTGTACGCCCATTCAAAAATGTGACACTTAATTTTTTTTTTTAATTTCTTGCCTCCTCCCATCTCACACCAGTTTCTCAGACACATTGAATTTTGTTGCAGCAGCGCAGTTACCAATTTCTTTCGCCAAATCAACGACTTTTAATTTAAAACCAGCTTCATAATTTCTTCGGATCGTACGCTCCATCGTAGATAAGGGATGCTCTTACGATAAAGGTGTATGAGGGCGTGAGATACAAAAAGCACAAATCAGTGCAAACATCGCTTCGGAATAGTTGGGGTATTACCGTGTGGTCACGTAGGCACAATACATAGAAAAAAAGGCCATGTGCTCCATGGTTACTCTCTCAGGTGGGCGTTAGCATATCATAATCTCTTGGACCAATAGTGTGAGTTTTCCACATTCGACTTATAGGACTGACATTATAAAATATCGGGAGAACTTATCCGCAAGTGTAAATGGTAGTTCCTTTTATGGGTATCACCATTCCAATTCTATTGAGTGGTTGCCAAACACATACTGTTCAGTCTCAAACTTTGACTCCTAATATGCAAAATGTTAAACTATTCAGCATGGATGAATGCAGTGTTTGTATCATTCTTACTAATTCCCCAAAATACAACTGTTGTTACCCGTAACCTTTACTATGATACTCACTGCAAAAGGCACATAAAATGATTGAGACTACCAGATGCAAATAAATGTATGTGAAAGGAACAGCCTTGAGACACAGAAAAAGGTTTGGGGCAGCCTCCTGTATACTTAAAATGGGTGAATATGTTGCAGAATAGTTAAAAGGTTTGAGTCCAAAACAGAACTGATCACAGAATGAGGTCATCGGGGTTTTAAGGCAGATCCATGGAAGTGGCGTCTTCGTGGCTGGAACCGGAAGTGACATCATCAGACTCAGGCAGGATTTCCAGTATTCGGACTGCAGAGATAACAGATACAGGATTAGTGCACCCCCTGGCCTGGCATGGAATTACCTTTGCTTGGTCCTTCCAGCTGTCCCCCAAGTGCACGTGTGTGACATGTACTATATATTTCATCTTTGCCCAATGCACTTGTCACCTGAAATGCCTTTTCTTTCATCATTCCTATGATTCCCTTCCATTGTCCTAATTGGGTTTACTTTTTCCATTGCATTAGTGTTTAGGACCTGACGGCGTGTTTCTCATTGTTTAAACTCTAAAAATAATATAATTTGAGTATAAGCAAATGCCCTTTGAGAAGGGTATCATTTTTCTGCTTGCTGTCTTAAAGCAGCATCCCTAGAATGATATTACCACATCTGATTGTCATTTCCCAGCCAGTTATTCTCTTGTACAGTACTTTGCTGTAAAGCACTTTAAACGTGCATCATACATGTATTGACAAAAAAGAAATTACAATACAACAAACATGTACAAATGAAAACTGTCATGCTGATAAATACCTTAATAAGTAGGTTCTGCACATTGTCTTTATAGATGGTGAAACCATGGTATATGTTATGATGGTGGACCCGCTGTCTATCAGAGTGCAAAACAAATCATTAATCAGAGTGTGGCTGAGCCATGGATATCATGTCTAGATGGAGGACAATGACATACTTTCAACAGGTCTCTAATGTGATTGGATCATAGGCATGTGTGGATGACATGCCCGTTTGAGATGTTCTATTTGTGAATTGGGCTAAATGTCTCTTGTTTGCAAAATGTGTGACAGGAAGGCCAGGACCATCCAGGAAAATATGCTGCATGGTGATTACAGACCATGGAACAATAATGGTGCTGATTCTTCTTTATGCTCTAACATTAAGTGTCATGGCCATCATCAAGTTAACCTGCGATTATGAGTTCCCATGAGGCTTCTTCCTCTGACACCTCTGGTCTCCAAAAAAGCTGCTAAGGGTGGCACAGTGAAATCAGTTTGTCTTCAGTGTTGAGTTACACTTCTGTCTGTGACAAAGTTTTGGGCAGTGGTCTGTTTGCAGAAGAGCAGAGCTGAGTGTCAAAAGGCGTACATCATCAGCACTTGGCAACACAGTTTTGAAAGCTACAGAATACGATAGCTGTTCCCAGTTAATTATCATTGACAAACTGGGCAGAGGAGTGTGACTGCAAGTTTGAAGAAATGCTGAAAGAGAAAGGGAGGGAGTGAGCGGTTGCTACAAGTGGACAGGAGTGAAACAAGGAGTGGAATAGCAGTACACACTGTTATCCTATCATTATTTTAAAGCTTATCCCCCCAGCAGCAAAGCTCATTTAGGAGTGCAAAGGACAGCCAGAATCCTGATGGATGTAAATAAATATGTAATTAAATATGAGATTTCAACTCACATCTCTTAAATATGATGACTGTTTCCTGTCCAATCACTTGAGTCACATCTGGCAGACTACACTGTGAAAGCCATTGATCTAAGTAGTAGATTCACATGGTCTTTCCACCCCTCTTTCCTGTGTACTATAAAAACATGGTTTTCCTTCATAATATTGCTTGGCCATATGCTAGTGGCATCACTTGGACAATTCTGTAAAACGTATGCAGTACTGAGTAGCATCACACAGGGTATGAATTGTGCCCCTTGTCAAGTTATAACTATGGCCCAGCTGAATGGGAACGTTGAACAGGTGTCAAATAACATACCACACTCCAGTACATAATGAGACATCACATTCAAGTATGCAGTTCATCTAGTCATGATGACTACTTCAAACAGGTTGTCAAAAGATGAGACAAAGAGCCAAAAAAGATTTGGGGCAGCCTCCTGTATAATTGATCCTGGTTGCAAAATGATTGATTGTGTGTAGAGATTGGAGTCCAAAACAGAACTGACTGGTGAGGTTGAGATGGAGGGTTTTTAAATTGCAGCAGAGTAAGTGAGGGAATTTATGACCAGAACCAGAAGTGACATCATCGGGCTCGTGTTCTGAAGTGATGGCATGGAGGCCAGGCAGAATTTCCCATAATGGGTATGCAGTGGAAAGAGAGAATGGATCAGTACATTTCTCCACCTTTTGGTCAGGCTTGGAATTACCTTCCTTTGGCACGTGTGTGACAAGGTAAACATCCAGACTCATCACAAAGTACTTATATAACTGATCCTCAGTTTCCTACTTCTTTTCACCATTCTTTAAGTCTGAATGTCGAGGATAAATATATATTGCATTGACAAACATGTTCTGAAATTCCTCTGGTAAGAAAGGCAGAGGTTTCAAGGTAAGGCTAACCTACTTGCTAATAATAGCATTGGAGAGTGCTGACATGTTACTTATTGATTAGTATATGCATGTGAGAATTTCATTGTACTCTGCGCACATGACTCCATATATATATGACAAAAGAATTTCCCTCAGGATAAATAAAGTTCTTATCTTATCTTATATTATCTTATCTTATCTTATATTAGCTTATCTTATCTTATATAACCATATCATGGTTGATATACTGATTACAAACATTTCTGCTGAAAACCCTGTCCTAGCGTCTTGTGTATGCAGTAAAATATTTTGTTTCCTAGTGAAAGCTGCTGAAAATCTGATAACACTTTAATGATGTTGCAACTTCTGTTTTTGCCTGAGTACTTACTGGTTAGTCAACTGGTTTCAGGTCACATTAGAAGAATTTGCCCAACTTTCTCAGATTATAGACAGCCGAGACTGTTTCAGGCTTCTTTGAGGAAGTTGTAAGCCATATCCTAAACGTAATGAATATTTTTACCAGTCCTTCTGAACCTACTTTTCCTATTACAGGCTGATGTGTTTTTTTTAAACCTGTAACAGAACCATCAGTCACCAAACAGAACCCACTGTCAGTGGGACAGTAGGCCTTCACAGTACACACTGTTGCACACATCCATTCACACATAAAGGACCAATCAACCTAACCCATACATACAGTAGTTAAGTTTGAAAATGAAACATGAGTGCCCAAATAAAATATGGACAGACTCCATGAAGTCAGTGACCAAACTGTCTATAAATAGTATATATTTTTTGGCAGGAAGAGAATGATGGTGAAGTAAGTAGTATTGTCACATCATTGTGTTGAGTCTCAGCCAGGTTCAGTTCCTGGCTGGGATGTCACCTTTGTCAAGTCAAGTGGTTTTATTGTCATACCATGTGCACACCGTATTGCAGCATACAGCTGCACAAAATAATATTTACGAGGGCAATGGAGCAACATATACATAAACAAAGGATAAGTGCAAGACATGTGAAGAACTGTACTATACTATACATCGATAAATAAAAATCGTGAGTTGTCTCCCCTAGACTTTCTCGTATACTCAGATATGGGCTGGATATTTGAGGAGTAAACCACAAGACAATGATTATAATTTTATATTATATATATTAAACAAGCATCAACAACAAATCAAATTAGTAATATACTGTATTGAACAATTGTTATAAAAGTAAAGTTGAATAAATCTGACTCAGCAGCTGCATGAAAAAAACTAAAGTACCAATTCCGGTTAGCGGAAATAGCCCAAAAATTGACAGTAATCTACGTTTTGTACCTTATACTTGTATGCAAAATTTGATTGACCTAAGTGAAAGCGTACTCAGGTTATCGTGTTTACATACACACACAGACATAATTCCAAAAATGGAATTTATGGACACAGGGAAGTGTAAAACGTTGAGATTCATCAAAATCTTGAAATGGAATTTTTGGAGGATTCCAATACTTTCTCCATACTTTGTATACGAGAAAGTCAGGGACGTCTAAAACGTCAAGATTGATCAAAATATCGACATTGAATCTTCGGACGATTACAATACTTTCCCTATACTTTGCATACAAGAAAGTTAATAAGTAAATCAATAGTAATAATTTGAAATTGACAGTAATGAATAAATAAATTATAACAACAAATAATAATGAAAAACTGCAGTAGTAACAAGTGTAATAAATGTCCCGCATATAAATAAACTACTAGGAGCAGATTTGAGGGAAAGAGGGCAGCACAAAGTTCAGAGTCTGGACCGCCAAGGGTTAGTAGCTGTTGTAGAACCTGGAAAAACTGGTTCAGATATGACAGTACCTTCTGCCAGAAGGAAATGGAGCTCCCTTCAGGGTTATAGACTTTACAGATGCAATACCTCATAAAGATGTTTTTAATGGAGGGCAGAGAGGTCCCAATGATCATTTCTGCTGTGTGCACAATCTGTTGTTGGGCGTTACAGTCAGACGTACTGCAGTTCCCAAACGAGACAGTGATGCAGCCAGTCAGAACGCTCTTGATGATGTCCCTGTAGAATGTGGTGGGGAAGATGAGATGTAGACTCTCCTTCTGCACCCGGCAAAGGAAGTGGAGACACTGTTGTGCTAACTTGACTATGGAGATGGTGTTAATTGACCAAGTAAGGTCAACTGCGAGGTGCACACCAAGGAATTTGGAGTCCTTGACCAATTCCATCGCAGAGCCCTCAATGTGCAATGGGGGTGTGGACAGCATGGGCCTTCCTGAAGTCAACAATGATCTTTTTCATCTGGTTCACATTAAGAGAAAGATTGTTCCACTAGTACCAGACCTCCAATCATTGTATCTCCCTTCTGCAAACTGACTCATCCCTGCTGCTTGATGAGACCTACCACTGTTGTGTCATCAGCAAACCTAATGAAAGTGCAGAACTGCATGCAGCCGTACAATCATGAACAGAAGTGGGCCGAGTATTTAGTCATTGGGTGGCACCAGTTCTCATTGTGATGGTTCTGGAGGTGGTATTACTGACGTGGACTGTGTGGGGTCCCTCTGACCAAGAAGAGACCTCAGTGTTGTGGGTTAGCAGACCCAGCATCCCCAGCTTCTGAGGGATGATGGTCTAGAAAGCTCAACTGAAATCAACAAAAACATCCTAGCATAAATGTCTCATTTTTCCAGTTTGGATAGGGCCAAATGAATAGTAGATTACATGGCATCGTTATCTTTCTTGCCTTCTTTCAGCTGTTATGTTGATGGGCAAGTCCGAACTGTTTAGGGGTGATTGAGGGTTTGTGCAAGCTATATGGGCTGGTGCTGTTTCTGAAGTTGGTTGCTTCCTTAAATCCATTACTTCTGATGATTCTGAAAATGGGTGGATGTATGGGGGAGCTCTGAGCTAGCACTCTGCCTGGCTTATTTGGAGCAAATGGCTTAACTGAAAGTCTTTCCTTGAGGGTCTTTCTTCTTCCAGAAAATTGTTTACTTAAATTGAAGAATCCAGCATTGAATTCTGTAATTTAGAATGAATGATATTTACTATTTGAAGAATAGGAAAATTAGACGTTTCAATATTAGGTCTTTAAAATTAAATATGTTGCTCAGGGAAGATGGTGACCATTTTATTGGGATTTCTCTGTTTTCATCTAAAAACATCTTGGTGCAATCCCAAGTAATTATGCTAAGGAATGGAAATCTCTGCCAATTTGCCAAGTTGGCAAATTTCTTTTAACTATTTTATAAAATATAATAAATACTGTGCTCATATCTCATGCTCTCTTACATGTGTGCATTATCAATCACTTTTTATATAATGCAGTGAGAGTGACACCTCAAACACTGGTGTGTTTGTCAGAGCTATGTGGTGTAAAGTCCTGGCTGAACTGTTAGTCCACAACAACTTGGACTTTTCCGGTCAGATTTGGTTTTCATAGTTTTCTTGAAATGTGTGACATTAAAGAGCAAAAAGAGCAAAGTTACAGACACATACCAGCAGATTGTGTAACAAATGAGTGTTTAATGTTTTCATTAATGCCAAACACATCTAACAAATTTTTAACAAGGAACCCTGGCAAGTGGCCAAGCTCCTAGAGGGACATAACTAAAATCTTGTTAAATTTATATAAGGTTTTTGACTTTCCGCCTTTTTTTTTTAAATCAGATAGTTTTTTCATCTTTAAAGTGCTTTCATTTGCTAAAAGTGAATAAAGTTGTGGAAATGCCTGTCCGCTCTCATGAATGCTAGTGTTATAGTAGGTTTGTGGTGCCTGGTGGATTCTGACAAAACCTGTAATCTTATTCTGTGTTGTTTTCCATTATCCAGACCCCTTGTAAGAAACTCTCTCCAGCTGCGAAATATTCTCACTCCTTCTGCTCCAGGTTTACACAGACAAGTCCAACCAGACTGAGTATGACTAGTACAGCTGGCCAATCCATTAGCTAAGATAACAAGGAAGAGAGAGATTTGGAGGACATTTGGTCTTCTGGACAAAAGTGACACCATTATGCAATAGAATATTTCTGTCCAACTTTGGCTTGTAATTAAGACTACATAAGATAGGGATACTGGTGTGGATTGAACTCTCTATTGCACTGCACAAAACACAAGATAAAGCATTCTTCCCTTTATTCGTATACTCTAGTTTTGTTTTTGTTTTTTTATTTTTTCTTTCCTTTCATTCATCCATTTTCTGTGTTGTGGGGCATATAATATAAACCAACCCAGGAAGAAATGATAGTCCATTGTCTGAGACACTAACTGACACCAGACAATAAACATAAAATACATATCTTTGGTATATGAGAGGTAAATGGTGAACCTGTAGAAAATTTTACATGGACACTTGTGAGCTGTGACCTAATAGAACAGGACAAAATAAAGATTCTGGTGACCTTACAGCAAACCCCGTTTAATTGCGTGTCTGACCGGGCCAAAACAAATCAAAAATTAAGAAAAGAAATAAAGAGTAACTTCTTCAGTCATTACCTTTGTGCACAATCTCTTTCTTTTGCAGTTTCCGGTTCAATACAGTATGATGACTCCGGTGTTGCAGGATTTTATATATGGACTGTGGTGGAAGGGGTGCAGCTTCTGGGAGGGAGGATTAAGTGACATCAATCTTCCTGTCAGATATCCTCGTGTCTAAGGACAAAAGATAAAAAGGCATTACCAACAGCGTCCCCTCGCGTGGTAGTGCATTTTGATTCAGTGCTCTGAAGATGCCCACTAAGAACGTGTCTGACAGAACACACAAACGTGGTACCGACAGTTCTCAAAGTGTTTTCCTCCATTTTTAGCACTTTGGACTACTTAAGATTTCTGTGGGCTTCTTGACTTTAGGGACAAAATAAAGTGAGCAGCCCAAATCTTCTTGAGGCCATGATGAGTACTGGGAAGTTGCCATTCTATCTCCTGAGTTGCCATTTGTATGAGGAATCTGTTCATTTCACCCTACCCGGGATTGGTTCCTGCCTTGTGCCCTTTGTTGGCTGGGATTGGCTCCAACAGACCCCCGTGACCCTGTGTTCGGATTCAGCGGGTTGGAAAACGGATGGATGGATGGATCTGTTCTTTTGTTTTGTTTTTTGTTGGTCTGCACCTCTTTGCTTCCTTGTTATGGGTGTCACTCTGCTCAACTCTTCCACTCATTTTATATAACTGAAAGTTTGAAATGTAACTTTTAACAAGGTAGTCTACAATAGGGTTTATCTCGATTATAATATGATTTGCACTACTGACTGAGAAGGTGATCGAAGTAAAAAAAAAATAATTCTTAACAATGACACCAAGCAGATCACTTAAGCAGCCTGACACCTACAAACATGGTAGCATCATTGTTTTTGCATTGTTCATGTAAAATTCAGTGTGAAATAAATCTTCTTCTTCTTCTTCTCTCTGCTGCTCCCGTTAGGGGTTGCCACAGCAGATCATCTTCTTCCTTATCTTTCTGTCCTCTGCATGTTGCTCTGTTACACCCATCACCTGCATCTCCTCTCTCACCACATCCATAAACCTTCTCTTAGGCCTTCCTCTTTTTCTCTTGCCTGGCAGCTCTATCCTTAGTACCCTTCTCTCCTCTACACATGTCCAATCTTGCCTCTCTGACTTTGTCTCCCAACCGTCCAATTTGAGCTGACCCTCTAACGACCTCATTTCTAATCCTATTCATCCTCGTCACACCCAGTGCAAATAAAATAAATGAAATAAAGCTATATAGGAGAAAAAAAACCATTCATTTAATGTGCCAGGACTGACTGGTTGTGATCACATCACCCTTGTGTCAGGTATTGATGTAGCCCCGGGCTATGTTTAACAGTGAAGGCAGATGACAGACAATATAGCCCAATGGCCAAAGAGTTACACTTATGTGCTCAAGGCTACTGGCACAAATCCCATTAGTGGCTCATCAGGTAATCCTGTTGTCCTACTATTCTTACTGTTAAAAACTTAATTGTGTTTTGTACTGCACCAGATAAGTTGACAAGAAACCCATCCATCCTATCGATTTTCCAACCCCCATCATTCAGTTGGGACTGGTCATGGACAATTAGAGCAGCATCGGATGAGTAACAACCTGCGTTCAATCTAAATTTCATGACTTTAAGATGTGGGAGAAAACAAGATTACTGGTAGAACTTGCATACTGCACACAGAAAGTTAACCCAGAATGCTAGAGCTGTGAGACAATCAGCCTCACCATTATGCTACCGTGTAACACTCACATAAAACCATTTTTCGTATTGGATGGCAGACCAGCTGAAAGCATGATGAAGTACGGTGTGTTCTTCTCCAAGGTATGTGGCTGGGAGACAGAGCCCTGAATTTTAAGATTCACATGGAGGTCACTGGGTACTTACCTGGTGACAAGCAGTCTTTCCCACAAGGGCATTTCCATACCATGTGGGAGATCTGCATTCCCATCAACTGCCCCTGCTGTTCATTCACTGACCGCATGTGTCAACGCAGTAAGGTGGCCTACCCTCTAGCGCAGCGAGCGTGCTTTTGATTTGTACAACTTACACATAACCGATACTGTGCTGTGGTAAGGGTTTAGTGATGCCAGCACCTAGCAGTGAGGCCTACATGATGTTTTATTCATCGCAGTCTACATTGGTATTTTAAAACAGTTTGGTAGTGTAGCAGAAGAAAAGGGGAAATACAGATCTCAAATGGACATGACAAGTTCTGTTAAGTGTAGGGTACAAAATATCCATCTTGCAGACCGCTCTGATGTAATTGATGCCGGGGGCCTCTAGCATTTTCTCATGAGGACACAAAGATTCATCTTGGGGTCAAAAATGCATTTGAATTTCTGGCTTCAGCCACATCGCCGGATCTGTTTAGTGTTTGTGAGTCCAGCACTTGGCACAGAAATCGAACCCTGATTACCAAACTGGAAACCTCATGTTTGTTTTTTTCTTTTTGCCTCACAACAGTCAAAAATACATATGGTATGTGGAAAACAATTGGGAGCAAATGTGGCATGAGGTTATATGCTTCACGGAAGCAGGCCAGCATCAAGGTCAGCTTTAGGCACAATAATAAATTTCATGTAATATCTTTGAGTTACTGCTCGTGTCGTCATCTAATCATGTTGGGGAAATTAACTTTTGTCTTTGATCACGGCAACAATTAAGCACACTGAGAAGGGGAAAAGGTTGGGCTCTTGAGAAGGCGGATGTCAAAAGATGACAAGTGGTGATATGAGGTTTAGATGTGGGGGACTGAGGGAGCGGAGAGTGTCCTGCTGGGACGTCCCAACCTAATACTATGACTCTGCTGGAAACCCATTTCCTAGTGATAAAAATTTGATTTGCTTGTCCCCCAGTTGAGCTAATTGCCCTTGTCATTGTCTGCTTTACCACAGGTGCCCTGAGCAGAAGGTTATGAAAGGTTGTCCCTGGCCCTTTTTGAACTGGAAATTGTTTGGAGTTTACGAATGTATTTCCACATTTGTTGAACACATGGACCATTATGGGTTCCATCCCAGATGTCAGAAACGGCTTTTGTTTTAAAATGTGTTACTGTGCAGGGCTTCCTCTGACACCAAACGGCTTGTTTTCATGAATTTTAAAACCTTCACCATCGTCTGTAGCCACTCAGTTCCCTCCTGGCATTTGCATTAAGCATTTATTACTCCTCTGTGCACAACGTTTCATCGCTGAAAGTTTTCCATTTTACTTCTCCGTAGTATAGATGCCTGTTCCACTATTACAAAGCAGGGATTCATGTGATCTGATGTCACAAGTAAACAGAGGATCAACGATAATCTTTTGTAAACAGGGCCCCTGATGAGATAGTCTTAGCAGTTTGGATTTAAAGACAGCGCTCTCAGCAGCACTCGTTCGGTGCTCTTCATCTTCATCCCAGCAATTACTGGGCTGTAGATGAAGATAAAGGAATACGTTCAAGAGAATTGTTCTTCAGTCCTTGACGTGTTTAGTCTTGCTCAAATGTGAAACCATATGGGCATCCAGTAATTATCCACTCACTCACCTGTTTTCATATTTCTTGTGTCATGGGACTGCCAAGTGAAACTCCTGAGAAACAAGTAGTACCCAGATGACTGGATAGTTTGCATTGATGATCACAGATTTCCCTTAAATTTGTCTGCCTCCACAACAAGTGCCTTTTAAGCCGTGTGTTTCAACTCCTTTTGTGTACTCCATGGCATTTGTTGAAGGATGCTCATTAGACCCAAGAGTCCATTTCTTGTTTTACTTCCAGGCAGAAGTAGCTGTCAGATTAATGTGTTACCATGTGTTTGGGACATAAGGCTATTAGGCTTATATCATTGTTGTCTTGTGTGTCATTGCTTATGCCTCAGATTTTCCCCTACGCTATCACTGGCCTTGTTGCCCTTGTAGCAGTCAATCTAGACAGATGCTCTTTTGGTTCGCCGGTAGCTAACTCATTCGGTTACCTCATCCAGTTGTTACAGCTTCACAGCTTCTAAAGCATATTTTACATGACTTTTATATGAGAAAGTCAGCAATAGTTTAAATATGAACTGAATTTCTAATGTTTCAGGAAGGACACGTGGGAACAGTTGTTTGGCTCGCTGCCTGCTTTATTTCTGCAGTGGTCTGTATACAAATGGTCTCTTGTAATGCTAGTTTGCCTATGTCAGCATAGAAATGCGTTTTATTTTATAAAGTTACGTTACAGTGTCACCTATAGTTATGTCATTGAAGAGAGCTCGGTTTTCACGTGTCACCTGACCATTCTCCTTGGTTTTGTTCTTTCAGCTAACAGAAGAACTGGAAAAAGAAGAACGTAAAAGCAAAGCACTGCAAGAATTTACTGATCACCTTCTGCAGAGCATTGCAGAGTCATACCCTGACATATTGGAACAGGTCATCAGAGCTCTTGAAGAAGAGTCTTGAGTCTCGCTCAGATGCTTATCCTGCTATTTATCAGAGATCGGGGTGGCCATACCACAAGTCGCCTAGCTCCACACGACCGGGACCTTTCACTTCTACAGATCTATGCATTTTATATCCAGTATCAATTTTTATAATTACAAGTACGCATAGCTGTTCATGGAGTGTCTGTGGTTAAACTGCCCTACTGCTGATTGGCTGTGCTTAAGTTTTGGGGAATAGAACCTGAAGACAGATCTAGGAATGCAAAAAGAGCCAAGCTGAGAGACTGAATCATCTGGGCCTGCTGTTCACTATGCACAGTCGACCCCCAAGGGTGAAGTAACTGCACTTGGTTTCTGCTAAGCACAGATGTCAGTGGTTTTCGGATCTTCTCTGTTCAGCGCTGAGCACAGGAGTGGGCAGGAGAGTGCCTTTGCCCTGGCTATCTCTCTTCAAATGAACTGAACTGTCCTGGTTAATATTCTACAGGAAAGGGTGTCGTACATGTTTACATCAGTTCTATTGAAGATGGCATTGTGTTTTTCTGATGCATGAGTGGTGCACTGAGGCCAAGATATGTGGTCCTCAGTGTCTCATGTGCTGTGTGACTTCAATGATCCCTCCGAACAAGGTGGCATGTGCCTCAGAAACATTCTCTTTGTGTGTTTGGTCAAAAAAGTGATATATTTAGTTTGTACAAGCAGCCTAATGTAGGTTTTAGATAAAGTATGTTTTACGCATTGGAAAAAAATGTGGACGATTGTTAAAAAAAAAAAAAAAAAAAACAACTGCTAAAATGAAACAGCGTGAGCTTTACGATGTACAAAATGAGGTGAAGCCCCTTTTCAGACATGAAGGTATGTAAGCCATTCAGTTGCGCGTAGTCTTCTAGAGCGTAACATGACTGGCATGCATCCTCAGTCCCATATTCAATGGGAGTTCAGGAACAGGATGCCAATAGGATTTTTGCGAATTGAGTTTGGACTGGAAATTAACTTTTCTTTATTTTCTGTACCCATGACAAGGGAATGACCTAATGGAAGACATGTCAGTGTCCGTAAATGACAGAGGCGGCAGCAGTGCTCCCTTACAGGAGAAAAAGCATGAAACAAAATTTTTGGCTTCCTAGTCCAGCCCATTGATTTGACTCCCTAAAGTCCCGTGGCTCTGCTTTGTACAACATGGTGAGACAACGGGTTCTAGTTCAGTTCCAGAATGTGAGGTGAGTATTTAGCACAGCTGACAACATTTGCACTCGAGTTAAAAGAACAAATTTCCTACAAACAAGCGTGCCGTAACACAAAAAAAAAAAAAAAGGGATGGAGGTTTGAGTCCCCGTATTATCAAGTCAGGTCCTTACAGAAAACTGCTCAATACTTGAAGTAGGGGTTTCCTACCATCACAACAAAATGAGTGTGCAGAACACAGCTTAGACAACAATTCAGCTGTCTATTCATTTTATGCAACGTGCCAATTTTGGAGCTGTTATCTTGTTAAACCATTTCTTTGTTTTGCTGTTTGAAAAATAATAATAAAAAAATATAAAATATTTTGATTCATTTCAGAGTCAATGACCTTAGGACCATTTTGTTAAGTGCAAAAGGGGAGAAGTACACAAATAGCAGGTTTTGAGAAAAGGTTAACAGGTAATTTTTCATATATCAAAGTGATGTATATTCTTGAGTTTTAACACTGTGACTTAGCGCAGAGTTTAGGCTGAACCACCTGAAGTATTTTGTTTTTGTTAGTTATATATATATATATATATATATATATATATATATATATATATATATATATATCGATAGAATGGTCATTCTCTGCTTTTCTTTTCTACCGATATTCCTTTTGGCAAATCAACTTCTCTGCTTCCGTTTTGATTATAGCGATCATGTCTCCAATTTTCCTGTACAGTGAGACTTTTGTATTTAATGAGATGTGTATGCAGTATGCACGCCACTGGCTTTCATCTGAAAGTGGGCTCTCTTTCTTTTTAAGCAGTGTTTGTTGGAGAGAGCCCAGACATGTGCAGTAGACCTGTGTGAAGTGATGTTTGAGTGTGACGTGCTGCCATCAGCGGTAATCATTTCCTGTTGTACCTCTGGACCCTCCGTTGATAGCGTGCGCTTCTTGTGACAAATTCTTCAAGTGTGTGGCATGTTCTGGGTTGTGCTTTTGATTATCTGGTAAGGATGCGGTACTAAAAATCCTCAAGAACTAAAAGAAATTAAAAAAAAAAAAGAATTGGCATGCAATAGACAGTCACTGTAACTCTGTGTCTTGTAGATGTGCTCAATGAAAGGAAATAAAAAACTGTAACTCCAAATATTGTTCCTGTATGTATTGGAATATTTAGTGTTGGCCAGCTTGTTTATATTCATTCAATAAAAGTGAATTTCTTTCAAAATTTCCCTGTGTCATTTATTTGTTCGGTTAGATTGTCGGTTAATTCAAAATCTCAGCTAAGGTTTATATTATGAACGTTCAGGCAACAAAATTGAAAGTAGAATGTTGGAAATAAAATAATTACTTTGTATTCCCTGTCTGGGCAAAGTTTATTTGCCTGAAGCCGTGAATTGCACTGCACATTGATAAAATAAAAGCCATGAAGAGTGTGGCTGAGAGGGCTGGGGGGCCTCAGGATGTGTGTGTGTGTGTGTGTGACAGTTTACTATACAATGGGCAGCTGGCCTGCCTCCCGATATACAAATGTTTATCACTAATTTGCGATAAAAGAAGGTCTTTTAACATTTTCACTGACGACTATCTTCTCTTTTTGTCTTTTGTGGTATGTGGGCTGATGACTTCAGTAGCAACCAAATGTTGAGGGAAGAGAGTCCCCCTGAGTTTTAATATTTTTAAATAGCAGCCCACTTATCCTCGATGTCAGTCACTAATCAAAACCACTCTTCAAGAATTGCTTTGCTTCAACCATTAAGATTAGAATAGGGAAATTCATTACGCAATTTTCAAATTCTTAACAGGTTTCGTCACCTTTTAATTAACAGTAATCTGCTTGAAATATGTTGTCCATTATTGCTAGTCAGACCTCCTATGAAGACTGCATCAGGAGAACAGACCACAGTGTGAGAGGCAAGCCACTGACAGCTAACAATCTGATTTTAAACCACAGGTAATAGGCAGAAACCAAAAACTTGGGAAAAGACTTTGGCTACGGATACAAATCGCATTGCTGTACTTACATGAAAAGTCACGGCCTAGAAATGCATCTTAACATTTTGGTTTGGTCAACATGAAGTTCAGTTGGTATGCAATTATAATTTTATAAAATATTGGCTCCAGTGTCATTTTGCTTTGCAATAACATCGATAAAAACATAATCTTTACGATCCTTTATGTTGGCTCAGCATCCAAGCAGTCAGCCCAGGTGGAAGTCAGACTGGTCATGGCTTTCTAACTGGACTTGGTCACAAATTCTTGAGCCCATCTCCATATAATCGATGTTTAACAAAATGTGGTGGATAGGCGGGTATGGCAAGAAAAAGAGCTGTTGATGTACAGCAGATGGGAAATCAAGCAAGTTTCAGAGATTAATGAGAATAGCCTCTCTTCATTTAAATTCAGAAAGATTGCACTCTTTCCAAACTCTGATATTTGTGCATGCTCTTCATTCTGCAATATACGATGAGATTCTCACAAGAGCAGCCCACTCCTAAAACACATGCATTCACCAGGCACAAGTCCTAAAAAAATGGAGCTGTAAAGAAGGAGTTGTTTAAAAAAATATCATCCAACACCCCACCCCACCACTGCATTAACCCTTTAACCGCCAACTCCCTAAATATTCCCCACGCCAGGCGAAATCTGAACAATTTTCGTTTTTTTACTTTTTTACATTTTTTTTTACATTTTTTACATTTATTCAAGCAGTATTGACCACTAAATGTTGTGCAAGTTCTAGAAATGGGCAAACACATAATAAAACACAAAATATACCTTTTCTCAGGCTTCTGGATTTATTGTCTACTACAAAACGGAACAGTCAAAAGTAATTCAAAAGTCAAAAGTAGTTCAGTCAATCATAGCTTCATTCCCAGTATTTGAGTTTGCTGTGCCACAGGCCAAAGCAGGGAACTGCACAAAGTCCTGGATTGCTGGGACACTTTGAGCAGAAGGTCTTGACGTCTCTACGCTGACCCTTCTTTGAACAGACACGACAGCGTTTTTCTGAAAGTCCAAAGTCCTTACATTCATCTGGCAACACTGCTGAAATACTACTCATAGGATCCTCTTTGCCAGTGTATACACGAAATCTATAACTGTAACCTGAATTCTCAGCTAAGCAAAACATCTTGATACCAAACCGTGCCCTTTTCAATGGTAGATACTGTCGAAACTGTAAGCGGCCCTTCCACAACAATAAACTTTCATCAACTGCAACTGATGGTCCTGGCATGTAGGGCAACTGAAATGCTTCAAATAAATCATCAATCAAAGGATGTAGCTTGAACAAGCGGTCGCAGTTTGGATCTTTCTTATCTGGCTCATTTCTGTTGTCATTCAAATGAAAGAATTTCAGCAGCAAAGAGAATCGGTTACGTGTCATGACAGCTGCAAAAATAGGTGTTGCATACATAGGATCTGTAGACCAGTACATCTCAATATCTGGTTTTCTGATTATTCCCATCAACATCAAAATCCCAATGAATTTTTTCATTTCGTTTTCATCAGTGTCAAACCAAGCACGAACACGGGAATGTGGAGGTAAATTGGGATTTTTCTCAATAAACTGTGCTGCATACAGATTTGTCTGATGAACAAAATGTCTGATCAAATCAGGTGACACAAACAGCTCATAAAACTGCTCAGCAGTGTAATTGTTTACATCAACAGTAAAGCCACACGTTGCCTCAAACGGATGCAGAAAAGGTAGTTCACCTCGGGCAGCAGTCCAGTTGAGATGCTGGGGATACACCCACTCATCGCCGTCATCCGATGCATCTTCATTCACAGTATCATGCAGCGCACGTTGCTACTCATCATTGTCGCTAAAATCTTCTTCAGAACTGCTACAATCATGATCAGAACTGTCCAAAATCGCCTGCAAAGCCTCACTTGAAGTCAGTTTACGTTTCGCCATATTCACAGCTTTCACTTTCGAATCACATCACGTGATCGGCCAATACAAGCGCAGAGTTGTCGAAATACAACGTAGTAATAATACCCACGCCAAACTGTCAGTTGTACTACGTGCCAGGCATTCACATAACCACAGGCAAATGTGCCGGATAATTCCGGCAGTATGGCGTTAGCAATAAAACAACGGTGCCGGATATATCCGGCAGAGGGCAGTTAAGGGGTTAACCACCTCAACCATTACATTACAAAACATATACAAGTTTACAAAAAAAATCAAGATTTCCTCTGCTAAGAAAATGCTGACTTTGGCAAATGTCTGCCATCACGCATGTGCATCTGAGGTTTGCCTTCCAGACTCATCTGAGGTAGTAAGCATTGCCACTCCAGGCCACAAGGGGGCGGCATGGTCGCTGATGGTGACATCTCCTTTTTCTCCCATAGTCTTGAGAAACTGACTCCACCACCTGTGGTTCTTCCACTATAAAACGAGAGACCCTGCTGGCATGGTGTGTGCAAACGGATGACTGGAGCTCCTACCTGAAAATGAAGTACCAGAGAAAAACATTGAAAAAGTCTCTTATTTAATTTTTTGTTAACCTGATTTTTTTTTTGCTTTATTGAACATACCATCGAGAGTCTGTTTTGTTTATGGACTGTGTAAATATTAAAAGGGGTGAACTATTTAGCCCCCCATCGCTTCCTCATTGACCAGTGTACTCCCTCATGTTAGGACAATCCTTTTGTCACCATCATTTTAAAAATTCTGTACAAACATACATGCTCATCTCTCATTTTTGATAACTGCAACAAGGTGTCCTCGTTTTACTCTAACCAATAAGAAGCCCCTGAACAAAAAGGAAGAGGACACCAATTTCCAGAAATCTATACTCAATATGTGTAATAATGGAAGGACCGGTGTATTCTTTAATTTTAATATCAGGTGACTTACTCCTAAAAACTTGGTATTTTAGGCCTTTTGAACCTTCGTTCTTTACATTTTATTTTACATGTTTCTTCAAAAGTCAGAAAGGCCATGGAAAGAAACAATATTGTTGCTGCTTCACTAACTTACCTATAAGAAAAGAAACCAAATTACTGTTGTTTTAGTAACTTATGTTTAAAATTATGGAAATACTAGGGGGCAACCTTCTTACTTTGCTCGCCAACCCCCCCTCTGGACTGTGCTACGAGCCAGCCACTTTGCGTCTCTGCACTTTCACCAAACAGCAAATCTTGTAATTCTCGTAGATAGGCCTCTTCACTGGGAGGAAGCACTACTTTTCCCTGATGTCAACATGAATTAGATGATCTACAAGTCTCAGACTTAAAGTTTACATCCAAACAATATATTCGATCTCTTTTTGCTGTTCCGTTATTTCGTCGAGTAATAATTTCCATTTGATTTGTGCTAATGCAATCTTTACTATCATTTTCTTGAGACTTTCGAATTTTAGTACTTTCATTATCTCTAACCTTCTCTGCATGTGTATCGCACCAATGTTTTTGAATTCTTTACAACGTTCTACTTTGTCATCTACTCTTTGTCTTTTATTTCTGACCCCAGGTGTGGTTAAATGTCTTGGCACAAAATCTCGTGTCATGGGACACGAAAGTGTCTCTGAAAAAGTCCCGTCTCGTCCCAGGATTTTTTCATTATAATGGAGAGAAATAATTTTGTCCAAAAGAATGAAGGAGACAACAGGGATGAGGACAGGCAAGTTTAAATTTGGAGAACAAATTCTTCCACCATGGAGGAGTATCGTTTAGAGCCAGTTTATTAAAAACATTACCGATTGTTTTAAGCGAATGAGATCATTTAAAACATGAGAAAAATACACTTTTGTTCACAAATCTTTTCCTGTGTAACAGTAATTCATTCTAACAAGGAGTCTGTAACAGACACAAAATAAAAGAGGGCTGAAGTATAGATAAGCTGTCCTTACAAATTAACAGATTAAACTGTTCCTTAAAGAATTAAAATCAAAATGATCATACTTTGCTGTTAGGTTTTCATCTTCTCATGAATATGTGGAAAAAATCCATTGGCCTTGCTTCCTGTCTAAGCATTCTGGCATACATCATGGGAAGCCTAGTCCTCGGTCACTCTTCTGGACCAGAGCTGATGTTATCAGACGGTGTCTGAACCCTTGGCAGGTCTGCATTGGTGGCCAAATCACGGCCCCTCAGCTCCTGGTCTCCAACTCCTCTCCTCCCATTTAATGGCATAACCAGCAAGAGGTTCACTCTTCTGAACCCCCAAGCCTGCGAGCTGCTGTCTTCCTCTCCTTTCCTTATAATCACTAGGTCATAAGCATATCCTATGCTGCTTTTGTTGGGAATCCTGCACATTTAACCTCAACAGGGAATAGCCAGGCCTGCCAACCTTTACCCTACATTCTTGAACCAGTTTCTGGTACTTGGTGGGTTTCTTTTTTGTTTCATCACATCCATATTCCAACCCCCCATGGGGCAGTTAATTCAAATTGGATGATATTATTGACGTGCTCTGATCAGATGACACATCTGGCCATAGGGATGTTTGGATGCCTGGGAGGAACTGCAGCTTCCTTGTTAGGTCCACACCCATCTTCCACCCTTCTGAAGGATGTTGTTCTTGGTCTTTCTTGAGGAGGGTGCCTTCTGGAGGCTTATTAGTGAAATTCCTAAATGAAATCCATCCATTTCCTGAATCTACTTAATCAGTTTTAGGACATAAAATATTAAATTATTTTAAAATTGCACAGTTTTTAGTGTTTCACAGATCTTCATAAAGCATTGTATGGTTGTAGAACGATATATTAGGCAAACTACAGTTGCAATTGTATGCTAAAAATCTAAATGTAACACAAGGAAAATACTGCATATCTGTTTTAGCATATTTTTTGGGTAGCTTGCTATAGCCAAACATAACTTGTGCAGGAGACCTTGTCAGGGTCATATACATGAAGCGTCAGTTTATTTAGGGCTTTAGCGTCAGGAGACAAGCTTTAGAGAGCACTCGGCTGCTGATAGCAATATTTTGACATAATACAAATATATAACGGTAGCACCTAATCCTTCTTGATGCTTCATGGTATGTTATGCTTGTGGGTGGCAGTGTGCGTGTATAACCACAAGCTCATCTATTTTGTGAACTTTTTCATTCCATTAATAGGTGGCAGGGACCTGGATCCTCTCCCACTATCAAATGCAAATGGTGATCTGTGTCTCTGGACACATTCATACTAGGCCAGATGAAAATGACCCTAACACTTACATTTGTGAGAAGTGAGAGCAAAACAGGGTAATCGGAAAAAGCAGTATAACCAACCAGCACTGCAAAGAACAAATTAGAGAAAAAAGTAAAACGCTCATATACTGTAAATAATTTGCAAAGGACATCTATTCATGGAAAACAAGATTCTCACTTCTTTGACTTTCAACTCCAGGTCAAATAGGCCCCCCTCATCATCAGACCTTTATAAAGCCAACCACAAAAATATTTATTTAAGTTTTGAATATTTTGAAAATATTGTGTTCCTTTTTAAGGTAAACAAAACTGTGAGAAGCCAATGTGTCCCATTGCATGATGTTTCAGACAATAGATGGGAGGGTGCGATCACACTTGAAATCTGCATATAAGTCAGCCAGTGCACAACAAGAGTTCCAGCTCATAAGAAAAAGAAAATATCCAAGCAGCAGGTAATTATCACAGCAAGGCATTAGCAAACTACTAAAGGTAACACCTAATCTTTGTGTGTCATCAACAGGGCAGATTGCTGCACGTCAGGTGAACTGAGCATTGTGGCGGGATCCATAGAAGAGGCTCCTTCTCCTTGTCCTCCCTGCCAACCTCTTCCCACTGTAGATGGGCACGAGCCAATTTACAAAGATGTTCTGAACGACCTGCCAGCCCCAGACCCAGGTAGAAATAAGGATATGCGGGATCTGAACTGTAACAAGTAAATATTACCACTGGGGTCTCAAAAGGTTTCATTATTACAGCAGCTTTCCTCCAAATTGCAACAAACTGCACAAGTACAACAGGGGGGTTAATTTGGTGTCTGGGGAAAAAAACATTTATTTGAATAGCTTCTGATTTCAGACTAAATGAAAGTGGTTTGTAAGTAAAGTTGAACACCCTTTCAGCAGTTAAGTATCAATGAAAACAAGTGTTAAAACTGTTAAGTGGGCCAGTCATATCTGGACTACTGCAACTCTCTGCTAGCAGAAGTACCAGCATATGTCACCAAGCCACTGCAAATGACAGTGACATGCCTGGTGTTTGGTCAGCCAAGGCAGGCACATGCCACTCTTCTTCTCAGATGACTCTATTAAGTTCAAATCTTTGATACTTGCCTACAGAGTAGTCAACGGTTCAGCTCCTACATGCATGGAGTCAATTGTTAAGTCCTGTGCTCCTTCTTGACCACTCAGGTCTGCTAATAGTGATACCACCTCTATGCGGCATCAAATCTCAGTCCAGATTATTTTCATGAATGAACTGCCCACCTTCAAATAAACTTCTGATTCCTTCCATGTGTTTAAGGAGTCCGAGTTTTTAAGAGTTTTGAAGACTTTCTTGACTGGTGAATTTCTGTTAAATGATATTAGCAAACATTTGTTCGTATTTTGTTCTGAACTCCTCCCTTGTGACGATCACTGTTGTACACTTGTTTTTGACACGCTTGTTCCTAAACAGTCCCTCAGACTGAAGTTGATTATTTTGACCTCTTCTATAAGTCACTCTGGATGAAAGTGTCTACCAAGTGAATAATTGCAGGAAATTGTCAGTGATTTATTAGAATTCCATTAGTACAGGCCTTGCTTCACTGTGTTGTTTTATTTTATTTATTTTTTTAAGTTTCACTGCAGTTATTTTTATGACTAATGCCTGATTTAATCATCTTAATTTGTGGAATTGTTATTGTTGTTTCAGAATGTTACTCCTTTTCATGAATGTTGCCATGTTATTGGTAGCAATTGCACCATTGTCTGATTTCTGATTACCACGTCATGTGTACAACTTTGCGTTTGAAATTTACATTTCACACATTTGTGACACAGATCTGATGTGTTTAGAATTGTGATTAGCAAAAACAACATGGATTCAAAACTTTTTAGAATGGATTTACACTGCTCTAGTGATGACTATTTTATCTCCAAACCCTCCAGATCCCACTCTCACCACCAGTTGTTTCTACATACAGATCCGGCAGTGATAGTTAGACTTTGAACCAACAGTGACAATCTGTTATGTACTGTTACTCTTCTTTGCCATCATGAGCTTATGAATTTGCAGACATTCTCACTGAAACAGTGGCAAGTAGCGGAGAAGTCAAAATCACTGCCATCTCAACGCATGGGCACACTGGCCAGTGCCCAGGGGCTCCACGAGTATAGGGGCCCCATGCTAATCTATGTATGTTGTGACTTGCTGAGTTGTTGTGTTGTGCACTGCTTTTCCCGGGGGCCTATAATGCTGTTAAGACGGTCCTGGCCTGTTAATTTGTATCTTTGTGATAAAATTGTTTTATTCATTTTATGTATGCAGAGGACATTCCGGATAAAAATCTGTATATGCTTAAGTCTGATTTTAATCATTCACAAGATTAATTTAAGCAATCGAAAAACAACAAAAAAATCAGATATGAGGCCAAAATCAGAATAGAGTCACTGTTAGCTGAAGTGTAAACGTAGCCTTAAGAGATTTAGGTCTGCTCAGATGAGGGTTTTTTTTTATGCTAAACAACAGCAACCAAAAGAAAAAAAAATACACTGAATAAGAAATTTGACAAACAAGAGGAGACCGTTTAGTCCATCAAGGCTGATTGTTCAGCTGATAGCTAAGTTGTCCCAATATCTTATTCAGGTTATCGTTAATGGTTGTAAAGGTTTCTGCTATAAGGACACAAGATGTGGTAAAATACTACATATGGGAACATTAAATTGGAGTTATATTCTAAATATGTTTTTCTAGGGGGTGCAAATTTTATGCTATGCTAGGGTTCAAAAATGTCTCTTAATTTGATAGTGTATGTAAAACTAGTATAAAACCAAATATGTATGCAGCATTACAGTACAGTATGTGATTTTGCACGTACCATGTAAACACACAACTAACACCTTAATACAGGGATAAAGAAAAATGGGTTTAGTGGTGGGTAAATGACGTACTGTTTTTGGCACCAGCACATTCGGACTCTGCAATGTATTGCTGCAATTCAAGAACAGTCATAATGCAGTAAAACTCACAATTGTAGACGTCTCTCGAAAGGAACTTTCAAAACACTCCGCATTACACAATTTACTCCAGTAGTGCCTGGGTGTGGACAACAGCAGCATATGCCAGCCTGCCTAAATATGTCTCATTGTGTCACCATGATTCATGACCTCCAAAATCCCTGTAAATACAGGTTAGGTGCAAAATATTTCAGTCTTGTTTTATTTTTTTTAAAAAACACTTAACTCTTTTATAAAATGCAGTACATACAACATTTGAAAATTATTCCACCCATCCATTTGTCTGTTTTCTAACCTGTCCAGTTCAGGGTCAAAGTGAGTCTATTTTTACCACGGCAGCACCAAGGACAGTACAGAAAGGTGCCAGTCTCATGCAGGTGACACTCATGCAAACACCCACACTCCTTCATACTGGACCAGCTTGGAGTTTCCACTTAGTGCATCATCGGTTGTGGAGGTTGAATGATGCTGAACCAATTATCGCAGTCTATAAGCAGGAGCAGCTTTATGTGACCAATTAATTTCTCCATTTAAAACAAATTTTAGAAACATCATGCAGGGCCCAAAGTGCCTAAAGTTTTGAAATAGGCAAGTCTTCCATGAATACAAATTTCACTTTACCCTGTACATGTGACAGTAATACTCATATTAACCTTGGATTAAAAAAAAATGACTTTGTCTGCATGCCTTGGTTTTATGGGTTGGAAACCAAATACCTGATATTGCAGGATGAATAAGTAATAAAAGATAACATCCTCAGATGTTCATAATCCAGGAAGACAATGCTGACAGCATCACATGGAAGGCAGGGACCAGTCCTTCACAAATCCCCAAACACAAAACCAGTTTGTAGCCACCAATCAAGGCTACATCTCCGAGATGTGAGAGAAACAACAGAGGAGATACTGGAGGCAAACCCTGTGCAGAGACAAAGAAAACAAAAATGACAGCACATGGGCACAGATTGTGAACCTAAGCTACACAATCAACAAGAGAGTAGTGCCAACTACTCTTCCACCATACTGCCTATAAATTAAAAAATAAGCAAACACAAGTAGTTGTGGTATGGCACCTTCGGCTCGCCCTGCTAACTTGCTGTTAACATCCAGCAGAGCGGGGAAGAACTTGAATTCTGTGCAACAATGGCAAACATATTAAAAAGTTCAGGCAATCATGTTTTTTCATCAAAGTTTATTTAACTTCAGAGCCAAGGGTAAGGAGGTTAATCATTTGATGTTTGTCTCATGAGATGACCTGATTCTCATCTCTTGCCTGGATGTGCGATAAAGCCTTTTGTGTGCACTCGACTTCATCAGACAGGCTTGCTGGAGAGAGCAGTCTCTTCTATAATCTCTTAATGTGAGTCGCTTAGTCATTTCTAAGATAAACTATGAGCCTGCCGAGGGCTCTTCCTTCCTATTGGGTGAGTTGTACACCCCCGCGGACTTTGTCTAGGTGAGTACCCAGGGGCACAGCAGGCACAGAGCAAGTGAAGGCTTGGCCTGGGCTACACACTGTAAAGGGCCTGCCTGCTTTGTTGATTGTACGAGGTTCTTGTTTTCCCAAAAGCAACTTTCTGGAATGAAAATTACAAATGTTTTTCTGTTTTCTATGTGTTAGTAGCAGTGTGTTGGGGCCTGACGTGGGGCTGTCATGTGCCTTCAGAGCCCACATCCACATTGAAGTGAGGCACCTGTGATAAGCAGCTATTCTAGTCAAAGTGGGTTCAAGTCCTTCTCCCCTGAATCACTGTGTGTGTCCTCACCACAGGGGTACTGAATTATCTGGCATACTGTATATACCTGGCACTACCTTACACAACAGCAGAAAATACATAACTAAGCAGGTGAATACAATGTGCATTAAGCCACCTGGCAAAGGGCAACACGTTTTGGCTCACTTTGCTGCCATATATCAGAGGACAGTATGAAAACAGTGAGTAGATAGATAGATAGATAGATAGAATTTTTACCTTTTGCATAGCTCAATGATTAAATATCACTTGTGCTTCAGAACAGGTCATTGACCTTAAGCTAAGCATGTTCGGGGCCAGCCAGTACTTGGATGGGAGACCATCTAGGAAAAGCTTGGGTTGCTGCTGTAAATAGTGCTGGTGAGGCCAGTAGGAGGTCCTTGTCCTGGGGTCCATGTGTGGAGATGCCAAGAACAGTCTAAATATGGCACTGTCCTTCGGAAGAGATGTAAAACTGAGGTCTTGTCTGTCTGTGGTCATTAGAGCTCTCTGGACATCCTTCAAAAAGAGTAGGGTTTTTCCTGATGTCCTGGATAAATTGCCCAACACAACCACATCCATTCTGATCCCCTAACCACTCCCTATCTCAAACTGGCTTTCTCTCTCACCCCTTCATGACCTAATAGCTAATGTGTGCTGAGTGTACCAGCGCAATAATGGCTGCTGTCACATCATCCAGGTGGATGCCACACATTGGTGTAGGCTGAAGTGGCTCCCCTCTGTCTATGTAAAGTGCTTTAAGTAGATTGAAAAGTGCTATACTGTATAAATGTTATTAATTAGTATTATTAATTACTAGCAATTCCCTATAGCTCTGCCCACATAGTAGTGAAACAGGACAAACTTTAAAAATTAATAAACAAAAAGGTATTGATAGCTAAGCGGAAGCAGGGTACACTCCAAAATGCAGAGGTAGACCGACTCCCCGCGCCTGACGTCACACTTCCCCCTCCCCTTGCCCCACATATATCGCTCCTGCAAGTGAACTGTGATTCTTAGCAGAATGAGAGAATGTTCAAGCAAATTCTAGAAAATAACCCAATCACAATCCGTTTAGTAATTCTCTCGTTCATTAGCTAAGCAGATGTAAGATACGCCCCGAGGCCCTCCCTGAGGCCTGCTGCATGTCTCTCGGATTTGCGCAAATATATCACTCCTGCAAACAAACTATGATACTTAGGGTGATGAGAGAAGTCGCAAAATCAACTGGAATGTTTAAGCAAATTATAGAAAAAACCTGATCTAAATCAGTTAAGTAGTTCTCTCATGAAAAGCGGACAGACATACAGATAGACAGATATTTCATTGGATTTTATAAATACAGTATAGAGATTATTAAATAAATAATACTATTATATTTTAAGTTTAGTGTAATGGTTAAGGCTTTGTACTTCAAAACCTGAGGATGTGGGTTCAAATCCCACTACTGACACGGTGTAACCATTAGCAAGTCACTTGACCTGCCTGTGTTCCAACTGGAATGTGATGGATGTCATTTCCCACATTAAAGGAATACAGGTCACAAATAAAGAGGAGCCAACTCTGCCCTTTCTTATATACTTCCTTAGTGTTATGAGACCAGTCCAGCCTGTCACTGATGTGACTCCCAAGTATTTGTAGGATGGATCACCTCTACATTCATTCTTTGAATAGTGGCTGGACACAGAGGCTCTTTGGTGCAGTGAAAGTCAATAACCAGGTTCCTTGGTTTTGCTGATGTTAAGTTGCAGAAAATTATGAAGAGAAAAGGAGACATGACAGCTCCTTGTGATGCTCCAGTGTTGTGAGTTTCACAACCTGCGATCAACCTGCCATGATAGTCCACTATTAAGGACACCATAGGCTCATCCACCTGCATATCTACATTATACCCCTCCCCACCCTTTTTTCAAAAGCTATAATGACAAGTGTATTTGCCAATCTCACATGGATCAAAATATCTGTCCATCTAAAATGGCAGGACTGCTGTAAGGGGAGAAATGTAAAACACAGTTTCCAAGCAGTCGAGTTCTCTCCTCACTAACCTCCTAACATTATCTGGACATGTTACCTCCCTGCTGACTAGCCCTTGTCACTCTCTAACCTCTCAACTTGAAAAGGCTTTGGAGCCCAGGGGCAGCTTTATACCTCCATTTGGTGGTATTTCTGGGCCAATCCCTAGAACCGCTTCCATCATCCTTTCCTGAAGAGCCTTGTGTCTCTCTCTCTCTCTGCACTCCTTAGCCTCCATATTTGTCAAAAGATCCGGTTCTTGTTCTCTTCTCTTGCCCACAGTCCTTGCTAGCAAACCTAGAATTCCCGCTTTGTTGCCATCATAGTCTATGGGAAAACTATTTTGCTTCTAGCTAGTTTCCCACACCCTTTCTAATCTAGCATCTTTACAGTGTTCAATTCTGGGGCACTTAAAGGACCTGAAAGGTGGTACTGCCTCTAGTAACTGTAATCGCATGTGCCTTGTCTTTGAGAAATTCTCTAATGAATGAATGAATACGACTTCCTGTATGAATGCTGAACTACAGTACGTGACTACCCTCATCTGTCATACTCTGAATGTACCTAACATCCATCATTGTGGATCATCAGTTAGAGTCTAGTAGTCAAAAACCTAGTAGGGCATTTTTTTGTCCAAATCCCAAATTCTACTTTTAGCAAAAAACCAAAAGAGCTTCATACATTATGTGTTTGAAACCTGGTGCATGAAGCCTCCTGTTAATTATCAATGCCACATTTATCAGGGTGGAATGAAAGTTGACAAGACAAATCATGAAGAAGGAATACTGAAAAATATAAAGCCGGACTTGGTAAGGAATTCTAGTGTCAATTTCAATTCAAACTTGAAGTGGGGTGAGTCAAGGAACAAAAGGCATACCATCTGAGAGTGGCATGTTTAAAGTGAGTCCAAGCGTTGATCTGTTAAATGACTTGAATTTCAAAGGTCCCCTCACAATCTGATTAAGTTTGAACACTTCTGTAAAGAGCAACCGGCAGACATTTCTGGATCTGGGTGTGTTCTTCTGAAGCAGGTGGTGCCTCAACCAAGAACTCAGTCATGTGCATTTTTTATATTAATAAACCACGATGTGTAAAAGTGCTTGCCCTATTGTTTTATATTCTGTATTATTATATATTTGTCACAGTGAATGGTATCAGATCTTTAACCAAATTCTACCACTAAATAAAAAAATCCCTAACTGAAAACCAGTAATAAATTGTATCTACTATTTAATAAAGAAAGTTACATCTTGTGTAAAAAAGAAATCATTAATTGGACTTGATTGTTGTTTATGCTAACTTTAACAGAAAATACTGAATCCTGATCCTGAAAAACGTAGACCAACTGTTCTTTCCAGAACTACTTCAAATCATGGATGTTTGTGTGTTTTCAAACTGGAACTGATTGTTTTAAGTCATAACACAACACCTTCATGGAATTTAGGTCTCAGGCAATTTCAAAACTCCCAATCTGCCTTTCTTCAAATGTTCTGAAACAAAGCTGATTTTGTGTTTTAAATCAATGTCCTATAGCATGACCCAACTGCACATCCTGATTCAGTTTGTCTCCGTATGACAACTACTTTACCCTTGCTGTGTTCATTTGCTCTTATTTCCGTAAAAGAGTTGTGGTTTCTTGCGGTTTGTCATTACTACTTGCATTTCTATACATATTTTTGTGGATTTGGGCTTGTCAGATTGGCCAAGCAGCTGGGATATTTCCACATATGCATAGAATCTGGTCGACTGTGGCCATCAACCATACTGTGAAAAATCCAATTTTATAACAGAGGCCAGCAAAGAACATTACCAAGTACCTCAATGTGTTCCATCAAAGATGTCTCTGAAGCATACTCAGCATCTCCTACCTCAACCACATTACCAATGAAGAAGTGCTACAGAGGAGTGGCCTTCTAAAGTTGGAAGACATCATTACGCTCCATGTCCTCAGGCTGCTAGCATGGCGGATCATCAAGACTGCGGTGACTTGGACAAGCAGAAATGAGAGGTGGGGGTGCCCCTTCAAGGCCTGGCGTGTGATGTGTCAAAAAGATCCCAAAGTCGTCAACATCATGTGGTAAGAAGCTTCAACCATCGCACCCGACAGAATACACTGACAAGAACTTTATATAACTTATATATAACATATAACATATAACTTTATATAACTTTATATAACTTTATATATAACTTTATATATACTTTATATAAGTGAAGGCCTGTGATACAGTTTGCATATTTATAGCTAGAAATCCATGAAGAGGTAAAAAAATAATCAAGTATCTTAAAATAGTCTTTTATTCCTGAGCTTTCGACACTTATCAGGTGTCATTAGAAGAAAATGACTAAATACACAGGAATCAAAGGCAATATATAACAAATGAGGAATGTGGGGATAGGTTGGTGTAAGAGGGCTGTATTAGTATGGTGGGGTTCAGAGGGTGTTGGTCTTAAAGTCTTATTTATTATTTGCATGTTCTTCTTTTTAAACCTGCATATGCTGGGTTCATGTGCAACCTACCAGGTGTCATCATCAGAGGAAAATGATTAGCCATACAGGAATCAAAGGTAATGTCTGTTAATGGCCACGATTCAGCCAGCTCTCTGGCACTTTGAGTATTTGCCCTGAATCTTACTTGCACCGTGTCCCAGTTAAACGTGTGTCCGGTTGAACTTGTATGTTCATATATCAGAGATTATGGTTCCTTCCTTCTGACAGCATTGTGATGTTCTTGTATTCATGTTGCCAGTGTTTTAAATGTTTGTCCCACGTATGCAGCTGGTGATGCACTGCATGGTATACTGTACATTGCGTATCATGTCTCGGCTGCAGATTTCTTGCTCTTCACATTAAAAAGAACTGTCCACAGAGTGTTTCCCGGTTTATGCGATACTTAAATGCCTGACAGAGAGAGAGGATACGTGCTGTGGTTTCTGATACATCATGGTAATAAGGAAGACTGAACCAGGTAGAATGCGAGATCAGGTTGGTGCCAACTGTTTGCTGGGGTCTGGGTTGTCTCCTTCATAAGCCTTTTTTTTTATATATATATTTTGGAGTTTGATGTAAACAGATGAAACATAAAATTTTTCATTTTTTTAGTTTCCTTTGTATTACATTGTGTGTATACTGTATATTCTTTTGAACAATATCTTAACAACTCCATTTATGTGATAAGGGATGATTGCTATCAAAGAGTAATATTTTGTGTGCACAGCATTCTTTGCTGTAATCAAAGAATATAGACACACACATAAATACTGTATATACATATACAGTATTTATATATTTATATAAATATATATATATATACAGTGTGGTCCAATTACTTCCTCTACTGAAGTCTGTGAAAGATTCCTCCACTTTTTCCACAATAAAATTAGAGATCTAAATAATTCAACTAACATAAATCCATCATCCATTTATATCCTTCCCTGTCTTCCCACTCCATCCAGCTCCTTTAATAAATTTTCACCAGCCACATCAGCATTTGTTAATGACCTGCTTTGTAAGATGAGGCCAACTACTTGTGTACTGGACCCAATCCCCACCACAATTCTTAAACCCTGCCTTCATGCCATAATCCCGACTGTTATGACAATAATCAATACATTCCTCGACACTGGGTTTGTGCCAGCCACTTTTAAAATCGCTTCTGTAACCCCCATGTTAAAAAAGTGACGATCTTAACAATTTTCAGCCTATTTCCTATTTTCAATTTCTGTCAAAGGTTTTTCAGCGTGTTGTAGCCTCCCAGCTCACCAATTACTTAACCTCTAATAATTTGATGGAACCCTTTCAGTCTGGTTTCAGGGCACAGCACAGCTGTGAAACTGTTCTTCTTCGCGTTACCAATGATTTCCTTACGGCAGCAGACTCTGGACAAACCAGTATATTAATTCTGTTAGACCTCAGTGCAGCATTTGACACTGTCAGACATGACATTCTACTGTCCAGAATGGAGAACATGCTGGGTATCTCTGGCACTGCCCTCCAGTGGTTCAAGTCTTATCTGACTGATAGGCAAGAGTTTGTTAGTCTTGGCAACAGCAGATCCAGCTCAGCGCCAGTCACACAAGGAGTTCCTCAGAGCTCTGTCCTTGACCCCCTTCTCTTCTGTATCTATATGCTTCCCCTTGGCCATATTATTCGTAGCTGTGGATTGGGTTATCATTTTTAAGCAGATGACACTCCGCTCCATTTCAATGTCAAAAGTGCAACTTCATCAGAGTTTTTCTCAGCTCACAACTTGCCTCAGTGAAATTAAAACCTGGATGGAGCAGAACTCTTTAAAATTAAATTGCAACAAAACTGAACTCCTGCAAATTGGTGCTAAAGCGCTACTTAAGAAAATGAGCTCCTTTTCAGTCACTCTTGATGGTGATCTCATCAGACCTTCATCTGATGCAAGGAATCTTGGTGTCATTTCTGATTCCTCCCTTTTTTATTCCGCCCACATAAACCACATTAAGAAACTTTCTTACTTTCACCTCCGTAACATATCATGTGTTCGCTCCTTCCTCTCCTTTTCTAACGCCTTCAGCTCCATAGCACCCAGACTTTGGAATGACATCCCAAAATTAATTAGATCAGCTGACTACATTCATTCTTTTAAAAAACAATAATTTATTATTATTTATTTAGGAAGCCTTTTAACTTAACTTAACATTCTGCCCTTTCTTTCAGTTTACCTCTCTGTCCAGGTGCTCAGGATAATTTGTGTGTCTGTTATACCAGAAATTAGGTTTTCTTTTAGTATTGAATTTAGTATTTTACTCTGGTTTATTGTCCTTAATTCTATTTAGTGCTTTGTTATCTGTTTTATTGTTCTATTCAGGAAAACATTTGTATCTAATGTTACATATACCCTGCTGTTTCTTTTCTAAGACTCTGTGAAGCGCCTTGAGCATGGGAAAGGTGCTATATAAATAAATGTATTATTATTATTATACATATATATGTATATAGAGGGACAGAGAGAGAGACAGAGAAAGAAGTCAGGGGGGGTTTGATAGAGGAACCCAGTCAGCACATTCATGACAGGAGTCAAACAAAAAGAGATAACAATGGTATTCCCCTGTTTACTGTACAATTTCCATGGTCCTCTGGCTCATTAAAGCCAATATTATATTGGGAATAGTAGGGATACTAGAAGCCTGGTGAGCTTGATCCAAATAGAGGCCAAACCCTGGCCCATATACAGATCTCTGGGGACCAGCAGTGATCATTGGTGATTAGATAAAACCTAAGGGACCTTTCCACCCATTGAACTTGGAGTCAGATGGTTTACATGGCGGGAGGTGCACAGGCCAGGGAAGTTGAAAAGGTGTTAAAAATATGGAAGTGTGTATGGTTGTGTCTGAAGTGAGTAATTGTGACATACATGCACCATCAAATAAGTAAATAGAGAATTAAAAGAAGAAGAAGAAATAAGACAGGATTGACAGCTTTTTAGAAAGAGCTGAAAGTATGTGCAGACTTATTGCTTTCCCCTTTTGGGTAATATTTTGAGCTCTTCCTTCCTTGTATTTACTTATTAACTTTTTTTTTTAATAAAACACTTTTGCTCCACAACTTGGAGTTTCCTTGAATTTATTTTGGCTTTGAAGGTGGCTTATGAGTGCACCTCTATAGGGTAGAATATACAATTATGCGCACACACACACATATATTTGAGCACATCATCTAACAGTGAATTTCATGTTGGCACTTTGAGATGTTTCTGAATAAATCTGACCTTGGTGTGGTTCTAGTGATCATTGAAGTACAGACACACAGCAGCTGGTGAAGAAGGGAATTGGTCAAAGACTTCTTCAATTACTCAAATTTCTTTCAAATAATAAAACATTGTGCAGAGCTCTTTACCAGATAGTATCTGAAAATGTTGCCATCCCAATGTATGAGAGGTTCATGCGATAGTGTTGGACAGGTCGGGCATTAATATGGGCATTGAACCTTTTTGGGTGTGAATTTCTAGCAAGTAGTGAAAGAAATTGATAAATGATCACCACATTTCACAGTTATAGTGTTATACTGTAGGTTTATAGGGACACTATTACCATTTGTACAGTTTACAGTGAAATTCTTACTTGCATGTGCTAATGATCAGTGAGTGCTACTACCCCAGCTTACCTCAGAACTTTCGTTTCCTTATCTGAAAAGTCTCAGAACAAAATGTTCCCCGGTACTATCACTAAGTCTGTTCGGTGTGGACAGTTATATTCTTGTCATCAGACAGGTTTGACATGCTGGATCAAAGAGTAACTCATAAAAGGAAAATTCAGCAATGAAATGAATTAATTGGCAGCAATGACTGGAATAGTGTTGGGTTCTTATGGTGGAGAACATGTGGCTGCTTGATGTTCTGCGTTCCTCTTCTTCAGAGTGTCTTTCACTGTTTGCTACATCATGCCCACGTGTTGGTTCTGTAGCATCCAAGCTTTGAAGGTGTTTATGACGTAAAGGAATTTTTTCATGATATTTTTCCCCCATGCTGTTCACGAGTTATGTATAGTATGTATGCTTAGGTAACACACAGATAAGCAAAAAAACTGATAAAAAGGCACAGTTAACCTGTAGGCTAATGGTTTTCTTGTCAAAATAATTAAGTAGGGCAAGAATGAGACCTTTGAGACACTACTATTATTATTAGTTTCACAGAAAAGAAATTATTCATGTAAGATGTTGGTGTATTTTATAGCCACCTCTCAAGCATTTAGTACACTTACCAGCTCAATTAACTTCCTTCAAAGTTTAGGATGTTAGACTATTATTCATTAGGAAATGTTTGTTGTTTATCAACTCAACCCATAACACTGTACCATTATCTGATTTGCACTAGGGTCCCGCTTCTGGTGGTCCTTCATGACAGAGTCTGACCACGGTGCTGTATCACTGATCCAGAGTTCTACATTGGTCTGTTTACTACTATGACACTAATGCCTCAGTGTGGGTTCTTCCAGGACAATTTAATCATCACTCTGATACTTACTCACCAGTGTCAACAAACCAAATCCAGCGTTCTGTCCCCTTCTTGGTCATGATTTCCCCCCTTACAGGAGCCCAGCACTCGCCACTTTTTAAATGAGGATTAGTGGGCCAGCTTCAGGGACCCACCAACACTTTGGTTCTATCGCGATAGGATCAGTAGGTCAAGTGCAGGGTCACCAGTCCGGTAATTGTGCAACGGCATGAGTGTGGCCACAACTGAACCCTGTCCCCACTTTAGTAGCTGCCCTTAGCCTAACGTGATGTCAAGTGTGGCTATTAGGGACCCCCCGAGAGGCCCTGCCGCTGATCAGGAACGAACGCATTCACGAAAGCCCCTTGCGGCTTTAAAAGAGCGCCTGTAGTGAGAGGTGGGAAGACGCATGCGTCACGGGACACTTTTCTCCGTGCATCTGCGCGACTTCTTTCTACTTTGCTGAGGGCTTAAAGGGAGGCAGGTGGTACCGAAAAAAATCCGCAAACTTTTCGCTGGCTAAAGTGATGTTTTTAAAATAAAAGAAGGAAGAAAAAAGGCACACTAAGTAGTTCATCCGTGCCCGCTCGCTAACTGCAGATGCGCCCTCCCCGCGGTGCCTGAAATCGGATTGCTTCTTGGAAATACACGTTCGTGCTCCTTCCAAAAAGGATTTGGAAAGATTCTTGTACGGTAAACTTGGAATTCGATACCTGGGACGCTCGTGACAATAAGAAAATACTCTCCGCTGCTGATTGAAACTTTTGGAGGAATCTGAGGATTATTCTCCGCTTTACGATGGAAAACAAACCTTCGCCCGACGGCACTGAAGCCCCCTTCTCTGGGAAGGCGTCCTAAGTCGCACTTTGTGTGAAAGGGAAAATCGAGGATTATTTATTCATCTTCTCACCCGTTGTCCAAGCCGCAGCGATATCCCAGCATTTGGAAGCCCACACTAAACGCAATTTTCGGGAGTCCTTCAGCGCACCCGCCCCTCTGTTCCCTAAGAAATCTCTCCAAATTTGACAGAAAAAGACGAAAGACGGGCCACCTCTGTTAAAGGTTTATGGCTTAAGCAGATTGCCAAGGGCAATTTTTGTAGCTTGTGAATATTTTATTTCTTCTTGAGTGTTTCCGTGCTATCACGCCCACGTTTGTTAAAAGCACTAATTATTTAGATTGCTGGTGGACATTGTAAATAGTCTTCATTCCTCCAGCCCCACGCTCTTTTGGAGTCGCGCTTCCGAATTGAACCCCCCTCGCATCTTCAACTTTGGAAGGAACTGTAACGATTCCACTTTGGATCGTAATAAAAGAAGCAACAAAAATACATACGGACCGCTGGGGATCTGTATCGGATTTACAAGCTTCATATCCAAACCGCTGGATTACCTGATTTGGTTTCGAGAAGAACTCACAATGGTATGTATTTTTTTCTCACCACATTTTATTCAATGTTGTTGTTGTAACTGTTATGATTGATTGGTGGAAGCAGACAATACATCGGTATTACACTAAATAGGCCGTCATTTACCAGGACTAATAATCGAAATGAAGCAAACCTCCCGTCCTGAGAATGGAGACAATTGACACTTCACGGTCGGAGTTAATTCTGTTAATTAGAGCAACACGTACAGTGGAAACGTCGCGGAACTGAGCTCTAAAAGCGTGTGTAAACGTAAAGCTCTGGAGTAAACTACAGCCACAGTCTGGGTTTTGTTCGCCGATGTATAAGGACATATACACGAGCCTCGATTGTCATGAAGCTGGCAAATGCGGTGTTCGGCTAATGATTTTATGAAGACTGGCCTTGCAAGCACAACGTTAATCTTTGCTTTCTGTCTTAGTGTTAAGGGTGTAAACTGAAACATAGTTCCTATCAATTTATTTAGAATTGCAAACTTTAAATGTATTTGCAATTGCATGCCATCCACTTCTCGGCTGATTCAGGAAATCCAGATTATTTTTTTTTTTCTTAATTCACATGTTAAGGTCCTTTTCATCGATCACTGTTTCACTCGATCGTTAATTAGTTCTTAATTACATGTTCAGATTATCTCTAATAGAACCGACTTTTCTTTCTGACAATCAGTCCCTCCAATAAAGATCCGACTGCAGAATGAGTCCCTTTCAGTTACGTTTTTAACTTTTTATGTAAAACATTTCCTCGCTGTGCTCTTAGGGCGCGCTTGTTTAGCAATTGTACTTTTTTTTTTTTATTTTATATCAAAAGTGAAATCGAGCAAGTTAGTGTGAACGCTTCTTGACGTTTTCAGGGTAGCAAATAAAATTTTGTTAAGAGTTGCTCGCCAAGCATCGAGGGTTTCGTGGTTCAAGTTCTTCCTGCTTAGCAGCGCTCGGCGCGCCCTCTATTGGAGACGGATGAGCACAGCCTGCCGTGTGTGTGCGCGTGTGCGTGCGCGAATTCACCTTTTTGGGCAGGGGAATCGCGCAGCCTTCGTTTATGTGCCCATTTAAAATCAATGTCGAGTAAATCAAATAAACAACGGACACTTTGTAAACATTCCTCTCGGGTGGTGAGTGATGCACTTTTACTTTGGACGCTTTTAATGCTCGTTTTCAAATCAATGGGCTCGAAGGAGTAGCGCACGGAACTGCGAGCTGATTTTGCGCTTTTTGGTCGCCTCACGGATGGGCTCGGGTACAACAGGGGGTCCTTTCCTTTCAGATATAATACCCTGCATTAAAAAAAATATATATATGGCTTATTGAGAAGTCCCCCAAGATTGAAAGCAGCCCTTTAGTGCAATTTTAATCTGTAAAGTATTAAAAGCGGAACAATATTTGAATCAGGCGATTTTTTTTTTTTTGAATGAGACTAAATCGGCCATTGGGTCACATCTAAGTGGCGAAGTAGTAAAGCCGACAGACTTTAACTTAACGGTATGGCCGCTTTCTGTTATAAATGATCGATTGTGTTTCCTGCCAATGGCCAAAATCGGCGCGATCAAGGGGCAGCGTGCCCGTGTCCCTCCAGCCACATTGCTTTGTGTTCTCTTATTTTTACCAAAGTGTGTTGTGTTGTCATGTGGAGATTTTGTCGCACTGATGGGTTATGTATTTCACGTTTTATTTAAGATTTAGAGACAAACATTCACGTATCCCATGCAATGAATAATTAAAAACTCGGTTTTCCGCAACACTTTTTTTTTTTTCTTCATGCTTTTGTATTAACGTTTGGCTTTCTTGTGCAGTATTTGCAAATGATCTGTTTTTCGAGTTTATATATGAAACGGTATAACGCTATTTTTATTCATTTTAAAACCTCGCCTTTGGGGGTATTTTGATCGATTGGATACAACTTTATTGGAGTTCGTGTGTGCAGGTGCACACAATTTTGTTTTATGTTGATGTTTGTGTTCCCTATAATGTTAACTGAAACGACGCGCCAAAAAATCACGAACTTGACACTTAAAGTGGGGATGTATGCTGACACATTTGCCTATAAGTACATCCGCCATTAGTAATTTTTAACGGTATGCTTCGATGAATCTGCCTTTTGCCGTTCTTTACATTTTGATGTCTTTCTTTAAGCTTGATGCGAATCCGTCCAATTGTACATTTGCGTCGACTGCATTTGCTGTTACTCCGTGGAGGTCCTGGTAACGGAGTCCCATCTTACAAGAGACTTACACTTTACAGTTTATTTCACATGATAAGAGCATACCCGAGTTGTGAGGACAGCGAAAGGCTAAACCGACTCCTCTGTAACGGTCCACAAGTCTAGGCGATTTGAATGGAACTGCTTTGGCCTTCAGCCGGCCATCAGCATCCTCATCCTCGACAACAGACACGAGCGCCTCGGCTTCCTTTCATGGAGGACTTGAGCTCGTTGGACCCCCTTTACAAGAAAAAAAAAATGAAAAAACTAAATGTTAGCCACCTCATCTTAGAGGGGCTTAGGGTGACCAATTCACGGTATCCATGATGTGCTGAAATACATTGAATTATTATGAAATGCGTGGGGAGTTAGTTATCTTCAATTTCAGATTGGCAGTTTAGATACATTGTGAATTACATAATACAAAGATAGCAATGATGCTGTTAATAAAATGCAAAATCTAGTAAGGTGACATTTAGACATGCCAGCAGAACCAACGGCTGAATCGGGGGGTGCACAATGGCAGTAAAATTTTCAATAAATTTTAGTGCTGTGTTACAATTCGGGTAAAGTTTTTGTCCAGAACGGAAACCATCAAATGCATCTTTTTGTACATTCTGTGAATTATTATTGTGAAATATTTGTAGGTCAGGTTTCTCGTCACTGGATGACAGATATGGGCTTCCGTGATATTTACAAAACCTCGCTGAAAATGTCACACCTCCAATAAAGCTTCAGATAAAACGCTCAACAGTGTGATGCATCCAAGTTAATTTTTTCAACTGTGTGTAATGGATCGGACTCGTGTTCATCAATTTGCATTGTTTTGTACATCTTTGCGGATTCTCATGAGAATGTAACACCAAGAAAAAAATCGCATTAAATCAAACTGAATGCGTTTAAATGAGAAGCACATGTTGGTATAGCCATCATATAAATATGTGGCGTTGCAGTTGAGTTGTAATTAAAATCCCTCAACAATGTCCCCCGAGTATCTCCTGAGAAATTTCATTTTGCCAGTTTCGGCGCAGTTCTACAATCCAATCCAAGCGTTAAACTCTTACTAAATAAGTCTAGTCGAATAACACGGTCCTGATTTTATCTATTTATTTTTTGAAACATTTTCGATTGTAAAATCTAAATGTTAAAAACGTAACGTTTGGAATGCCATTTGTGTTTTACATTTAAACGCAGAAGTATCCAACAGTTGTCCTGGGAACTTGGCACCATAGAAGTATCTATTTTGTTTTGTAAGAAAATATATAAACGTAGGTGTAGGTTAACGGATAAAATAATCGAATTTCTCTCTTCTTAAAAATAAATCATTCCATGAACCTCTTTAGTTTCGGTGGGCGCTTTTCCCAGCACGTCTAATTCATCCAACTTCCCGTTTCCTGAGCCCACTGTATCCATTTAGAGGGTCGTGTGGAACGGGGACCCTCCCGACCGCTTCGGTCACGAGGCAGGACTTCAGCCTGGATCGGATGGCAGGGCGCACTCGAACCGACACTCGCCGATGATTTCACCAAGTTTCGCATGTGTATAAAGTGAACGCGATTCTGTTCAAGAGGCGACTGCAGACCCGTGAGTATTTCAAATGTTGCGGGCTGGCAACAAGTACATCGCACTAGGAGGTTAAAGGTTTCGTTTTGGGGCGCGGTTTTATTCATTTTTTTCTGTACAGGACATCCACTCATCTTTGGAGGACGTATCTTTAGCGGTCAGCGTTAATTAAAGTGAGACATTTTAGCAGTGGTGGAAAATCTTAGCTCTGCGGGATGGAAGAGGATCGTCTTGTAAAAATCACCTACAATTAACGATGACTAAGTTATCCTATGCATAGATGCGGTATGTCATGGCAGCATTAAAAATAACGAAAAAAATAAGAATTGTTCTTGTCGTGCCGTATTAACGAGACCTTTCCCCAATTGTATTTTTTAACTTAAACGCTGTAATTATGTGTTTACATAGAGAGAGAGAGAGATGTGTAAATGAAGATCTCTGAACCTGAAGCACCGATCGTTTATGACCGGCTCGTATCGTTTAGCGCACGGTGCGTCTGTTTAGAATAATAAGAGAGGCGAGCGCGGATCTGCGGGCCAGGCGGCTGTGCAGGGGCTTCAGCGGGCAGCCTCGTTTACAAGCCGCGCTTATTAAGCACGGGAAGTCTTTCGATTAAACGGGGGGAAAAAAATAATTGCACGTAACTGTGGCTTTGTATGTGTGTTTGCATTTTCCATTTCCGAGAAACGTAAGCAAAAGTTGCGTTTTAAAACGGTATAAAGTTAAATTGAAACCGTTTTGTTTTCCGAACTATTTTCCTGCGTTCACAATTATTTTAAATAACGCGAATTTGACAATCAAAGTGATTAGAATACTTATGTTAAAAAAAGACACTTGCTTGGAGTATTACCGACTCGGGCAGCATATTTTGAGGTACATATTATCAGTGTTTTAAGCATTGCCTTTGGCGGCTAATCTTACAGAGGCAAACTTAACAAAAATAGTGCTGTTCATAAGCGATTAAGGAGTCAACTGAAAGCGCTGTAATCATTCAGGGGAAAAAAAAGGGATGCGTGTGTAAGTGGCTCAAACTGTGCCGGTTAGCATAAGGAAACGTTCTTGATCAAATTAAATGTTGTTTTCGGTTTAATTTCTTGCAGGATTTGTTGTTGAGTGCGAGTCACAAATGCCTGTGTAACCTGCAGGGCACTTGTCCATCAGCTTTGTGTGATTCACGCTATGCAGCCATGCCAAATTGCTGGTCCTTAACCAATAACAGGCTAAAGCATCAATGTCTATCTTCCACCAAGTCCTGAAGTGAAGACTTCTCGACCTTTTCCTGTGGTGTGGCCACTCTGTGTATGTTTTCCTCTGCAGCTCAGACAAGAAGTAACAAAGACCTTTTTTTTGTTTTGTTTTTTGTATGTGTGTGTGTTTTCAGAGCTCCCTGGAAGTGTTTTCTCGGCAAGGGCTGATTTATGCAAACCTGAGAAGAAGTGTTATGGCTTTGAGACATTTTCTTTTTATCATTACCTTACTGTTGTGCCTGTCACAATTCATGGTGGAAGCAAGCTCATGGTGGTATGTATACCTTAAGTTTGTACGTGCGTGTGTGCGGTGAGTTAAATTTTTAAGGATTAGAAATGAACATTTTAAAAAGCTTGCTAACTGTTTCTTGCAGGTCCATTCTTGTATGTTTTTAAGCGATATAACAATGTCAAAGTGTTATAGCCAGGATAATGCTGAAGTAAGAATGTTAGATTAACCAGGCTCCTCCTTTTACATACACATGGCATTAGAAAAAAGGAATTCAATTTAAATGTTTGTATTGAAATGATTTAATTTAATGCTTATTTATGAAAAGCATTTTGGTGAATATGATCCTTTTTGCTTTACAATTTCTTAAACCTATCGCCCCCTTCTACTGTATGTGTTCTTTTTTTTCACTTAAATCTACATGAGCAATTCCCATAAGGCCAGAACAAAATCTATTATGTAACAGCATAGGTGTTCTCAATATATGCTGAAAAGCGTGAGATTATGGTTTGTAATTTAAAAATTAAAAAAATCTAATTCTGCTAAAAACAAAAATCTTTCACATTTAATATCTTAAAAACTCCTCTCCCTGCAGAGGTGTAGTCTCTCTGGATTCATGAGTTTAAAATTTGCATATTTCTTATTTATTTTTTTAAATTTATTCCTGATTTGCAGTCTGATATTTATTTGTTTTTAGATAGAAGTGCACGTCTTTGCAAATCCACAATTGTCTTGATGTCTTTGTTTCAGACATGACAGAGTATATAGTATATGTGCAATGTAAAGATGTCTGCCTCTTTCGTGTTTAGCGGTTAAATCTGACCTGGAGTGGACAATTTTAACAAAGTGATTTATACAGATATGGATTTTTATATACTTCTGCAACACTGAGTTTGCATTATGTTGTTATCCAGTAATAGACAGTAAATGTTCTGTGTTTAAATTAAATCCTGCTCCTGTCATTGTAATCTCTGTAATTGTAAAGGGTCTAATTTTGTTTTTGTTGTTTTTTTTGTTTTTTTTTCTAGGGTCCCTTAATTTTTTTTTTTGGCTTCTTTCATTCTCGCTAAATACCCAGAATCTGATATTTAATACTTTGCCTCCTGACACATCTTGTCTGTGGTTATATGTGCACTTCACATGGCACATGCCATGACCAAGCAAAACGCTAGTATGTTCAAGTTTTTAATAGTGTGAAATCACAGCTTTACAATATATTCATCAACACTCCACTTTGAGGGGGGGGGAAAAAAGGGCATAAAACAGAGCACAGTCTGATCACTTGTTTAAAAAGGGATTGCCAGCTTTACAAGATTTTAGAGTAATTCTCCAAAAAACAAAGTTCCCACTTTGTAATCCCCTCCTAAATACAGAGTCTGATTAGTGAATTCTTAAACAGATTACTGTAGTCCGAAACTGAAGAAAGGGGCTCTTGTGCAGAATTTGGTTTTGGTGCAGACTTGTAAGGATACAGTAGAGCTGTCTGCCCTCGCTGGAATTTACAGGTGCTTGGAGGGTACAACATTTTTTTTTTAATTTTTTTTTTTTTCCACTGCCACTTGTGTATTGCTGAATATTTATGGTTGTCTCCCCAGGTCCCTGGCCATGAACCCCATTCAGATCCCAGAGGCATACATTATAGGGGCCCAGCCCTTGTGTAGCCAGCTGGGGGGACTTTCTCAAGGGCAGAAGAAGCTCTGCCAGCTCTATCAAGACCACATGCAGTATATTGGAGAAGGGGCTAAGATGGGAATCAAAGAGTGCCAGTATCAGTTCAGACATCGGAGATGGAACTGCAGTACAGTGGACAACACGTCGGTCTTTGGCAGAGTCATGCAGATAGGTACAGATCATTGCACGCTTGATGCTATCTTGTCCTTGGCGAGTGAATGTCAAGCCGCTGTTGTAATGCATGTCGATGATGCTGATTTCAACAGTTTTGTCTCCTGCTGCTAAGAGTTTTTACTTTTTTGCTTGCTTACAAGTGGCCCAGACATAAATAGAGCAAAATAACCACTTACATTAAAAATACATTAAAAAAAACAAAAATTATATCAATGACTTTTTTGTTTTAAACCTGGAAGCCTAACTTTCTTAAGAAAAGAAAAATCAGTGGCTGTCATAAATTTAAGGCAAACTATATATAGTTCATTTAGTTCTCCCTTTTTCTCCAAGCATTTTCCGCATTTCCTTCAGTATTAAGATACGTGTATGAATTTCAACATAATTGAAATATCTATAAAAACACAATGGGAATTTGATATATTTTTCAATAAAGTCCTTGTTTTTTCATGTGGTGTATTTCTTCAAATGTTTTCCCACGTGGGGAAAAAAAAAAATATTTTTATAAGAATTTTAATTATTTCCAAAAAGAGTCACAAGTAGGCACTTGTCATGAGATTACCTGGTTTGGCCGAGCTCTTTTTATACAAATGACTTGACCTTTTCAAGCACAGTTTGAGAGCTATTTTAGATGTTCGGTCACCACCAAACAGAGCTTGTTTCCAGAGTGTGTAGACGTCTAGAGCGGCCAACATGCTGTTTGATAGCTACTTGGATTTTTGTGCAATGGTTCTTGCTTGTGGGAGGTTTTGTTCCATGTGAGGCTCTGTTGCTGGAAACAGGACCTGATGCACCATCTGAAAATGTGATTAAAGAGCTTGTTGATACATACTTTTTGAATAAGGAGCAATTTTGTCAGTTCAATTAGCCACTTAGTCTAACTGGAGGAACCACAACAAATCTGTTTAAAAAAAAATGTTCTAGAAATGAGGATCTGTTAAACCAAGATTGTTGGCGCTCAGCACCCCAAAACCTGCCCCGATTCATCTTGCATTATATAGTACTTCAGAAACTGAATGTTCAGATATCGCTATGCTGGAAATTAGTGGTCTCTGGTGAATGTTTTGGAGCTGGAAAGTGAATGATGGCATATGAAGATGTTGGGTGAAAGTAGATTTGCTTGAAGTTTTGATTACTATTTTTTAGTATACTAAAAATCTGGTTTGGAAGACCGTTTCCCAATAAATGTTCAATTTTTCCTGGTTCTCCATCAAAGAGCTGATTAGAGCAGATGACCGCTGCCTTCCAAAATCTTTACTTTGGATTTTTCCATTGAAGAACTTCATATAGCTGCTTCATTTCGGATTGTCCATACAGTCCAAATGCTATTTTCTGTCTTGTAAAATAATTTGGGATGACTGTAAAAAAATTCAATAGCACTCCACAACTGTTCATTATTTACATAAATTGGTAAAAATTGTGTTTCTTGTTGTTGAAATTCCTCCTGTTGGTTTTTTAATCCTTTTTAAGCTTTAATTTGTATTAATATTTTGGTTTTTAATCCGCTGTGTCTAGAATTCAGATAACCATTTTAATGAAATTCATTGTGGGATATGCGATTACTTGGTAGCTGCATGTTCAACAAGCCGCTATCAGTGGCAGAGACTGACTTCTGTGACGGACAAGAAACCACAGTGTCATAACTTGATGAATCATTTAGTGGCTGATCTGGTCAGGGCGGAAAGTTAGTTTTTAAAATTGCATTTGCACTTGGTGGATCAGCTGAAGTTTGAATTGACAGCATATTTATATTCGCCATTGTTAAATGACTCACAGACACACAAGGTTGATAAAGATGTACCATCAGGCCACTTCGCTTAGGGGTGAGGTGGCTAGGCTAGTGCTGGATGGCATTGGTTTTCTTATCACCGTTGTTGCCTCTGGGCTCTTTTCAGGGTTGGTGTGTGTGGTGTTTTCCAGTGTTGTGGATGGCTTCAAGCTAATTTTGTTGTCTTTTTGCTACAGGTAGCCGTGAAACTGCCTTCATGTACTCCATCAGTGCTGCTGGTGTGGTGAATGCAGTTAGTCGTGCATGCCGGGAAGGTGAGCTCTCAACCTGTGGATGCAGTCGAACAGCCAGACCCAAGGACTTGCCAAGAGACTGGCTGTGGGGTGGCTGTGGTGACAACCTGGAATATGGCTACAGATTTGCCAAGGAATTTGTGGATGCACGGGAGCGAGAGAAGATTTTTCAGAAAGGTTCATATGAAAGTGCCAGGACTGCAATGAATCTGCATAACAATGAAGCAGGCCGGCGGGTAAGTTGAAGCGTATAATCGTTATTTGCAGCTTTAAGCCAAATTGCACTGTTGTGCTGAATGATGTACCAGGCCACCTGAACACTGGGTTAATTTAAGATGTATCTCGCAAGCATTGGGTAGGAATAAATCTGTCAGGCCTGGTGGTATGGTGTACCTTTTAGTAAAAGAAATGCAGCAGTTGTTGATGGCAGGGTCATGATCAGGCTCAGTGGATTATGGCGCCATGGTTCTTCCTTTACTGTAGTGTTGAATCGATAAATAGCAGTGCAAATGTGACGGTGACCTGCCTTTGACTGATACAACATCCAGGATTGGTTTTCTAAGCAGACCAACTATAGCTTTTCTTAACACAATATTTTTTAAAAATTCTTTTATATGGGGAAATTAGCTTTGTTACATTAATGGTTAGAAATGTAAACTAAACAATAATTTCATACTGAAATTGAGGGCTTTAGCACGGCGATGCACTTCCATATTTCATTTCCATCTTCTCCACATGTTTGCAGGGATTTTCTACCTACACTATAGGTATAGCTGACCTGAAGTCAGCAGGCGCCCACCACACACTAGATATCCACTATGTACCTTTTTTACAAATAGGGGTGGATGGCTGCAAGAGTTTTTTTTCCTATGTGTTCCTAAAATGCTACATCTCTTTTACACAGAATGGTGTATAAGCCATTATATCATCGCATAGTAGTACTTTAGCAATCCATATCTTCGGTTGTATTTTAAAATGCCATTTTTAATATAAAATTAGTATAGCAGTTAAAGCCTAGGGAGAATTTGATACTACCAGAACAGCATAGTCCTAAGTAATGTAGACCTCCTCTAAACAAGAAGCAAGTGAAGTACCAGCATATAGGCTTGATTTTTCTCCTTGGAGAGACAGGTGAGCATTGGTATTACTTTGAGCACATTACCTCTCCCTGTATCATCGTCTCTGTACCTGAACTGATGCGGCCAGAAGGGTGAACATCACATTCTTCCAATCTGAACAAGCCTTTAGTCATAAACTATACTGAAATCCTAACTTCCTTCTCTTTAAAGCTGTCATGAGAGAAGATGTCTTTAGGGCAGTGTGCCTTCTATGCTCTGGTGTTGCCTGTCGAAACCATTGCCATGGAGCCATTCCACTTATTTACATGTGTTTCTCATACTACCAAGCTGGCTACCTGCTAACCGCTTGCACTTTCTCTTTTTCTCGTCTCTCTCTCCCCTCAAAGACTGTCTCTGAACTTGCTGACTCTTCCTGCAAGTGCCATGGAGTGTCTGGTTCCTGTAGTCTGAAGACTTGTTGGTTGCAACTTGTGGATTTTCGCAAGGTTGGTGATGCACTGAAGGAGAAGTATGACAGCGCAGCAGCCATGAAACTCAACACAAAGGGCAAACTGGTGCAGGTGAACAATCGGTTTAACCCACCCACTACCTTTGACCTTGTCTACGTCGACCAGAGCCCAGATTATTGTGTGAGGAATGAGAGCACTGGTTCCCTGGGAACGCAGGGGAGGCTATGTAACAAGACTTCTGAGGGAATGGATGGATGCGAGCTCATGTGCTGTGGCAGGGGTTATGACCAGTACAAAGCGCAGGTGGTCGAGCGCTGCCACTGCAAGTTCCACTGGTGTTGCTATGTCAAATGCAAGAGATGCACAAAAATTGTGGACCAGTTTGTTTGTAAATAGTAGAAGCACAAGTGGAGCCAGAAAGGAGGAAAAAAAGTGAGCGAAACAGAACTATAAAAATTATATTTATAGATTTAAACAATTATAGCATTGCAAAGACTGAAATCATTCATGTGGCAGGGAGAGGAAAAACTGCCAAAAAAAAATCTTAAAAAAAAAAAAATATATATATATTTATTTACAAAGAGACTTGCAAGATTTTTCTCAAGCTACAAATGGAATTTTTAATATTTTAGGATAATAGAGTAATGAATTAGATACACTATTTGCCTAAAAAGTAAAATCTTTCAATGCGTGGGATAAGCAAACCAGCTGATTTCTGTTTGAAGCCTTCGTGAGAACTCCCAGGTTCAAGAGAGCGATAAGCATTTTATGCGTTGTCTGTGTGTCTTCCTCCTCCTTACTATTCATAGAGATACAGAGCCATTGTTTAGGAAATAACAGACTTAGCCAGTTTTCTTTTTCCTTGAAGTTAGGGTGAGGTTTTAAGGGGGATTTTCACTCTAATGTAATCTACAGGGACCAATATGCATTGCTTTTTTAAAACCCTGCTGGCCAAAGTGAAATGGTTTAAAGCCAGAGGAGGACAAATCCACAGTTTTACCCGATTCCGGAGTTTTACACCTGAAACATCTGATAGTCTGGTACTGTGGAAGGTCCTTTCAGTGGTCTGTGTGACATTGAAAGGGCCTCTGTTATTTTTTTAGTGGGCTTTTCAGAGGTGCAATCCAGGCTCAGTGGCCTGTGAAAGGTGTTTTATTTTTTTCATTTTAATATATAATAGTTCTAAGACAGACATCTCTTGGCAGTAACTATGGAGAGGACTGCATTGTTATCAATGAAAGTAAAATGTGGTTATGATATGCAGTGCGGGTCAATTTGCACTTTTTAACCCCCTTCCCCCAAAACTAGTGATTTTTTTTTTTTTTTTTTAAATATATATTTTTACTAATTTTACAAAAAATAGCGCAATAATGCTATTGTTTTTCATATTCATGCAAATATTCAGTATAAGATCATAGCTAAATGGTTTAAGTATATATGGGCAATGTCTTTTGGTGTTACTGGTATTTTAATATCCCAAGTTCTGTATATATTCTATATGACCAGTGATTAAATTGTATGTATTTATTTACACTTCGTAAAACAGATTATTTTTAACTATGTTTTTGTTGTGTTTTTGTTCTTTTGTATTTTTTATGTTTTCTTTGTTTTGGGTCTGCTTCTGAAAATTCTGTTGGACTGCTAACTGTGCCAAGGTTAACAGAATGCATCGGTTACAGACAAACTGTTGTACTACTTTGGTTGGATAATTTAGTCACGATTAGGCAAAAAGGTGTATTGTGCTATGCCACACTGTTCACTGTTTGTTCGGTGCATACAGGGAATGCACTTTTGTTTCACTAATACTGCATTTTGCACACTCTCCCACGCACATTATTAGCTAAGCTGTTCACTTTCACTCCAAGAAAAGTCAATGATTGCTTCTGATTTATGACACCGAAATTATGCCAACCCTTTTAACCTCTGTGCAAAGTTTTGTCATTTGTCATGATAATACTCCTAGGTACCTCATGTTATCAGTTCATCTGTATGGCTAGAAGTTGGTTGCTGTCTTGGTCAAAAGGATTTAAAATGTTGTTTTTCCAGTCACTGATTCCTTGAAGTTGACTTTTTAAATAAATTTAAATTAGCAGTTATTTTTTTTATCTGTCTTACCATCACTAAACTATTAAATGCCAAATTGTAATGCTACTGTATCTGAAATGTTTTTTTTGTTAATGTTTGGTGTACAACCTTCTTAAAGTGTGTGTGTGTGTGTGTGTGTGTGAGATGTTTAAGAATCTGATAAATCTCTACTATTGCGAATGCCCCTAGTAAACATTCTACTTGCCTTTATAACGGATGTGTTCTGGATCTGAAAATATGCACACACCACAGAAAATTCGATGTATATTTAATCTTTTTTTGTTTTTTCCACTCGATGTATAGAATTTCTTCATTTTGTGAATTAAACGTGTCTAAGAAAATGATGAAAATAAATGTTAAGACTAAAGGGTTATGACATGCCTGTACTTCTATACATAAAGTGCTGCTTGGCTGTGCAGTGTGCCTGAAGTTCCGCTCCTTACTCTCAGACGTTTGTGGTGAGATTTGTCATTCCGTGACATTTTACATTGGAACCGCAATACTCCCGCAGTCTTCTGCAAATCAACGATTCACCTAGACGAGGGATGAGGTTTCTGGGTTCATCAAAAGAAAATTCAAAATAGTTAAAGGAAACTCCATCTCCAAAACGTGCAGGTCACTCTCTCGTAAAAGTTAAAGAACTTTTAATAAAGCCTAAGTATAAGGAGCAACTCGGTCCACTTCACCTGGCTTCTGGCTTAAAAAGAGCACCGAGCCACGCAAGTGGAGCCCGCTCCGTTTTTAGATGTCGCGATGAGTTGTTGTGGCTGGTAAGATTCCTCGATTGGTATTTGGAGTCTTCCCTACAAACCCCGTGTGCACCGCGCTTTCTGGACACCATTTGTTCCTTGTGTCTGCAGTTTATTCATTGCACAGTAAGCCGTGTTCAAATGACAATTTTTTAATTACCGCTCTTCGCCAGTTAAATAAAAGTTGGTTTAAGTTCATCTAAACGGGAACAAGTCTTTTCTTTTTTTTTCCTTCACTGAGCATAAGACACATCTCACTTACTGCAGTGTGTAGTTTAAAATTACAAATTTCCATATTAAAATGAGTGAATGTTTCGCCCGTCTGCCCACACATACTCCAAGCCCGGTTACGCCATCGCAGGAAGGTGCGATCCCTTCATAGCACTGGGGATCAGAAAGTTTCGGGGGACGTTTGTGGAAGTCTTTGACTTGATGTGTGGCGAGTGACTGAGCAGGACGGAAGTCGAACCCGGGACTCCACCTGTCAAGCAGCATGTGTGTCTAATCGTGTAGTGACTTTATTTTAAATTACTTAACATCAAAGTAAATTTCCCGAATAGCTACTCGTCTTGATAAAGTGATTTTTTTTTTCTATGAGGCCGCATTTGTCTATCAGCTTTTCTTTTATTTCTATATCATATGAGCAGTAGCAGGATCTTTTGCTCCCTTGTTCTTGAGGGTAAAGCGGGCAGCTCCAGAGTCTTTTTAACTGCACCCGAGTTTTGGCCGTAAAGCCCCTTGAAGCTTTTTATATTCTGCCGGTGTATATGTGGGTCTCCATCCACAGCAGCATGCTTTCGATGTTCTACACGAAGACGTAATACTAGAATCGACACTTTAGTAATTGGATCGATCCATCCAGATGTCAAGCCCGCATAGCCCTACAGTGAAAATGTCCCGTTTAAACAGTTGCATACCCGGTGTGTGGTAACGGATTGTTCATCGCTGCCAATTCCAAAAAAAAAAAAAAAAAAAAGTTTTCTTGAAAGTTTGGTGAGACTTTGATACCGAGCCAAGGTGGGGGGAAAGCGCTGATGCAGATAAAGCGAGCGGACAGACGAGAGTGTCCAGACGGAAACGAGGAAAGTTAAAGCAGATGTGCTACAGCATGGAGCTCCGAGTGCACGCCGGCTAACGTAGCAATCCGTCCATTTTATGCTTTCGCCTTTTCCAGTACAGAATAGTGGGATAAAGGAGACCATTGCACAAATTCGGGTCTATTCTAAAGCACAATCGTGCGCCTTTAGAGTACACAGCCCACGTGATCTTTGAAAAGTCGAATATAATTTAAAGCTGGCAAAGAGATGCGCGTTTATGTAGCGCCCTGTCCTCGCATGTCAGGTGATCTGTACTTCCTTCTATTCACTGAATCCTTCTCTCTTGCGATGGTGTTCATCGCAGCAGGTGCTGTAAAATTCAAAAATGACAATAGAGTGTGCGAGTGTAGTTCAAAGTAATTTTGTGCATAAAAATGATTCGGGCTGCATACTTTTGAACGGAGATTTTGAATAAGTCATGTCACCTGGAGAATCGCTTTTTAGGCGAAACGGAGAACACGCTGCAGCTGCCCCCCAGCTTCTATCTATGGATTGTAGAATGTTAAAGGCGATTGTCACTTGCTGCAGTAAACGGTACCTTTCCAAAACCTAAAAGATGAGGACTCGCCCATTAGATTTAGCCTCAGCTCTGAGACTGTAGTACAAATGTCCAGAGTTTGACTTTGCAGTGAGGTTCTGGTATAGAGGGGTGACTTTTGCTTATCTGTGAGTTTTGGAAATCGCGCCTCTGTGACCTTAAATCGAAGATTCACAATGCTGGCTCCCCCATTGAAGCCCTTGGTTGTTTCAGTCTCATTAAGGTGTTGTGGAATACAGTCCCTGGTTTCAGGTGTACCAGCACTGACTCGTTGTGGCACAGTAGGTTGCTGGTGCAGTAATCCTAGGGTTGCCCAACCTGGTAGCTGAATGACTTATTAAGCTCTTTGAGCGGTTTTCAACCTTTTTTTTTTATATATACAAATGTATGCAGTGACTACTTACTGAAAAGACCAGGATTTTGTGTTGCTTTTTTTGTGTTCAGGGGATTAGGAAATTGAGTTTTTGTATACCATTGTCAACATCCTTGGAAGTACAATGGTTGCTGAAAGGTTGGGGATTTTGAGTAAAAGGAGATCTATGAGACAAAGCAACAGGTACAATTATCCTTTCACAAAAGAGGAGTTCTTGCAAGTGGAATGTTTAGTGAGTACTGGCTGGCATGCTGGGTATGTGGCTGGCTGTACGTTCTTGCCCGACTGTCAGTTCTTACTGGTGCATTTGCATCACTCCAGCGGTCTGACAGACCCCAACAGCAATACACGCAGGCGCTGATGGATAACAAACAGAGGAGGACCCACAGTGCAATTTAACATTAAGCATGAGCAGTCATCTTTTAGGATAACCTGGGGAGATCTCTGCTTTGTGCTCTTTATGACCAGCAAAGCCCATTTTTAGTTATCTGCATCCTAAACGAGATGCCCCAGAGGCAGGAACACATAGGGATGGTCCAGGCAGGCTTTCACACTATACCTGCATATATCAAGGGGAAAAACGCACAAGGGACAGAGGAGCAAGGTGGCTTATTCTGAGCCTTGGAAAACACTCTGGTCATATAAAGTGGGCACCATGGGTGATGCTTGGCAAATAATAGAAAAAGCCACAGCAATGCACATCTCTCATAGCAGAGTAGTAGGCAGGGTGTTGGCCTAATGAGCTTGTAAACGATTGCTGTATTTCTATTAAAAACTTTTTCCAGAATGGTATGATTTTTAACTTTAGGATTCATGAAGTGTCTTCCGTTGGTATGAACAGAGACTATCCCAGCTCTTTAACCCTATGCCATTCTTGCTCTTCTCCCATATTCTTTACGGTCATGACTTTGGCCATTGAGGTGTACTGTTTTGCCAATTTAAAGGGTCATTTTCTGTTTTTTTTTTTTATTTTAATAATTTAAATGTACGTTTTAATCAATTACACAGGTGTTTTTTTTATTGGGTAGGAGCAATTCTCCATTGTTTAAACCCCTTGTCAGAAAATAACAAAAAAGAAATGGATCAAGAATCAGAACTATTGAATAGAAAAAAGGTACTATAATTACTTTGCACATAGATAGTAATAAGTAGGCAACATGGAATTTTTGTAAAAAAATGTATCTCCTATGTTCTAAAATAGAAGATGGAGCAAGACTAAACAGTGTGCCATCACTACATTAGACTGAATTTTATTTTCTTTACTTAGATTGTACATACTTTATACACTTTTGTCACCGGAGATATAGGACCCCCATCCCCCAACTTTTTCTTTTTCTTCCCTTTGGCCTCATCTTATCCCCTTCCCAACTGTTTGTAAGAAGTGCCTGCTGCTTCGACAAAGTACCCTAAATGTTTTAATCTTGGCTCAACGTGGGAGGGAGGGGCATATTAGATATTCTAATTCAGTCCTTCAGTCTCTGGGAGCTCCTTGCTTTTAAGCCACAGCAGAGATGTCTCAGGTTTCAGCGTTTGGTTTGAGGCACTGGTGTTAAAGTTCTTCCACTGCTGGAACTCTGAAGTTGGCCACATCTGCTTCTCATATCAAACAGAGAAAATGAAGAAAAGAGCTCCAGCACTGCCCTCCTCCTCTGGCGTGCTGCCGACGTCATGGCCAGAGTGGGTCTGCAGAAAGCTGAGTGACCTCTAAAGGCTGATGAGTGTGGCTCGCGATGACCCAGAGGCGGAAAGGGACGGGCGTTCTGCAACTATTGCAAAGTCCTCTGTCTTTTCTGGTCATGGAGCCATAATTGGCCCAGCATGTGTGGGATCTAGCAGCTATAATAAAGATTGGGCAATCTGAGAGGTTTTATTCCTTGAACTTGCTATTGGCAAAAAGTTGCATTACAAATGATGAATGATAGGGGAGACCCCATTGGGTCCACCTCCGTAGCATGAAATCCGCTTCATATGCCATATCCAGATAACCTGCCTTTTGCGTTTTGCAATTTCTTAAAAATGCTGGCTTCCTGTGCTGGTAAGAAATAAACAAAAAGTACTTAATCTATCAACTGATGTGTTTTTTGTATGTTGTCCTTTCTGAATTTATTTTTATTAAATCTTTAGATCATTTTACATTGGTATGGTACTGACTTTTAAATGAGCTGATGTATTGGTAGTTCAGGCAACCTCTCAATTCTTTTGTCTGGTTGCCAGTCTTGTTAGTTTCTTATAATTAGGACATTTTGTCAGGTTTATTGTGTGTGTGTGTGTGTGTGTGTGTGTGTGTAGTAATTGACTGGTGTCCCATTAACAGTTCTTATTTACCTATACCAATTCCTCTTTGGGTAAGTTGTTACTCTTCATGAGCCCATCCTTGAAGCACTAAATTCCGTAAATGAAAGAATGGGTGCACTGTTGGCAGTATTTTGCGTGAGAGTGTTGCCCATCCACCAGGTGTAGCCAGCCTTTTTGCAGTTTTCTGACCAATAAACTACCTAGCTAACAAACTGGAACACCAAGTTTAAAACACTTCATCTCATGTGGCTGAACTGGGGCTGCAGTCACTCAGATGTCAAGTTTACTCTTTTTCCACTTTCACAAAATGATTCAAGCACTTTGATATTTCATTCTGTACTTCACCTACATGTGGGTAAAAACGTTTCAAGGATATTTCCCTGAGAGAATAATAAAAACAAGGGAGAAGACACAATGTATTGCCAAATCATTGCATTTTATTATTTCTTCAGCATGGGAATAACTGTTTTTGTTTTTTTTAATATATATATCTATTTATTGTGTATTTTGAAGGTGCACTTTTAGGAAGTACTTCACCACTGCCATGCATTTAGAATTTTACTATGCTCCCGCAGTGCATGTAATAATAAAGATCTTTTAATGTTTTACTAGAAATGGTACTTTATGAGTGGGGTCTGTTATTACAGGCCTACTAATGGAGTGCAAAGACTGCAGCCAGGATTCGCTGATAGAGTCAGACCAGTGGGTCTTAATATGAGAATTTGTTCAGTGGCAATATTTATATGTGCGACTACATCATGAGGACATGTGATGCTCCTCTTGGCAGGTAGAGTACTCGTCTAGACTGGTACCACTGGGTAAAAGGCTTGAACCAATGCTGGACCAGATGGCAGTGTATCCAAAGACAAGAACCATAGTTAAACTAACTAATAGGGTCAGCTGAGGGAATACATAGATGAGCTACCCCAAACCCCTCACCAAAACCCAAATACCCAGACTCTTCTAAGTTCTATATTGATAAGATGACTACAAAATTTCAAGAAACTCCTCTCTCCGGTTTTATATATCGGCAGAATAATCATGAAACTTCACAGGTGCCTGACCATCTGCCCCCTGCTCTATTTGAGCAAGTCCATTTGTAAAGCCACAGAAGAGGGCTAAGACCATACCTGCAAATCCAAGAGATGCCCCTATGCTGCAGACTTCCATAGCTCTGTCTGGTTATACTATGATTAAAATTAGGGTTGTGAGAGGGTTAACTTTCTCAAATTATGACAACTGTCCATTGAGTCAACTCCATCTACTTGGGGCCTCGGGATGGAGGCCTCGGATTGCAGAGATACCAATGGAGACCAATAATGGGTGCCTGCAGACAACTAATAACCAATGTACCCAATGACTGTAAACATTTTTTGACAGTCATTTTTAATTAGGTGTCAGTTATTAATAAGAGAAATTCCTACCTTTTGTATATCCCATTTACATGAACAAAATCATCAAATGTTTTATTGAACTGATTGGACCAATATCACAGCTAAGATAATGTACATTGAAGCTACAGAGATGCAATCAGTGTTAGTCTGGCTACCCCTATATAACTTTTCATTCATATTTTATTGTTAAAAGCTGTTCATTAGGGAAGATAGGACTCAACGCTAAGGCCAAAATAGTTGAACGCTAAATTAAGAACGGCACCACAAACAAGTTTCACTTCACTTATCACGTTAATATTAATGAAAGATTACGTGTCTGAGTGCCTGTCTTGTTGCTATGTCTCTAGTCGTTCCAACAGATGGCACATCACAAATATGAACAAATCCCATTCATTGTGTGTGTGGCAGTATGACTGTGTGTAGGAGTTCTTTCCTGTTGAGGGGCTGCCACCCAGTCTGGGACCGTTTCTTGCCTTGTGCCTGGTGCTTCTGGGATGGGCTCATATATCCCTCTAGGCTGAATTGGACTGAGCAGATTTGAGATATTAATTAGTAAAATGGCATGAATGTTTGTGACCATGTGAATTCTTTTACTATTAAATCATATAATAAACATAATGTATAGGCTTCTTTATGACTGATCATCTTCCTGTAATATTTTTCATTAAATAAATGATTTCTATGTGTACAGTCTCCTGTAAAGAGTTTTTAAATTGGGAAATAATTTAATTATCTCATAATAAAATGTCTATAATTGTGGTTTCTTGTGATGCAGAAGTACCAGCCAATCAAGAAATGTTTTCATACAATCCACTTTTTATTATAAGACAAATACTTAAATTTGCTTTCTTATTTTATTACCTAACTCTATTCTGGCATTTTCTGCTGCTGTGCATGAAAAAACTGAATATTATGAAGAAAAGTAAAACAATATGGCAGAGGATTTAGTTGTCTATGTACCTTCTTTCTTTATATTCTTTTACATTCCTGTTATGAATTAAAAAACAAACATCTTTTGTCCAATGGCTTTAGTTCAATATCCTAGTACAAGTTTGGTGTTGTTACTTTTAGAACATTTCAAAACCCCAGTAACAAATCTTTCAGTGTCTCTGCAGGATAATACAATCATCTTGGTTCAGTTCCCAGCCCAGTCTGTCCTTCTCGAGTGTCAAGTATGTTCCTCTTGCCTCCATATAGGCTTGCCATCGCCGACTATGATTTTGTGTCTAAGTTTCCCCTGTGACAGGCCGGCTTTCTGTCCACAACTGATTCTCGCCATGCGCCCGATGATGATGGGCTTCAGTTTCCCGTAAAACATGTAAAGGTTCTGAGGATCTCTGGCTCATCTGAAGAAACACGACTACTGCCTCACTGAATCTGGGGTCCTTTTACAGTAAGTTTACAGTACATCCTCTTGTCACCAGTCTTAGCATCATATTTAAGGCAGTCTGGCCCCTCTTGATTAAATATAAAGCATCTTTTGATGACCTGTAATAATAGGGTCCAGTCTGTCATTTTCTCCTCTTTCACTTTTTTTCAGTTGCGGCATTTGTTTGAGTGTTTTCCTGTAAAAGTATTAAATTTAAAATTTGAAGGCAGGGTTAGCATTCACATTGCTGACTTTACTCAGATATCACCTCTGGCCTAGCATGACTATACTGGCTTCCACGATGTATCAAATTGTCTTTAAAATCTATCTACTGACCTGGATGGATGGATGGATGGATGCACTTAATTTATTGTTTTTGATGTTTTCAATCAGTTTACCGTTAAATTAATTCATAACAAAGAAATAGTACTGTTTTCAAATGACATGTATGTTAAATGACTGCATTAACTAATACAATGGAATAGTACAAGCATATCATTTTTGGGTACAAAGAGTTAATGTTTACAACTCATTTAATTAAGAAATACAATTAAAATGCACAATAATACAGTATACAGTTTGTATGCATTTTAATTTCTCATGCTGTTACTGGAATATATCTCACTTTAAAAAATGTTACCATTGTCAACATGGATATCAGGTCTTAATAATTAATTTCACTTTAGGAGTCTAAGAAATTAGATGAAAATCCTAAAGAGGATCAAGCTTATTTAACAATGAATTGGTTGTTTCATGACAGCAGTCTTTTGCCTTCTCTTGTGTGTCCGGCACATTTTGTACTACTGAGTGTTGGCACTTTAATCACAAACCGGTTAACCCTGCACATCTAAATCTGCTATATCACAAAACATTAGAGTCAAATGAATTAAACACTGGGTCAGTTTACCTGAAAATAGTTTAACTGAAAAAATCAGATATTTGACGGTCAAGAAGATAAAGGCTCTGAGGTTGGTCATCATTGGGTGTCATTTGCATTCAGCCCTAAGCATGTATCGAGGCATGTCTGTTGTCAAGAGGATGCAAGATCTCCCTCTTCTGAGACTTTCTTCCTTACCTAAATTGGTTTTCTCTTTAATTTTTTTTTTTTCTTTTTTAATTTCAAAAATTCTTCAGATATTCTCACAGTTGAATTTCTTCTCTTGGCAGGTCTCAGCCATCCCTTATATTGCTTCTTCATGAGGTTTCTGCCTTCACCTGCAACTCTAAAAACTCTGTTTACTCATTTGATGGTTTTGCAACTAAATTCCACATTTATGGACATCCATGTGCTCAGTTTCAGCTGCCTTTGTCCAGGTCTCCAGATGCTGCACTATTTTTTCTTGTTCATACCCTAAGGTAAGAGTACTTAGATTTGGTCCTGGAGGGGTCACAGTACCTGCAGGTTTTATTTTTTTTTTCCAACTCAGTCACCTAATTATAAATGTATCCTTGCCAATGACAAAACTTTGTTTAATGTTACAACTTTTTAATTTCTCATATACAAAGTAGAAGGAAAGTATTGTAATCGTCCAAAAATAAGATATCGAGATTTTGGTGAATCTCAACGTTTTAGACCTCCATGAGTCCAATTTACTTTCTCGTAGGGAAAAGTATTGTAATAGTCCAAAAATTTGATTTTGATGAATCTTCATGTTTTAGACCTCCTGGATTCCAAAAATACTATTTTTGGAATTATGTCTGTGTGTGTGTGTGTATGTGTGTGTAAGAGTACTTAGATTTGGTCCTGGAGGGTCACAATGCCTGCAGGTTTTATTTTTTTTTCCAACTCCATCCATCCATCCATCGTCTCCCGCTTATCCGAGGTCGGGTCGCGGGGGCAGCAGCTTGAGCAGAGATGCCCAGACTTCCCTCTCCCCGGCCACTTCTTCTAGCTCTTCCGGGAGAATCCCAAGGCGTTCCCAGGCCAGTCGAGAGACATAGTCCCTCCAGTGTGTCCTGGGTCTTCCCCGGGGCCTCCTCCCGGTTAGACGTGCCCGGAACACCTCACCAGGGAGGCGTCCAGGAGCCACCTCCTCTGACTCCTCTCGATGCGGAGGAGCAGCGGCTCTACTCTGAGCCCCTCCCGGATGACTGAGCTTCTCACCCTATCTTTAAGGGAGAGCCCAGACACCCTGCGGAGGAAACTCATTTCAGCCACTTGTATTCGCGATCTCGTTCTTTCGGTCACTACCTATAGTTCATGACCATAGGTGAGGGTAGGAACATAGATCGACTGGTAAATTGAGAGCTTCGCCTTGCGACTCAGCTCCTTTTTCACTACGACAGACCGATGCAGTGCCCGCATTACTGTGGATGCCGCACCGATCCGCCTGTCGATCTCACGCTCCATTCTTCCCTCACTCGTGAACAAGACCCCGAGATACTTGAACTCCTCCACTTGGGGCAGGATCTCGCTACCAACCCTGAGAGGGCACTCCACCCTTTTCCGGCTGAGGACCATGATCTCGGATTTGGAGGTGCTGATTCTCATCCCAGCCGCTTCACACTCGGCTGCGAACTGATCCAGAGAGAGCTGAAGATCACGGCCTGATGAAGCAAACAGGACAACATCATCTGCAAAAAGCAGTGACCCAATCCTGAGCCCACCAAACCGGACCTCCTCAACGCCCTGGCTGCGCCTAGAAATTATGTCCATAAAAGTTATGAACAGAATCGGTGACAAAGGGCAACCCTGGCAGAGTCCAACTCTCACTGGAAACGGGTTCGACTTACTGCCGGCAATGCGGACCAAGCTCTGGCACCGATTGTACAGGGACCGAACAGCCCTTATCGGGGGGCCGGTACCCCATACTCTCGGAGTACCCCCCACAGGATTCCCCGAGGGACACGGTCGAATGCCTTTTCCAAGTCCACAAAAACACATGTAGACTGGTTGGGGCAAACTCCCATGCACCCTCCAGGACCCTGCTAAGGGTATAGAGCTGGTCCACTGTTCCGCAAACCAGGACGAAAACCACACTGTTCCTCCTGAATCCGAGGCTCGACTATCCGACGGACCCTCCTCTCCAGGACCCCTGAATAGACTTTTCCAGGGAGGCTGAGGAGTGTGATCCCTCTGTAGTTGGAACACACCCTCCGATCCCCCTTCTTAAAGAGTGGGACTACCACCCCCGGTCTGCCAATCCAGAGGCACTGTCCCTGATGTCCATGCGATGTTGCAGAGGGCGTGTCAACCAAGACAGTCCTACAACATCCAGAGCCTTGAGGAACTCCGGGCGTATCTCATCCACCCCCGGGGCCCTGCCACCAAGGAGTTTTTTGACCACCTCGGTGACCTCAGTCCCAGAGATGGGGGAGCCCACCTATGAGTCCCCAGGCTCTGCTTCCTCATTGGCAGGCATGTTAATGGGATTGAGGAGGTCTTCGAAGTACTCCCCCCACCGACCCACAACGTCCCGAGTCGAGGTCAGCAGCGCACCATCCCCGCCATATACAGTGTTGACACTGCACCTGCTTCCCCTTCCTGAGACGCCGGATGGTGGACCAGAATCTTCTCGAAGCCGTCCGAAAGTCGTTCTCCATGGCCTCCCCAAACTCCTCCCACACCCGAGTTTTTGCCTCAGCAACCACCGAAGCTGCATCCCGCTTGGCCTGCCGGTACCTATCAGCTGCCTCCAGGGTCCCACAGGACAAAAGGGACCGGTAGGACTCCTTCTTCAGCTTGACGTCATCCTTCACCGCCGGTGTCCACCAACGGGTTTGGGGATTGCCGCCACGACAGGCACCGACCACCTTACGGCCACAGCTCCGGTCAGCTGCCTCAACAATAGAGGCACGGAACATGGCCCATTCGGACTCAATGTCCCCCACCTCCCTCGGGATGTGGTCGAAGTTCTGCCGGAGGTGGGAGTTGAAGCTACTTCTGACAGGGGGCTCTGCCAGACGTTCCCAGCAGACCCCTCACAACACGTTTGGGCCTACCACGCCTGACCGGCATCCTCCCCCACCATCGAAGCCAACTCACCACCAGGTGGTGATCAGTTGACAGCTCCGCCCCTCTCTTCACCCGAGTGTCCAAGACATGTGGCCACAAGTCCGACGACCCGACCACAAAGTCGATCATCGAACTGAGGCCTAGGGTGTCCTGGTGCCAAGTGCACATATGAACACCCCTATGCTTGAACATGGTGTTCGTTATGGACAATCCGTGATGAGCACAGAAGTCCAGTAACAAAACACCGCTCGGGTTCAGATTGGGGGGGGCCATTCCTCCCAATCACGCCCTTCCAGGTCTCACTGTCATTGCCCACATGAGCATTGAAGTCTCCCAGCAGTACGAGGGAGTCCCCAGAAGGTATGCCCTCTAGCACCCCCCTCCAGGGACTCCAAAAAGGGGTGGGTACTCCGAACTGCTGTTCGGTGCATACGCACAAACAACAGTTAGGACCCGTCCCCCCCACCCGAAGGCGAAGGGAGGCTACCCTCTCGTCCACCGGGGTAAACCCCAATGTACAGGCTCCAAGTCGGGGGGCAATAAGTATACCCACACCCGCTCGGCGCCTCTCACCGGGGGCAACTCCAGAGTGGTACAGAGTCCAGCCCCTCTCAAGGAGATTGGTTCCAGAGTCCAAGCTGTGCGTCGAGGTGAGTCCGACTATATCTAGCCGGAACCTCTCAACTTCGCGCACTAGCTCAGGCTCCTTCCCCTTCAGAGAGGTGACATTCTATGTCCCAAGAGCCAGCTTCTGTAGCCGAGGATCGGACTGCCAAGGTCCCCGCCTTCGGCCACCACCCAACTCACACTGCACCCGACCTCCTTGGCCCCTCCCATAGGTGGTGAGCCCATGGGAAGGGGGACCCACGTTGCCTCTTCGGGCTGTGCCCGGCCGAGCCCCATGGGTGCTGGCCCGGCCACCAGGCGCTCGCCATCGAGCCCCACCTCCAGGCCTGGCTCCAGAGTGGGGCCCCGGTGACCTGCACCCGGGCGAGGGAACACGCCGTCCAAAATTGTTTTTCATCATAGGAGGTTTGTTTAACTCAGTCACCTAATTATAAATGTATCCTTGCCAACAACAAAACTTTGTTTAATGTTACAACTTTTTAATTTCTCGTTTACAAAGTAGAGGGAAAGTATTGGAATCGTCCAAAAATTCAATATCGAGATTTTGATGAATCTTAATGTTTTAGACCTCCCTTAGTCTGACTTACTTTCTAGTAGGGAAAGTATTGTAATCGTCCAAAAATTTGATTTTGATGAATCTTCATGTTTTAGACCTCCTGGATTCCAAAAATACTATTTTTGGAATTATGTCTGTGTGTGTGTGTGTCTATGTAAACATAATAACTTGACTGCGCTTTCACTTAGGTGAACCAAATTTTGCCTGCAAGTATTAGGTACGAAATGTAGATTTCTATCAACTTTTAAGCTATTTCCACTAACTGGAAGTGGTACTTTTTTATTTGTTTTACAAAAACATATTGTAATGAGTAAGTAAACAAGGATGAGCTGATTGAGAAGTAGCGAGCTGGATCTTCTGTTTTGTTAATTAATCATATAGAAGACGAGAACAAGAAATTTGACTAACGAGAGGAGAACACTCAGTCCATCAAGCACATTTGTTTAGATCGGGGTGGACAATGTGGATCCTTGAGGGTCGCAGTGGCTGCAGGTTTTTGTTCCAACGCAATTGTTTAATAAGAAGCACTTATTGCTCAAGTAACACTTCTGCTTCACTTTAATTGTCTCGCTTGTTAAGATTTTGAACCCTTATTGCTTATTTTAGTCCTAAACAGCTGTAGTCTTGGTTTTTAATTGCTCCTTATTAGCAATAAGATGCAAATGACAAAAATTTCTCCATTTAGCTTGTTTACATTTACACCTGTCTGTATTTATCATGCACTACTGGGTTTAATTAAATACTTGGAAGGAAAATTAAAGAAAAAAGTGAAGCAATGAGAATAACTTGTCTGTTTTAGACTTCAGATCATTTGGATGATATCCTCAGAAAGGAAAAAAAAAAACCTAGGCTATGAGAATGACTTGACATGGCAGAGTTAAAGTACTAGTAAGCCATGAAATTAAATAATTGACAAGGATTGGTTTTTAATTAAGCAACTGGGTTGGAACAAAAACCTGCAACCACTTCAGCCCTCCAGGACTGAATCTGCCTAGCCGTGGTTTAGGTAATACCTTGGAAATTGTACTATTGTAATTATTACATTTGTGTAGTTCTTAGAATTTACCTAACTTTAAAAATGCATAGTAGTCAGTTAGTCAATTATGATTATTAAAAGTATTTATTGGTTTCTGTTTTTCTTTCCTTTACAGGTCATAATTTCTTCTGGTAAGAGGAGGATTTGAACCCACTGCCTGTCCCATCTTGGCTGCTGGGTAGTGCCGGTGTTTATCCTGTTGAGCTACTCTTTGAGCCCTTTTTTGCCGTTGAATTTAAGCACTTTTAACAACTGTTTGAGAGACACATTGACAAGTCATATAAAAGATATTCTTTTTTTATCCTCTTTCTGCCGGGCCCTCTGCGACACCCAGGTCCGGGTGTCACTCTTCATCGGCCCCCCGGGGCCCTGTACGGCACCCAGGTTCGGGTGTCATTCTTCATCGGGGGGCCGACTCGGTTATCGGTTTCGCTCGCCTCTTGAACGCCCTTATCTCGGCCGTCTGACCTTGGCTGGTCTCGATCGCGGGGCCGACTCGGTTTTGGCTACCGGGGTCGAGTGCTTGTTTCGCTCTGCCACCGAGGGGGTCCCCTTTAGAAGAAGGGTGTAGTAATCATTTATGCTGTTAACTCTTCAGTGGCCGCAGCAAATAAAGAGCCTGCTTTCAGTTTTGGTTGCTCCTATGGTTTCGAGTGAGACGCGAACCCGGTCTCTTTTAACGCGACATGAGTGGTCCACCCGGTTGAGCTACCGACTCTGACGGTTTAGCAAGCCGCTCCGATATATTTAATGTTATCGACAGGTCTGTGGCTACCTTAAAAGGTTGGGTTGGTATTTTTCCACCGCGGGAGAGGACGGCGCTCGAACCCTGAACGTCGGCTTCCAAGCGGGAGGACTGAATCGGCTGGGCTATCTCGGTGAGCTAATCCTCCTCCCGGAAATTCCGAGAAATCTTCTATATCACTGACAGAATGGAGGGCGTTGCAAATTAACAGATAGTTATGTCATGTGAAGTCAATCCTACGGGGTGGAGGATGGACTTGCACTCAGAACCTCCTTCGGCTAGCTCTCTTTTCACGATGTCGCCCCTTTAGCGGGGTAGTCTATAAATTATTTGTATCGCCAACCCCATCAAATAATAAGCCAGATGTTGGCTTTAACGCCCTGCTTCCCGGGGCGGGACTCGAACCCGAGCTGGTGGAGTTACATCAGTGGTCTATCCCGTTGAGCTACCGCAGCTCACTCCCCACCTTGGCGACCAGTCGAGCTTTATAACAGCGAAAGGTCAGCGGACCCCTTAAATAAAGGAATTTCCTAATACGACCGGACAGGCCGGCATTGCACCGGGCGTGTTTATCAGGGTGAGCTAATTCTCTACGACTGTGTAATGCAGGAAGTCTTTAATATTATTGGACGATGGGCACTGCATGTAAAAAGGCCATTAAACGATTTGAAGTAAATCCTATAGGATGCTGATCGGGTCTTGAACCCGAGAGCGTCCATTTAGACAGGGGCTCTCATCCTCCTGAGCTACTCGTCCACCCCTTGTTAACGTCATGCTGGGAGCGTCATTTCACGTGAAGCCCCAGGACCATCTTCTTTTAACCAGCCCAATCTGGATTCAGACAAAAGTGTTGACTCGCTTCGTGACGTGTTATTGTTGATATTTTTATAAGATATTGAATGTCTGATTTCTCTTCTATTTAATGACGAGGGTGAGTATATCACGTGCTGTAAAGCGGGGTCCTACATCCTAATGGGTTCCTTTCACAAATTTTTAAATTTCACCTTTTAATTCTCCCATCCTACCCTGTGATGGTTCTGTTCCCTATGTTTGCTGGGATCGTCTCCAGCGCCTCTGGTCTGGATAAAGCAGGTGTAGACGATGGGTGGATGGTCCCCATTCTTCTCTTAGGTTCCATCCTTCTCTCTGGGTCTTTTATCCCAGTACTTTGAACTGGCAAAAATGTTAACGTCAGAGTGGTTGGGGACGCCAGGAAGTATGGGACCAACCAGAATTTATTTTAGCTACTCTTTGGAAGAAGTAAGCTCACCGCACATGTAAACTCTTATTTTAAATTTCTTTTTGATATCTCCTGATGAAGACTGTACTTCACCTATCCATTCTGAAGCTATAAAAGTGTGTTTTTTTTCAGGGACTTCTTGCTTTGCTTATTTTTAAAATACTGTTGAAGTCACTACATGAACAATAGCAGAAATAAAGATGACAATTTTTCCACACTGCATCTCTACAACCATACCATGTGCATAAAATACTGAAAATCTGTTATAGGTATGCCAAGTCAATAAGAGTGACGTACAGTAGGCTATGACAGGCGCATCTTCAAAAAAAGACAAACAACCCAAATCCATCCATCCATCCATTATCCAACCTGCTATATCCTAACTACAGGGTCATGGGGGTCTGCTGGAGCCAATCCCAGCCAAAACAGGACACAAGGCAGGAGACAAACCTTGGGCAGGGCGCCAGCCCACCACAAACAACCTGAATTTATGTGCCGTAATTTTGTAGATCTACCACAAGAGGACAACAAGATTTTGTTGTTTATCATCATCATTTACATTTACTCACGTTTCTTTCTTACTTTGTCTTTTTTATTTCATATAGCACCTTTCATAGATGACAATATTATATACTACTTAATGAAAGATTATGTGTCTGAGTGTCTGTCTGGATGCTATGTCTCTGTCATTCCAACAGATGGCACATCACAAATATGAACAAATCCCATACATTGTGTGAGACATCACCCCTGGCCTAGCATGACTATACTGGCTTCCACGATGTATCAAATTGTCTTTAAAACAACTGACCTGGATGGACTGATGTACTTAATTTATTGTTTTTGATGTTTTCAATCAGTTTACTGTTCAATTAATTAATAACAAAGAAATAGTACTGTTTTCAAATGACATGTATGTTAAATGACTGCTTTAACTAATACAATGGAAAAGTACAAGCATATCTTTATTGGGTACAAAGACTTGCTGTTTGCAACTCATTTAATTCAGAAATACAATTAAAATGCACAATAATACAGTATACAGTTTGTGTGCATTTTTATTTCTCATACTGTTACTGGGATATATCTCACTTTAAAAAACTTTGCCAGTGTCAACATGGATATCAGGTCTTAATAATTAACATCACTTTAGGAGTCTAAGAAATTAGATGAAAATCCTAAAGAGGATCAAGCTTATTTAGCAATGAATTGGTTGTTTCATGACAGCAGTCTTTTGCCTTCTCGTGTGTCTGGCACATTTTGTACTACTGAGTGTTGGCACTTTAATCGCAAACTGGTTATCCCTGCACATCTAAATCTGCTATATTGTTGTGTACATTCACAAAACATTAGAGTCAAATGAATAAAACACTGGGTCAGTTTACCTGAAAATATTTTAGCAGAAAAATTTCAGATATTCGACGGTCAAGAAGATAAAGGCTCTGAGGTTGGTCATCATTGGGTGTCATTTGCATTCAGTCCTAAGCATGTATCGAGGCATGTCTGTTGTCAAGAGGATGCAAGATCTCCCTCTTCTGAGACTTTCTTCCTTACCTAAATTGGTTTTCTTTATTTTTTTATTTTAATTTCAAAAATTCTTCAGATATTCTCACAGTTGAATTTCTTCTCTTGGCAGGTCTCTGCCGTCACTTATATTGCTTCTTCATGAGGTTTCTGCCTTCACCTGCAACTCTGAAAACTGTTTACTCATTTGATGCTTTTGCCACTAAATTCCACATTTATGGACATCCATGTGCTCAGTTCAGCTGCCTTTGTCCAGGTCTCCAGATGCTGCACTATTTTTTCTTGTTCATACCCGAAGGCAAGAGTACTCAGATTTGGTCCTGGAGGGTCACAGTGCCTGCAAGTTTTATTTTTTTTTCCAACTCAGTCACCTAATTATAAATGTATCCTTACTAATGACAAAACTTTATTTAATGTTACAACTTTTTACTTTCTCATATAAGAAGTATAGGGAAAGTATTGTAATCGTCCAAAAAAATTGTGATATTGAGATTTTGATGAATCTCAATGTTTTAGACCTCTCTTAGTATGACTTCTTTCTAGTAGGAAAAGTATTGTAATCGTTCAAAAATTCGATATTGAGATTTTGGTAAGTCTCAACAATTTAGACCTCCCTGAGTCCGATTTAGTTTCTCGTACGGAAAGTATTGTAAACGTCCAAAAATTCGATATTGAGATTTTGATGAATCTGAATGTTTTAGACCTCTCTTAGTATGACTTACTTTCTAGTAGGGAAAGTATTGTAATCGTTCAAAAATTCGATATTGAGATTTTGGTAAATCTCAACAATTTAGACCTTCAAGTCCGATTTAGTTTCTCGTACGGAAAGTAGGCCTATTGTAAACGTCCAAAAATTCGATATCGAGATTTTGATGAATCTCAATGTTTTAGACCTCACTTAGTATGACTTACTTTCTAATAGGGAAAGTATTGTAATCGTTCAAAAATTCGATATTGAGATTTTGGTGAATCTCAACATTTTAGACCTTCCCGAATCCAATTTACTTTCTCGTACGGAAAGTATTGTAATCGCCCAAAAATTCGATATCGAGATTTTGGTGAATCTCAACATTTTAGACCTCCCCGAATCCAATTTACTTTCTCGTACGGAAAGTATTGTAATCGCCCAAAAATTCGATATCGAGATTTTGGTGAATCTCAACATTTTATACCTCCCCGAGTCCAATTTACTTCTTGTTAGGGAAAGTGTTGTAATTCGATTTTGATGAATCTCGATGTTTTAGACCTCCCGGAGTCCGAAAATGCTATTTTTGGAATTATGTCTGTCTGTCTGTCTGTGTGTATATAAACACGATAACTTGTGTGCACTTTCACTTATGTCAACCAAATTTTGCATGCAAGTATGAGGTACAAAACATAGATTTCTATCAACTTTTAAACTATTTCCACTAACCGGAAGTAGGACTTTTTTTATTTATGCAGCTGCAGCATCCAATTTATTCAACTTTACTTTTATAATAATTGTTCAATATATTATTAATTTGATGTGTTGTTGATGGATCTTTAATGTACATAATATAAAAATATTATTTTCTTGCGGTTTAAACCTCAAATATTCATCCCCATATCTGAGTAAATGAGAAAGTCTAGGGGAGATCACTCCCAGTTTTTAGTGTTTGCCACATCATTCTTATATGCTGATTTTTCTTTTCCTAGGGTATCCTCCTAATGATTTCTAGCCTGGGGGAATGTTAGTAATTCTCAATCCTTCACGTTGTTCTCTTTCATTTCTTTCTAAACATTATTAATTCAGACAATTCATGATGAACACACACAGGTGTAAATGGGACCAATTAGTTTTGTGGTGTGCTGCTCGTTCTTCTGTTACTTGCTTCTTATTCTTAATCGGCAGCTGAACAACAACAATAAGGAATTAAAAAAAAAAACAGTGACTGTAAGTTTTTAAGACTAAAAGAATCAATTAAGGGATGGGAAGTTTAAGAAGTGAGTTAACTAACAGGACATTCAGAATAATTGCTTCAGATGCAATCATTCATCTATCCATCCATCTTCCAAACCCACTTATCCAGAGATCCAGAACAGGGTTGCTGGGACAGCTGGAGCCAATGCCTTCTAATTATAAAATTGGGCTGGAACAAAAATCTGCACAACTGTGGTCCTTTAGGACCAAATTTTGGCACCCCTGCACTTTTAAAACCTCATGAATCTCCGACAATGTCAGTGATTATACTTTTAAGCTTATTTTTGTATATTGTGTAAATAACCATCCTGGGTAAATCTGAATAATAAATGAATGGAAATAAAATGATCCCAACGCTCATGGTGGTACTCCAAGAGCAATTATGGAAATCCCTGTCCAATCATATCCCTGGAGCTCTCTTGAATTGTTCAGAATGCTCAAATCCTTCCGTTTGCCCCACTGGCTTGAAAGCTCCATTGTTTTCTCGTTTTATCCCCTGTATGTGTTCACTCCCTTCGTTTTTACAGTTTGGTCTTAAGGCCCTGGACTTTGAACAACACAGTTGAACAATCTTAATCTCACTATGTGACCAACCAGCAAATCCCCAGTGCTTATATGTTAGAAATACGGAACATCTGGAAAATACTGTTACCTGTAAAGTGCGTTGGGATGGTATTCATTCACTGTGAAAAGGTGGAATATAAAACAAATTTCGTTTACAAAAAAAAAAAGTCTTCTTTCCGTCAGCTGTTTTTCCATTGCAGAATTTTTCGCCTCTGTCATTTCATCTTACGGGACTATCGGAGCCGTTGATCTTCTTGCCAACGTTTTCCTTTCCTAAGTATGCGTTCGGGTATCCTCAGGTGCTGGCTTGCTATTTCAGAGCTCATTAAATTATCACCTCCTTGTTATATCTTGAATATCGTTGTTCTCGAGTCCTGCAGTTATCACGTGGTACACAGACGACCCGGTTTTTGGCGCTCTCTCTCTCTCTCACTTTCACCAGTCTGCCATTATGTTGCTTTTCATTCCACACTTTCTTTTCCAAATGTAAACTAATGGCCTTACTGCAGTGGAAATGTAGAGGAATACGGTGAATATCTGCCAAGATCTAGCGTCATTTATTTGGTGGTATGCATCTTGTTAATTGTTGTTGATTTATCTTGTTTAATGATACTAATGATACTATATAAATAAAAATATAATTTCACGGGGGGGGGGGGGGGGAGCAAAACTGCGAATTATAAATGTGCAAATGCAATACAAGCGGTCAGCTTGCTATGCAAGTCACACTACTGGTAAGGAGATATTGATGGATTTTTATATCAATCATCAATCAATCAATCAAAAAAAATCTAAAGAAGACTTCACTTTAAGCTAAAGCTTCCATGAATTCTATTTTAAAAAGAGAATCATGCAGCGTGTTGTTATTTTAAATTAAAATCATTTGAATTGCATATTCTTTAATCAAAACAGAATTCCGTAACAACATCTGAATAATAAAATACTTTCTTATCTGATTGAATTCCTAACATAATGATCGTAACAACAAATATCAATTTAGTTTCTAAAATTGTTTTGGCATATTATTTTTTGTAAACGTCTGTACATGTACATGGGACAATAACTGAATTCTTTAAAAAGATTTATTTCACTATTCAGATGAGCTAATACTACCTATAGTGTGTGTGTGTGACATGTAAAAATAAGGTAACGAATAGCTTAAAACAATTATAATGTGAAAGAAGTACACTTTTTAAATGAATTACTGTTCAGACTGCAGTTACAATTTAACAGCGTGTTCCGATTAGCAGTTTTGATGAACGGTTACTTCATTAGCTACGCGTTTTAATTAAATGGAATTGCAGGGCTTCTATATTTTTTTGGAAGACGCGGTGTATTTTGTAACAGCAAGAACTTCAGGTTTGTTCGTATTCGTAAATGTTCTCAAATTAGAGCTCCTGATGTGTGAACATGGGTTACTTTGGGTGAAATACTAGCGTAGACTGGCGTACGTATCAGGGCTTTTTGGCGACTGGGGTCAGATGGTTTGGCTGCGTCACTTCTGCACACACAGGGATTTCATTTTCTGTACTCGGTGGTTTAAACAAATGTGGCAGTTGGGTTCTGGGATGTAATTTAACTGCAGACTTCTTTGCTGCGTCATTCACATTTAAAGTCTGTATTGGCATTCTCCTTGCACTTAGTGTACAATCAATCATTTTTGTTCCTTATGTGAGTGTAAAGTGCATACATTTTTCATATTTCCAAATGCAAGTTCTGTTTGTAATTAGGCGTCATGTCTAAATCCAATAAGACTTTGTGCAAATGGCTTTGGCTAAAAATAAAGGAAAATAAAAACATAAAAATAGGTCCCCTGGAGTAGGCATATTTGGCTCTAAATTTATAAAATGGTGTATTTTAACCTACTGGGTACGTTTTGTAAAGTGGTTAAAGTTGAAGGCTTTCAGGCAAGTGCAACACGTAATTTTTTAGTGCCTTGTCTATAACAGAGTTATTTATAGTACATTTTATGTATTTCAGATTCATTTGCACTTTCGTGCATAATAACTGCGAAAGCACGCCGTTCACTTCTTGGATTACGTTTGCAGTCGCTGGGCTCTGTGTTTTCATTATTATCTTTTGCGCAAAACTTAAGCAAAAATGTACCTTTTATCTTACAGTTCTTTTCAGTCTCTCACGCTTTTCGCTCTGTTTACTTTTAGCTTAAAATTGCATTAAAGGTTTTGTGGTGTTAGGATTTATTTTTAAAGTGTCCCTGCTAAAAGACCCAACTCCGCTTTGATTTTTTGGAAGGGAGGAAACTTTTTATTTAATTGCTAAAGACGCTGGATGGTGAAAAAAAAAAAATCCTTATCCTCCATATACACATGCTTGTTTTCCACAACTCTTAGGAAAATAAAACCACAGGCACTTGGGGAATAAAGCCACACCGATGGAAGCCATTTTTCGTATTATTCCTAATTGAGCCGATTCTTCACGATTGCAGTATGAGTGAGATCTGCTCCGTGGCTGTTCTTCCACTCTCGGTCGAGATAATGCATCACACAGACCCGCTGACAGCAGACGCAAGCTTAATATCACGGTCAGAAGGAAATTTAGGAGGTGTCAGCTGAGCTGTGTAGTGTAATAAACCACACAGACCTCAGTGAGCAAAGAAAACGACTACATCTCAAAAATAAAAAGGTAGCGACATCCCTAAGACGCGACTGGATATAGAGCATCTATCAACTGGGATCTTAACTCATAACATATTACATTAATGTAACCTGATATTTGTGCAACAAAATAAAATGTCATCCTCAAAGATGGTTTTCCATCTAGAATGTATTTTATAAGGGGTCTTTTTTAATCTTATTATGCGACATAACAGTGATCATTTTAAAAAACGGAGTGTTCTATACTTGTAAGTAAAGAGTGCTTTAAAAAATAACTTTTGGAAGTGGAAGTGCAAGGTCGGGGCCAGCAGAGGGGGCGTCTAAGCCGCACTATGAAACTTCATTGCCAAGAAACACATGATCTAATCTGGGGTTCTAAATAATTAGCGGTTATTTGCTTATTTTATTGTTTATTCGGATTGCTTAGCTCGTCAATGTTCTTGTATTCTCGGTTTGCTTGAGTTAAGTTTGAAGAACGGCGCCTTTAAATTTTTTTTTTTTTTTTTTTTTCTGGTAGAGACCCCCCTGACTCACTCTAGGAGTTCGGTTACGCGGTTAGCTTTAAGGCTCCTGCCGGATGCTTCTGCTGTCTTGCACTGTGACTTCTAGTTTATTAAATTATCTCATGCGGTCAAGACACGGTGGCGCAGTGGTTAGTGCAACCATTTCAACGTGAAGGGGCCTCGTTTCTATCCTTTGCCAGGTCACTGGGTGGATTTTGTTTTCTCTCTCGTTACCCAAATGTGTGTGTTCGATTAATTAGCGACAGTGTGTGTGAATATTCTGATGGAGACTTCATTCGCAGGTAAAATAAAGCGACATCTTCCTTCTGGTGCTTCATGGACAGGCTGTCTGACTTACAGGTATACGTGTGGACAGAGGCGGAGGTTACTTCTTTCAGAAAGGTCTCCGTCCTTGCACCCGATGCTACCTGGAAATGCCCCGGGACCATCGTCTAGATTGAGATGGTTTGATAACGAACGGATTGATTCCAGGTTTCCTGGACAATCACCCAAGCTTCAGTGCATTATTCATTGCGCGGTGTTCGTTAGCCCATTGCCCGTGAATGTGCCCTTGACAGGGAATAAACTCTTCGACTGGTGTCCCGTTTATATTTATATCTGTTTGCTTAGCTGGCGCTTTTATCAAACGCGACTTACAAAAGATGGCAACATAATCGAGTAAACATAGGGTTTAGGGTTCAGCTGTGTAGTTTTTGCAGTTGGGGGGCCGTTTTTATGCAGAATGTTGGCACCATGTGAATGACAAGACACCGTTTCCCCGAACTTGAAATCCCCTGCTGTTTTAAGAGTGTCGAGTGATGTGGAGTCCGTTTTCACTTACAAGTGATCGGGAAAGGCTCGTCAAGAAACACATGCAGAGGAACTAGTTTTGTGGAAAAAATAAGCTGCTTACAGGCATTTTGGTTCTTTCTAATCGAAGATATAACTTGAATGTAGAAAGCCCGTCTTTCACGTATGAGGTTACTTATAGACAAAAACGCGTTTTAGCACCATCTCTTTTGATGTGGGCTCTTCATTTCCTTTTGCATATTCTTAAAAAACAATAATGATGGAACAAGAGAGGAAGAAGGTATATATAGCTTAGTTATAATTTATATTGCAGTTATTTGTTACATGTTCGAATACTTTTTGATATGTACAGCTTCCCACTTGCATTAAGGCTCTTGCCATAACAAAAGCCCTTCGCACTAAAAGATTTAACTTAATGAAAAATATGAAACTTGTAATAATGATTTTGTTTAACACCCAACAAGAACATGCATTCAGCTTTCTTATTGAATCCAACAGACTAAAATCGAAAGGCAGTCAGGTGGCGCAATGGTTACCGCATGTGCTACCGTATCCATGACGTCGATATATGACTTTCTTTCTTTCTTTCAGATGGGCATTAAACTCACCGAGTGCAGTTTTGTGCGTGACTTGCGCATCTTCCATGGATACGTGGTGCTGTTTTCTCCTTCATGAAAGACCGGGAAAGACGTTCATACCGTGCGACCCTGTAAATGGGAAAATGCGGAAACTGATCATTTCATGTTGTGTATAACTGGGGTACAGTTTACCGGGTGCAGAATTAAAGTTATTTGTTATCAACGCGAAAGAATTTGATCGTGATGACTTGTTAAGTAATGAAGAGGATGTAAAAAATGACATATAGATTGGTCTCTAACATAACGCTTTAAAATCTACGAGAAAATAACTGTGAATGAACTGAGTAATTCCACTGAGACTGGACAATGGGATTCAAATCTAACTGTATGGTTAATCTAACATTACAACAATAATTTTCTTTTACAGCAGTGTAATACATTTTGTCAATGCACAACTTATTTGAGTTCCACTTGTAACAAATCGATGCTTTATGTAATGAATAAAATCCCCATTAATAATCCGTTTACTATTTATTAAGCATCTAATTACCATGGGTGACGTAAATAACTAAAAGTAACCTTGTGGAGAAGAAAGCGATTCTCTTGTAATGTATGGGCGAGCGTCGGATTTGCCCCATAATGAAAAACATACTGGTTCTCTTCCATAATAATGCAAATATTTGTCACTCCAAAATGTACCGGTGTGTGCCGTGGTTAACGTCCCCTCCTACTGTATAAAGCAGTGAGAATTCCCCAAACTAAAAAATGGTATTACTTTAATACAAATCCGTTAACTTTGTGTAATAAGTTTTGGCAAATAAAAAGATCCAAAGAAGAAATACAATGTTTCCGAAAATATCTCATTAATGTTCCATGTCCTAAACTCTTAATCCCATTCGGTGGGTAACCTGCCCACTTGACAGCACGGCTCTGTGCCAACCTCGTGTAGGCACATCAGATTGTCGTTCCTGTCTAGATAATACGACATTTAATGATGTCAAGTGTAGAAAATGATAACTAAATCCTACAAAGACGTTGATCATTTTAAGTTAAATCAGTTTAAGGCACCTGTAGCACTGCAGCACATACCAAGATTGATTTTTAAAGTTTCAAAACATTTTGAGTAAAGTCAACTTAAAAAGTTTTTTCATATTAGCAACATACCTCAATAATTACTTTTCTAAGCGGTGCTGACATTTAAAGCAGTTACATTCATCTGCGTTGTTTCTAAGCAAATTAAACTTGTGACTGTTTACCTGTATGAATGCATTTACGTCAGTTCTCTTACAAAAGGATATGTTGAACGTGTTCATTATTAGGATTAAGATATAGCATATCACAAGAACCGTTTTGGAGTGAGGGCAAGTCTTTTTTTTCCTTGCTTGCTATCTTATTTAAGAATTAGAGTTGCACCTCTCAGAAATTCAAAATGTGGAGATACGATTTCTCTCAGCAATATGGGGTGAGTTGCATTAAGGTGGCTCAAAACGCATCCTATAAGTCAGATACAATCGCTCTGTTCCAAGAATAATAAAAAGTAAAATTTGAAGAAACCGTACGGGTAAAAGCTGAACACATTCTAATAACTGTTAGTTCCGTTTGTTTCTCACCGGGTCAGATTCGCTCCCTAAACGGCTTTATTTGATACGCGTGCGCTGATCTACCGGTTGTCACTAATTTTTATGGCGACTGCATACTTCGTCAACATTCAAACATTCGCTCGTCTTTGAAGATGGCTGTGGCTTAAACCACACCTGTACGCAGATGATCGTTGCGGTCAAGATGGTACAAAGTACACGAGACATTCAGTATTCTCCAATTTGTTTTTTTGAAAATCCGAAATGACTCAGTCAGCGCCATCCGCACATTCATCCCACCATCGCAGACTATTCGGAAGAAGAAGAACGAAAACAGACAACTTGCAGACACAACAACAATCTGTTAAGTCTGTGATTCGAAAACAATCTGCCCGCAACGGCACGAACTATTAAGCCAGAGCAAATCTCATTGATCCAGCACTGCCAGCTTTTAACATGCAGCGAGAGTGCACGAAAAGCGAATAAAATATGAAACGTGTTTTTATGGTCACAAATAAGCACAACTCAGAGGTCTGAAAACTGAGCTGCTTTATTTTTAAAGTTGGTTTGACAGCCCCTTTCCTACCCTCGACTGCTCCGCTTCCAAAGAAAAGTTAACTGATCTACCGTGCATCGCAGACTTTATTGAAATAATTCGGTCTTTGCTAATTTACAGTTTCACGTGACCATGTCCCGTTCAGAAGACTTAAAACTCGTCAATCTAACAGGTTTTATCCCCAGGGCATTTACTGCACTTATAATGCTGCGTTACCTTCTCACCTGCTGAGGGTCGCTGCATATTAACACATAGCGACCATTTTCATTTATTTTCCCGAGACAGTCGCTTAGCATGTCTTAATGCCCTAATGGGTGACTTCAGGATGTCAGTCACTGGAGTGGCATGACGCCTGCCTCTCGGCCGCAGTCCCGCTGCAAAAGGGAGGTGAAAAGGAGTTTTGTTACATGGCCCCAGAATTCTGGAATGCCTCCATGCAATCAGCTATGCATGCCGCATCCGTTTCACTATTTAAGTCTCATTTGGTAAGCGCAGCTTTTGGATCGCGCCCCCCTTAACTAATTTGTGTATCATTTCGCTTGTGGTAAATTGGCTCTGGGAGCTGGCTGCTTGGATTGTTCTTTCTGGCATCTGTATTCACCCAGCATCATTTCTACCTAATTTAATTTTTTCCCTTTATTTTTAAAGTTTAATGTAGGCTAAATCTTGTCATTAAAATGCAACCATAAGAATCGCTGATTTATAATGTTCTTTTGTTGAGGGTGCATTTCCAGCTTAGTTTTATTTTTGTAAGCCCTCAGATTGCTGTCCCTTTTTGCTTGTGTGAAATTAAAGGGTCCCATCAGTAACATATTTTGTTTTAAACTAAACACAATTTTTAAGTGATCAATATTTTAGAAAATAAGTTATACAGAATATTTTTAGACTAGAAGAAAATAAAAATGTTACTCGAAAAGGCCAGATGATAAAGAACAATCTCGGCTATTCCCTTCTTTTTTCACTGGCATCAAGGACTGCATCCCATTCTGCTATGATTCTGCTTTCTCATTCCAATACTTTTGTGGCCAATTTATGTCTTCCCGGCAGAGGTGCGTGTTAAACAGTCACTTGACTTGCCTGAGATCAAAATGGAAAAATAAATGAAGTATAGCCAATTGTATCTCAAATGTTCTAAGCTACCTATAGGATAAAAATGTCAATGCTAAAGTTTTGGGAAAAGAAGAACAAGTTTTCTGTCATAGTTTACCGGTTTGCACCAATGATGCCAGGATAATAACATCTCATAAAGACACCCTGTATGTCTGTTAGTATACAGTGTGATATTGTCAAACGTATTCTTCTGGACCAGCTTTAACTGGCTACTTCTGGACATTGTCCTACTTCCAATACAAGATGGGCCATTTTTTCCTAAAAGAAAAAGGAATATGTTAAATCTCGTTTTGCACTGTACAGATCTGTGCTTGGTTAGATAGATAGATAGATAGATAGATAGATAGATAGATAGATAGATAGATAGATAGATAGATAGATAGAACAAACGTTTTTGTTCCCAGAGGGAAATTTAGCTTTTTACAGAGGCTCTATAAATAAATAAATACATAAATAGATAGATAGATAAATAAATATATATACACACACACCAGCATGACTAAAAACGAAGAAACTTTAAAAAGAACTAAAAAATGACCCCTTAACAAGTATGTTTGGATGGTATTGAAGGCATGGGAGAAATCAAAAAACATAACCCTCACAAGGCTGGCAGCTTTGTCCAAGTGATAATAAGCCATATGGGGAAGAGAGATAATTGCATTCTTTGTCCAATAGGCAAACTGCAGTGGGTTCAGGTGGTCTACCACAAGAGGGCTCATATAGTCCAGCAATTGCCACTCAAAGGTCTTCATGCTGTGAGATGTAAGTGCCACTGGACTGTAGTCATTAGGTGAAGAGACGCCTGCATTTTCTGCAGCTGCAGCACTTTCTGAAGCCTTGGGGACAGACTGTACAGGTGACAGAGGACACCACAACAATGGTCAGCACAGGCCTTAAGAACTCGAGGACTGACTCCATCTGGTCCCGCAGCTTTTCCTGTGTGTAGCTTCTTCAGTTGTCTCCTTACCTAGTCTGGAGTTATGGACATCCCATACTGATGGTCAGAAGTGGGCTCATCACTGGATATTCCAGTTAACGTAGTAGGAGTTGTTGATGCAGTAGGGCTGGTGTGGGGTGACTGGTCATTAGAAAAAGGTGGCCGTGAGAGGGAAAATCTATTTAAAAATCTATGTACTTATTAAATATACTGTGTCTGTCTCGGGCTAAATTAACTGACAGTCTCACGTTCCACGCACAGTATATTCAAAGATGAGTGCAAACCTTGCTGCACTCCTAATTGCATTTCCCTGCATTACTGGTTTATATGACTAAACATAAAAAGACTGGGGAATCAAATGTGAAAGAGAGGAAAGTCAACTTGACTATAAACCACAGACAACCACTCAACAATTATTTTTTGGTATTTTTGCTTCCTGAAAGTTTTGGTGATTATGATAGACATCGTCAAGCTGAACACAGACGCAATTTCGGACTGACTCTAAGTTGTAGAAACATTATATTAACTTAAATTGAATTTAGCGTGGCACATTGCATTAGTTCAATTGGGCTAAAAAAGTTTTGCTGCTGATTTTCGTTTGTACTCAACATCTGTTGCTTCTCATTTCATTGCCCAACAGTAATCTTCTATCATTGACCGATTCTACTTGCCCTGAAACTGTTTTTTCACTGTTGTGATGTCCTGATGAAACCTTTCACCATGTTCATCACTGATTGTAACAAGATTAGCCGAGAAGAAGTCCAAGTGAATGCAGAAGTTGAATCTTAAGTGACATGTTGCACTTCATAGTTTTGTATGCATGAAGTACGTTGCCAACCAACTGGACGTAGTTTGGTGCTATGTATTTGCCAAGAAAATTCTCATCAACATCCTTGAATGTCTTTCATACGATTTCCTCCCGCCTCACCAGCGGATCTTCTAAGTGCTTGTCATTGATGGTGTGTCTGATCTGTGGACCAGAAAACATGCCTTCCATAATCTTGGCATTGAGTTGTTCTTGGAAACATCTGTTTCATATATGCACATTTTTTGTCACTTTCACAAAAAAATGTTTCATTAGTACAAGTTTTATAGGAAGAAACAGCAAAAATATCTTTGTCGGGTTGACAAGCACTTTATCTGCTACACTTTTTTGTCCTTGAACCAAATGCTTACGGAGCAGCCATTAATGGATTGCGACTCTTTAGTAAAGCCGTCCCATTTGCAAATGAAACAACAAGACTTGGTATATCTGAGCCGTGTTCCTAGTAGCAGTGCCTCTACTTTTAGAGCAGTACAGATGTCCCAGTTATAGTTGTTGTACTGTATTTGTATACTCAACATATGAAAACAAATCACAAAAATTCTTTTAAGCTTGCCACTGATTTAACCCCAAATACAGAAGAGGCCTCATTTTCTTAGAGCGTAGCTATTAAAGCAGTGTCTTTCCTGACTAACGGTTTCTACATACAGACCTTATAATATTTCATAGACCACCAGGCAGGGTGGGTTAAGTGATTGTTCCTTCACAGAATGAAGCCATACTGGAATGTATAGTTGTGATCTTAAGAGTTTGCATTCTGAAAATTGCTGGCATCTCCAGCATAAGCTGACACCTTTCCTGACACTCATCTGAATGTCTTGCAATGCCAGGTGTGTGCTGGAGGCCTCCAATCTTCTGACTGCTGAAATCTGACAGGATGGGGCTTTCCTGTGGTGCAGCTGAGAGTGACATTGCGATGAAGTCATAAAGCGGATTCGACAAACAAATGAATGTAAACTTTTCAGTGCCAGCTTCATTTGTCACTAAAGAATGTAAGCACCTTTGCCACCCGTTTGAAGAGGTTTTGGCATTATTGTTTGGGGTGCCATCATGCAGAAAGGTCTAGAGGAATTAAACATCAGGCATCTGCACCTGCATTGATTTTGGAAATGAATGTCTATTGTGTGATATAATACACCTGCCAAGTTCAGTGCATACCGAATAAGCTTTAATTGCCTTGACTCCAACTGCCGTAAGCAACTTGTATTTTTGGGGCACTCCCTTTAATTGGCTTTTGAAACAGATGTTATTTTACTGCGAACAATTACCTTCTGTTTAAATAAAACTGGAATGTGATATACATTAATGTGCTGAGTTAAACTATTTCTGTTTAGCTCAAATGCAAAGATCCTGTTAAAGGTTTCCTTTTCTTATGAGAAATGGGGAAAGCTTTTCTTGTGATCAGCTGGTGGGGAGCAGGAAATTTCAGCAGGTTCAGCCCTCTGCATCAATACTTTATTGAAACTTAATATTAAATGTATTTTTCATGCAGACTACAATTAACTGGATTTTCCTTTGTCATAGCTTATTTTGTAGTAATAATGTATGAACATGGATATGGGAGAAAAACGTTCACACCCCGCATCAGCTTTCCTGTTGTGTTTGATACATGAGGTCTAAAGCAGTCATAATGGTTTTTTGTGCAGATTTAAATAATTCAACAAAAGATGCTGAATCCTGTGTAGCTCCTAAACAGTAAACGAGGGCTCCAGGAAAAAAAATGTTACATAAAGCGAATGTTATGTTTAAGCAAGAGTTCCTTCCTTAGTTTATGTTTAAATTTCCTTAAGTCTTTTTTGTTCATTTGTGCTGCTGAACTCCAACAGCAGGAGATTGTCATCGATAATCAAATAACAAGGCTGTGCAGTACTGAAAATGTCAATGACAGATGATTTAAATAATGCAACAAAGACAAGTTGGCTGGAATATTGAAATTTAGTCTTTGCACATCAGTAGTAAGGTTATGAACACAATTGAAAATTAAACAGGAGGTCAGGTCAGGATAGTCCAGCCGGTTAAAGGATTATGTGTTATTTGCATTCACTTTAAGTCCAGCATTCCCATTTTCAACCTGATTTAATGTGTTCCTGTATCATGGAGGTTGGCCTTTGAACAGACAGTTGCAGTAATAGATAATAAAGGCATATCTGAGTATTTCTGCATTGAACATGGAGATGTAAAGCAAAGCATAAAATAATGCTCAAACTCCAGCTTTTGAGAATTAAACTAAGTGGTAGAGGAGAATATGCTAATATTACAGGAGCCACCATTCATTGAGGAGGATGGTTATTTCACAGAAGAAGTTCAGTCTTCTCTAAACCTACTTTTCATATCACGGTTGCAGGAAGAACGACTCAATTCTGGACACATCAGGTGTATGGAGGAACCAGCATCAATTTGTACATCAGTCCACGGCAGGGTATAAATACAGTACATATACTAATAAACTTGTTGGTGTCGCACATGTGCGTTTCGGAGGCAGCTTGGGGGTCAAATTAAGATTAAATCACTGGGACAAGGGCTAAATGAGTGGACTAACACTTCTTCTTCCCCCTTTTTCAGATCCTCTGAAGAGAATAGCCAGACCAAATTTTCCTCTTCCCAGCGGTCTAACTAAGATTAAATCACAGGGGCAGGGGCTAAATGAGTGGACTAGCACTTCTTCTCCCCCCTTTTTCAGGTCCTCTGAAGAGACTAGCCAGACCTAATCTTCCTCACCAAGCCCACGATGACCTTATTTCTGGCAATTACCTCATTATCCCACCTTTTCGTTTTTTTGGGTGCTATTTAACTGCCCACATAACTTTTGTTTTCAGTCTTTCTTTTGTTCGAGACTCAGTCTATGGTGATTACTCTGCAGAATTTCAGTTGCATTTTTGTTGTTTTCTGTACATAGTGAGTGGATCCCCCCAAAACTTTTCTGCCGTTGTCTCTCTTTTACATTGGCTTTATTTTAACTATGAGCTTACAAGTAGTAAGAGCCCTGAAGAGAAAAGTACAAAGCAGTAACATAACCTAGTCTTTGTTCAGGTCCTGTTGTCTCAAGGCATTGAGGCAATATTTTTTATCCTGATATCTTCAGGGCCCAAAGAGAGATTTCATTGACATGTGCTTCTTTATCTAAGGTTCTCTTGGTTTGGTCACTCCTTGTGGTGTCAGACTATTCAGCAGTTACAGCCCCTGTCATTTCATGTGGTGAACCCTCTTGGTAACATAAAATATATCTTCTGAGTGTCAGTGACTAGATTATCCAGGACTAATTTGTTTTTACATAAGGTCTATTCTGCGTGTGCACCTCACTGTTCCTTAGTGATGGCGCACTCTTTGTGTCATCCAAGCACAGCTTTGTTACAGGTTGTATTCTGCTCCTTTCTCAAAGAAAAGGGGCATTGAGTTCCATCTGAGATATTTAAGCACGTAACCAGCTGAGCAAAAAATGTGGTTTAGTGGGTAAAGCAATGGCATTTAAAGCACAGTGTTGCTTGTTCAGTCCCCACTATGCGAGTCCGAGTTAGTCACTTAATCTCCTTGTGTTCTTCTGATGGAAATATGGCCAGTTACTCCACTGTGACACAGCTTGCTTTGGAGAAAGGCGTTTGCTAAAAAAAAATGCGCTGATACAGTTCAAATTCTTACATATCGTGCCCAGAAGTGAAGGTAACTGGTGCCATGTAATGCAGGAGCCTGCATTGGATAGGATGTCAGTCAGCAAGGCATTCTTACAATTAAGTAAAATCACAGACAAAATGATAAACGTAGCATTTAAGAATGTTTTCAGGTGCTACCTGATAAGATGTACTCCTGGTAAGTCTGTCTCATTTTCTCTTTTGGCAAGTTGATTCTTGATCCTTGTGAGACTTTTTGCATGCCTTGCCCTGGAAAAAAAAAAAAAGTCCACTGAGGATTACTTAGACAGACCACAAAAATGAACGGTTTGGCTACTTTAAGAAACAGACATTGTTCTTTGTTACAACAGTACAATTTCTTTTTCTATCCCTTTTTCACAATATATCAAACTTGTAGCAGATGATGAATTTTGAGGGATCAGGGGTGACTAAATTCAACATCTGGTGGATATTTGATTCTGCTAACCTTAAAAAGAGCCCGTGTGAGCCACATAGCAGTACTTAAATATCAGAGCATTGTGACACCTTCCAAAGCCATAATTGCTTGATTTTAATTGACACTGAGCACTTGTGCACCTCATAACCTCGTTTCTTATATGAACACAACCTGAAAATATCATTGTAACTTTACACTGGTATAATCCTGCACTAGCCAATAACATAATGCAAGGTACTATTAAAACATCATTTATGCTTTTATAAGAAATTATTAATGTAATTATAATTTGTAATTAATGGACCCGTTTAAACCAATAGGAAGAAAGAATACACAATTCTATAGCGTGCAATATTTGTAATTAGCAACTGTATTAAAGACTATATTAACTGTTGCCATATACAATACTTTTTCTTTAATATGTTGCTTTCTAAGTATTGTTTTAAAAAATGACGCTGCATACAATACAGCTATGTTTAGTTGTATGTGTTTTTGGCAGAGATTTTAAATATTAAAACAAATTAGCTAATTAAATAATTATTCTTACGTGCACAATGTATAACTCATTTTGTTAACTCAATGAAATTCAACTTTTATAATATAAAATTAAAACATTCATTATATTTACTTTACCTAACATGTGCACTTTATTTATGTATCAAATATATTATTAAGTATAAGTATATGCTAATGGACTTTTGAATGTAAAACTTTCAAAATAGCTTTTTACTGTCTAAATCTTTCTGTTATAATGTAAATGGAAAAACATCTACAACTGCGGAATAATTCACACAATTTAAAATTCACAACAGACTGTGATTAGCTCAATTATGTTGACTGCAGTCCATCTCCACTGACCGGAGGGTCTGCTTGGCTATATTTCATTGATTTCTGTTGAAAAGTTTTAGAATTTAGATTACTGCTAAAATGTTGGCTCATGCTGTCATCCGCCCCTGCAGCAAAATAAAAAAATAAATAAATAATAATTTAAACTAGTGTACCCATTTCCAAGATCTTCAAGGCATTGTGGCCATTTGTTTAATATTAGAAGTAGTTTGGAGCAGCCAATAGCAGCAGCCCATGTGTAGAACTGGCAGAAGTCAGAGACCAAGAAGCCTTCAGAGAACAGAGGTAGGTGCAAAGCGTGAGAAGAGCTAATCTCTGGTAAACAGTCTTTTCAGTAGCTTTCTAGGAGTCTAACGTTCATTGTGCCATTCTGTGTGGTCCTCTCTTTTCTGTGTCCGATAAATGTGTTGTAAAATTTCAATGCAGGTTTTATAGTAAAGATTTCTAACAATATTTTTGGAATTTTGTTATGAAATGTATCATTGGAAATTATAATCTATAAAAATGAAAGACCCATTTTTGATTGTCAACGTAAATAATTATATTACCATTATGTCACAGAAAAATAATCTGGGGTGCAAACGATATAGTAAGATCATTTAATTAGATATTCTGTACAAATATAAGTTAAAAACATCAACAAAACAACTTTATGTATATTCAAATGGGGTCCTCATTCTGAAAAAAAGCAAACAAACAATGCTAAATGAACAATAAATCTGCAGTTAAAAGTCTGTCACATACTGTATATACTTTATTTGACTTTCATAATAAGAAATGAACACCAAGAACATGCTGTGTAATAACAATTCCAGGCATAAAATGGACAAGGACAGGTGTGTCTGAGGTTTAGGGTTCAGAATCCCAACATTAGAATAAATATTGAATGATGTTGTTCACCATCAAAGAAAAATCTGACATTTACTAAAAAGAATAACATTGCATAAGTTTATGACTTGCAAGTACTGTCTTTTTCCTGCAGTACCATCTGTCGCTAAGGAAGACGAATGGGTGGGACAGGAGACGTTTGCTTTGATTTGTCACAAGACAGCCACACCGAGATCTTATCGTCTTCTCTTTCATTATAGTTGTAGATCACATTAACAGCCTCGCTGCACACTCATGGTCAAGCATACTACCACTTGGAACTAACTTAGTAATTTTTTTTTTCTAAACCAAAAAAACTTCAATTGCCGCATTATTCATTATTAACAGATGTGAAAAGGGAACAATAAAACTCAACTTTCCCAAAAATATGACATATTGACTTATTAACTGTAATTTTGACTAGTATAAACTTTATTACTTGATACAGATGGTTTTTAATAAAATCGAACAATAAATAATGGGCAATCAGTTTTGGATGCTCTTGCTGTTACAAAGTAGAAGAGTCGATTAAAAAAAATTTATGGTAGCAGCCTGCAGGCTGGAAGAGTACATTTTAAAAGACCTCACACAAGGTGCCGCAATGTGGAAGCAAAGTAGGACAGGGTGGGCAGATGCCAACTGGAGAGATCCGGAATGTGCCTCCAGCATGCTGACAGTTTGCATGGGATGACTTTACATGATTGCATGTTTTTCTTGCCAAAGAATTAGATAAACTCAGCACAGTTCATTGTGCTTTACTGTCCAAAAAGTGTTGCACTCTACAACACATCACAGTTCTAAAATATTTCAGATATTTTTTGTCATGCTGTTCTTTTTCTGTTATCATTTTTAGGGCACCTTCATTGGAAGTTCTGGTCACCTTTGTTTACCTTAAACCTCGTAACATTTTTTGAACTTGTTGAATTCTTCTGTATAAACTTAACAAATGATATTAAAACAAAAGTGATCAAAGCACATAGAAACTCTCCCTGGTTTAATGAAAACACTCAAGCTCTTAAATTAGAGTTTCGAAAACTGGAGCGCAGATGGAGAACAACAAAGCTACATGTCTTTCAAATTGCATGGACAGAGAGTGTTAATAAATATAAAAAAGCCCTCTTTAAAGCTCGCTCAGAATACTATTCTACATTAACAGATAGCAACAATAAAAATCCTCGGGTACTGTTTAGAACAGTGGCTAAATTAACAAATGGAAACTCAGATCAACATTGCAAAATACCAACAGATATTAGCAGTACAGACTTTATGAATTTCTTCAATGAGAAAATTAAAAATATAAGATCTCAGATCTCAGCATCACAGTACAAACCAAACACTAGCTTAGCAGACCCCTTTGGTGGGCCTCTCTTGAAGTGATATTACCGGCCCAGCACACCACAGTGTTGAAAATTACAATGACCATCACAGAGTTGTAAAAGATGTGAAGGATGTCACTTCCCACATTAAAGGAATACAGCTCACAAATGAAGAGGCTCCTCTGCCCTTTCTTATATACTTCCTCTGTATTATGAAACCAGTCCAGCCTGTCACTGATGTGAATCCCAAATATTTGTAGGAGTGGACCACCTCTACATTCATTCTTTGAATAGTGACTGGACACAGAGGCTCTTTGATGCAGCGAAAGTCAATAACCAGTACCTTGGTTTTGCTGATGTTAAGTTTCAGAAAATTATGAACAGAAAAGGAGACATGACAGTTCATTGTGATGCTACGGTGTTGCTCACATCCACGTCAGAGGCACAATCCTTGAGTTTCACAAACTGCCATCAACCTGCCAAGACAGAACATTATTAAGGACACCATGGGCTCATCCACCTGCATATCTACATTATACCTCTCCCCACCCTTCTTTCAAAAGCTATAATGACAGGTGTATTTGGCAATCTCACATGGATCAAAATATCTGTTCATCAACAGTGTAGAAAATCGCACTGGCCATCACAGAGTTATCAAAGATGTGAAGGATGTCACTTCTCATGTTAAAGGGACACAGTCTCCTAAAGGTAAAAGACCCTGCTCTGCCCTTCCTTATATAGTTCCTTTGTGTTCTGAGACCAGTTCAACCTATCATTAATGTTACATTAATTTCAGATGAAATGTTGCAATACTAATTGGCTGACTCTCAAATGTCATATAAAAAGACAATTTCCCCTCGGAGATTTACAAACTATATTAAAAATAATTCATGTTATGCCTTCTTGGGTCACAGTAATATAGAAAAAAGCTAAACAAAGTAACAATTGGTCACAACAGAGATTGAGTGGTTTATGCAAAGAGTGAGTGTGTGTGTGTACTGGAAAACCTGGATACAAACCAAATATCCCACCAGGCAGAGAAGAATTTTAGCATTAGTAAGAATCTTGGGTACCACGCTTGTGATTCAAATGTATCCCTAAAAAAGGGCCAGTATCTTACATTAATGAGAATAGTGAAGACATCTTCCAAATGAGGACTGACACCTACTGTTCAGCACAGGTAATGCCTGCATTTAGTGGGAAACAAGGTGGGAGCCCAGTGTAAACCACAGCTGTGTATAAATCAGGGCAACTTTGTGGATGCGAGTATGATTGTTTATATGAGGACTCTATCTCTGGTCATTCTTGTACACGTCATTGGCAATACAAACTAATAACTGTTTATGCTTTTTTCCTTCTTCTTTTATGTTTTTTTTTTTGGTACAGTTGAATGGTCTGACCATAGATGAAATACAGGACCAGGCACATCTTTTTAAAACTAACATTTACTGAATAAGAAGAAAATTAAACAGTTACTCTAACACAGGGAAAATGCATGACATTGGTCAAACAGTTGATGGAGATGGTAAAAATGAATAACACATAGTTTAATAATTACTATTGCAATGCCCTCCCGATTACATTAACTTGCATATAGTAACACAAGCAAAATACCCGCGCTTCTCAGCGGAGAAGTAGTGTGTTAAAGAAGTTATGAAAAAGAAAAGGAAACTTTTTAAAAATAACTTAAAAACATGATTGTCAATGTAATTGTCGTAGGCTTATTTTAGTATTGAGAGTGAATTTGAAGATTATAAATGTTATGTATGAGGAATGCACATTTTTAGGATGTAGGGATCTCTTTGTAAATGACGTTTGCAGTTCTGCCTTTGGGCTGTAAAATGACCAGGCTGTCTGCTGAGCTTACTCTTGAGCATGCAATGTACACTTGGCCATGTGAGGAGCAATGGCTGTGTCAAGTCAATGCCGACCTTTTTTTTTAGAGTCTGGCCCTGTGACTTATTTATTGTCATAGCAAAGCAGACCCTTACTGGAAATTGGAGGTGTTTGAATTGGAATGAGAGGTCAGAGGGTATGAGAGGGATGTGAGGACTAAATACAGTCTCACCGGAGCCAGTTCCAGTAAAGATAGTTGCCTCAATGAGGTTCTTGTGCAGAGATTTGATCTGAAGCCTGGTGCCATTAGAAAGTTTTGGTGGTTGTTTCGTAGTAACAGAATTGGTGCGCCGACCTTCAAAACTAGAGTATGTAGAGGCATGCCTGGAAGCAAGGTCAACGATAACAGGCTTGAAGCAGTGGAGTAAATGAAAATGAAAGGAGTCACCAGCAGGAAGACGTGAAGGAAGGCGAACAATAACAGGCACGACGAACAGCTAAGGAAAGTAAGGAAGCGAGTGAGGAGGCACATGAGCACGGATATCGGTAATGTATATACAGCAGGTAGGGAGCCAACCACAAAGTAGGTGCGTGGACAGCGGCCGTGTGGAAAAAGGAAGGGAGACCGGGGGCGGCCCTTGTGCATCTCTGCCATGAAATAAATTGTCTTTTAACGGAAATAAGAAATGAAACCGCCAAAAGGAGAGGTCAGTTCTGAAAGTTCCTTACGGCATAAAGGTGAGAACCGCCAAAAGAAGATGTTATTTTCAAAAGTTTGTTACGGGACACGGAACGAAATGAAACATACTTAACATTTGTAAGTACAGTGTAAAGGATGAGCATGGGAAATTTGGGCATCCTACGTATATTGAAAAATGCAGAAATAGTGAGGAGGGGTTTTGTTGCATAATTAACACTTTCAAGTCCAAAAAGTGGTCTAATATGAAAGAATGTTTGATTGTATATTATGAAAAAGCAGAGGTATCAATGAAGGAAAAAATTAGCCACCCAGATAATAAGGAATGCAAACAATACATGCCACTGGAAGGTATTTATTAGAACTTGTGAATTCTCTTCCGAATGGAATAAGCATCAGAAACATCAGAAATTAGCCAGTATATTTTCTCGTTTTAAATTCAATACAATGCTTCTGCTGCACTTTCTAAAAAACACGGGTCCTTTTTTTCTCCTCCTAACTAAATTTAAAATTTTCAGAATTTTCTAGGATAAACTTCTCCTATTTCTGCAAATTCAGTGATTATAATCTGTCCCCTTCCCTGTCAATGTTTCCACTAAAAGTGTCATAAGGCTTACTCCTTTAGAAAAAGACACAAACAAAGGGTAAGACCTTGGCGCATTTATACAAAAGAAACAATCAACTGGTTCAGACAAACGATTAAACAAATTATTCATTTAACAGTTGCTACCCATCCTTAGAATTTATGTAGCGTTTGAAGCCATACACAATAATATCTTCTATACTGACTGCTGTAGATTTGTTTTCATACCTTTAAAACGGTTGCATTACCATATTAACTTTTTGCATTATTGTCTCTATTGCACATATAAACAGATTAGGTAAATTGCAAATGTTTTTTTATTTATAGTTTTACCTGTGATGTTACTCGACCATTAACATTCATGCAATAATTATGTTTCATTAATACTGTACAATATTAATGCAGTTGTACTCACACATACTGTATACTTCTGGATAAAAGTCTGTTAACTGTTACTTCAAAGGCATCTTTCTTTGCCACCACAGCTGGGGAACCATTGCTTTAGCTTAGTAGGGGCAGTTACAATATATACTATTAAAGAGATCAGAATGTGAGACCAAGCTTATAGAGTCATTATTGTCAGATGTACAGAGAATGTTAGTGCCACACAACAATCACCACTGACCTCCACTGCTTTAACTGGCGAAGTGACTTTAAATTATTGTGGGATGGATGTCAGGCAAACACTGTGTTGTTTTTCATTGTCCTTGTTGAAAGGCAAAACGGAACATTTACAATCGTAAATGTAAAGAGTTATTTGTATATTATGTTCTGAGCTTATTTTTTTCTAAACTACTCAAGTGTTTTAATGACAATAATGTTTATGCAGTTTTACACAAAAATAAAGCATCATTTTAAAAACACATGTTGCCTATATTATTACATATTTGATGTGTATGAGGACAAAAACAAGCAATATGAAAACGCTTTGCGTGGTAAAAGTTTACAATTTCTTCTGAATTACTGCCCAAATAAATAAACATGTGTGCAATTTTAATGTCAACAGCTTTTAGATTGTGTTTGGTTAATAGCTTTTCTGAAGCTGTAATGACGCAAGCTTTTTAAATATCATTAACGCATATGATTTTGTTCTCCTTTCTTGTGGTTTCTTTCTGATACATTTATTTAACAAGAAACTTTACTAAACACAGCACAATAGTATTTCAAAGGTCTTATGCGTGTGCATGAGTTTTATAAGGTTAGGGTTTGGGTGTCATTGCTTTTATGAAGCTGTTTTTCCCTTTGAAACACTGCATGCATTTTATATTAGATGCTGAAAGTGATGCCTGATCTAATGGTCAACCCTACTGAGAAGAAATTAAGGTGCCTGTAAACAGGCAATAATTTGCACTGGCAGTTTACCTTTAAATTAAAACTCTGCAGGTCAATTGTCAGGAAAGCAATTCTAAAGCTTTTCATGTCTGAAGATATAAATGGGAATAATAAAACAAATGTAATTCCTTATGTTCTCCAGAACAGATGCACAGTTCACTAATTGTAGTGCAGGGACAACTGTATTCTGTGCTGGCGGAGTATAAAAATACGCTCTTTCACCTCATTTTTGGAGGTTACACATTGCATCTCTGCCAAATAAAACTAAAGATTATACATTTTCACACAAAGAGTTAATGGCAGCAAAAAAGGAGTGAGCACATATTTCGTGATCAGCTTTGCACTGAAACTGCCTAAAAATAAATGACATAAATACCAGTATGTGTCTGCACCAGGCTATACTTTCAAAAGACATGTTGTTTAATACAACATGTTATTTGTACAACAGTGATGTAATTTGCAATTATGAAAATGGAATGGTGAAACATAAATTTAGTTTAAAGCAGGCTGGCTATAACTCAGAAAGCATGTCTGAACTGTGTTCCAAGTACTTTTCCGAAACATTATCACAGCTATTAGCGCTACCTGAGCAGTCTCTCTAGCCAAGTTTTATCTTAGTGCAAGCGGCCATCTAAGAATAAACCTTTAATGCATTCACGTGGTCTGAAGATGCGACTGTGATGATGACACTTTTGTCAAGATGATAAATGACTCAGACTCTGTGAACTTCCTGGAAATGCTGCTGTTGTAATACGTGTTCTCTGATAATTTTCACAGTAGGCATTATTTCATTACGCGCAATATAAATAGTTAATGGAAAAAAAAAAGTTAAGATAAATATATTAAGTTTTTAGCCACCAAAAGGCTTAGTGCTGCTGCTGCCTCATAGCTCTCGGATTGTGTTTGCATGTCCTTCTAATGCCGATGTGGATTTTCTCTGGGAACTCTATGTAAGTTTTACTGATTCCTTTAAATTGTCCCAGTTAGCGTGTCTTTCACTACATTAGCATCCAGTAGAGGGCTAGTTCCTGTGTTATGCTCCCAGTATATGCTCTAGTTTCCCATGATCAAACAGTAAAAGTTGTTTCATATATTAGTGTAAATTGTATTCCTTTCTCACATGATATTGTAGCAGTAGACAGTAACAAAGTATTCAACCCATATTACTAAGAGAAGTTTCATATACCTGACTTCTCTGTGTCATGGGCATGTGTTAATCATATGCTCAGGTTCTTACACAAAAACATATTTATTTAATGTTATACTTCTGGATAAGTAAGGTTTTGACATTAAGTTTGTCACTGGTAAAAACACCTTCATTGAGATACGTGAAGCTATTTATAGGTGCCATGGACAACAACATAACTTTCATGATTTGACTGCATCACCAGGTCATAAAACTTCTGCTAAGCACAAATTGCATTCACTGCCATTGCCATTCAACTTTTGACATCTTCTCTTTGTTTCTACGAATGTCACGTTCAGTATAAGGGAACGTGCACCATAACTCATAACAGACAAAATCTATGGCTTAGAATACTTTCTGACATTATTTCTCACACTTATTTTTCTCTTGCATTTTGGATTAATGATATTTTCTGAGTTTTTTGACTATGTTTCTAATGGCTCGAATTTGGTTCTGATTTATTTGGACTTCCCTTAGCTCCCGTTCTGTCTCATTGGTGACATTTCCTCCATGCTTGATGACCATGTTTTTGTTTTATTGCACAATCTAATCTTTATCCGTCACAATCACTATAGTGGATTGCCACTGTGTTGTGATGTGAGATTTTACATATAATTTGATGAATATTTTGTATGTCTTTATTTGATTTTTAGGCAAAGCAATGTAATTTAGTGTTACTTTGGTGAGAGGCATTCGTGTTTGCTCCCCCTTTTACGACTGAGCCTCTTTGAATTTTACGACAGGATTTGGGGGAAGATGTGCCTTAAACCGGTTTGGTTAGTGTTTCTTTGCTTAAATCATTTCTAACCCCGCAAGAAAGACTTAAAAGACATATGGTCTTGGGGGTGGCAGGTTTTAAGATGTATTCCCCATTGGTCTGAGGTATGGCTGTTTGGAATTGGCTTGTCTCAGAGGCCTTTAAGTACTACGACGTCCTATTGGCTCTAGGGGTTGGACAGAAAATCTATATATTTACTTGTTTAACCTCACACTCTCTCTCTTACTAACCAACATCTGAAAGAAGCATCTCTCTTGCTAACCTGTGATGATGAAGAGAACACAATGAAGAGCACAGCTCAGCAGCCATTTTGAACAGACATGTGGCTGAAAGCTGAGCACCAATGATGCCTTAACTAGAGACATTTAAGTAACTACAAGACTGTGTGCTGCCTGAACTACATATCACCATTTAATCAGGTTGTATGGTTGCCAATATTCAAATATACTTTGCATTTTGTTATTATTTATGAATATTATCAGTAATACATTATTTTATGTGTAACTTAACTTCTGCTTGTCTTTTTACTACATCTAATTGTCTGAGGTTATAGATATAGAAGGGAAGGTGGGGATAAGTTATATACAATAATACCTTATAAATGGTGGTAAGTCTGTGAGATTAGGCATTCTAAGGCTACATATTAATAATACAATAGGGGAAAGTAGAGCAATATATATTACTCTACCAAGACAAATCACACTGTATTTATGCCCTCATCAATTTTGTGGATTTTGGGGTAATTTAGAACACAAATGAAAGAATCACGGGTGGATCAATAGGGGCAGGATTGATGCAATGTTACCTTGCATGACATACATTCAAATTCATGTCATCATCCATGATAATAAAGAGCATAATTTTAATAACCAAGATTTATACATTTAATTTTAATAACCAAGATGCATACATTTAAGCTGTGTGCTGTATGTACGGTAAGCTACAACAATTCTAATTTTATCTTATTAAAATAAACAATTCTAACTAAAAATGTTTGTGATTTATTCCTCAATACTGTAACTGATTTCCTAGCAAATATTTATGTGCTTGGAGCCTGGTCTAGAGCTTGTTTCTGACTCTATGTGCCATGTAATCCTTATCTATTGAAGGATTTCTCCACCATTTGCCTATGAGTAAAGGAGAAAATAACCAAAATACATTCTTAAAATCTTAAATGAATGAATAAATAAATAAAGTACCGTATATACTCACATATAAGTCGGGTCTTGAAACCCAAAAAATCGATCATAAAATCAGACTCCGACGTGTATGCCCATTTAAAAATACGACAGTTACATTTTTTTTTACATCTTCTTGCCTCCTCCAATCTCATAACAGTTTCTCAAATGCCTCGAATTTTGTTGCAGCAGCGCAGTTACCAATTACTTTCACCACGTCAACAACTTTTAATTTAAAACCAGCTTCATATTTTCTTCTGATCGAACGCTCCATCGTAGATAAGGGATGCTCTTACGATAATGGGTGTGAGATACAAGAAACACAAAACAGTGCAAACGTCACTTTGGAATAGTTTGAGTATTACTGTGTGGTCACGTAGGCACGATACATCGAAACAAGAAGGCAGTGTGCTCCGGGGTTACTCTCTCAGGTGAGCGTTAGCATATCATAGTCTCTTGGACCAATAGCATGAGTTTTCCACATTCGACTTATAGGGCTGACATTATAAAATACCAGAAATTATACGGTAAAATCATGCCCCAGCTTATCCACGGGAGAACCTAAATGCGAGTATATACGGTAATTGAGTTGACAAGTTATCTTAGACTATACAGTATATACAGTAGGACCACATAAACCAGGAGGCAGGCTGCTATCCCAAATCCAATCTTCCAAAGCCCAGTATATTAAGCTGCATAGAAAGACCTTTTTTCATTGCCTTTTCATATTTTTTTATTTCCTATTTCAACATTGAAACATTGTATGCTATATACTCATCAATGTCACAGTGGTACCTCAATGCTTCCTTTTTTATTCAGGTTTTCATTTATTTCCTTTGACCCAGACTGCACTTTGCTAGGTTTTACCTTCACATATTAAATTTTAATTAGTTCATTTGGTCAACTTACTGCTTATTATTTAAGCGGTCTCATAGGCTATACATTTATTATTCCAACCCAATGTGGATTAGAGTTATTTCTGATTAAGATAAACTCTCCCTGTAAAGTATATTCTCAGATTCATAATTCATAATAATAAGTTACAATTAATCACAAAGACAAACTGGAAAGTGTCCCCAAATGCTTGCCAGAAAAATATATACACAGTATACTTTGCATCCTTAATATATGTAATATAGCATATGAATTTTATATTTCCAGCAAAGCACAATAAGATCTTTAAATATTAGACTACAGAGTTGTACATATTTTTTTTTTCAAACCCATATTTGCAAAGAGACACCATAATAAATCTAGAGGACTTGAAAAGGAAAAGCTTTTGAAGAAAATTTTGTGTGCACCTTTGGAAGTCAGACAGACTGAGATTACATAGCCAAGGGTGAACTTCCCAAAGCCAGCTGCAAATCCCAGGTGAAGCGTATGTAGAGCTGCTCTGGCAGAGTCGAATGCAGAGTCAAAACAAATCCTGACATCAGCTGAAGGAGATTAATTTGGCCCTGGCAGTCAGAGTGGGATTACATCAGCTTTGGCATTCACAGCTCATTTCTGAAGAGATGCAGTTTTTGGGGTACACAGTATTAAGCGTAGTTTCAATCAAGTAGGTAACAACAAAGCCAAACGCTTACAACAACTGTTCAGTGAAATCCAAAGATAAAGAAAGTCTGCAAACCTACACATTCGCACATTTTGTATATTAGAACAGATGCCAACCTCTTTCTGCATGAAACCCAAGGAAAAAATTGTACTGCGCAAATTTGCAAACATACCCTGTATTTCATATCAAGTCATAACACTTGATCCTACAGCTCTACCCAAACCGAAGTCTATGCTATAATATCCTGCTGCTGTAAAGCTTTACATATCCCATAATGATAGTTTGCTACAGCTACTGATGCCTCTTCCTCTGCTGTCCATGACGATGACCATTTGCATCTAGCTACTGTGTGCTACTTCACTTTGCTCAGATTGATGCTCTACACACAATACTACTAGAAGTTTAGTATTCAAGCTACAATTATTGAGGAAAATGATTTCTTATCTACATTTATGATGGAAGCAGAATAGCAAAGATTGGGTGCAGCTCTTGAGTCAGGCACCATCTAACCAGATGACTTGGTAATGCGATTACTAAGCCTGGTAATCATTAAAATAACGCATGAAGCCCTTTTATTTCTTTTTGACTTAGTCTGATTACTTGTGCTCTAATATCAAATGTATGGCAGAGGATTTATTTTTTTTCTCCAAATTGGCAGGTTTTTAAGTAGGTTTTGTTGGGTTTTATCTGTTAATAGTCGGCTTACAGCAATAAGATTGGGCTGTTTGTTATTCAGAGGATTGTGCCCACCAGTTATTGGCCGGTTCAATGCACTTACAAATGCCAAGTAGAATGTGCTGTGTGAAAAACAAGGCTGCGTAAAATTGTCCACATTACTGGCCTACAGACAATCTTCAGAGGAATACAGACTATTGTTGCTGAAAATACTCAGTAAATAAAGAAGAGTCTTGAGCCATCACCATACATGAACTTCAAACATAGAGGTCTTTTACTTACACCAACTGGTGGAGTCCCACGTGCTCTTCTTCATGCAGCACAGCAGACTGAAGAAATCTAACAGAAAGCTTCCTTTAATCAGCAAGCTCATTTACATATAATGACTACAAAGCATTTCAAACACACCAACCAACATACAGATAAATGGTATACTCCAGAAACACACCTCTTTGTTAGGTATTATGTAAGGCCCAAAATAGTTAATCATTAAGACTTATGGGTGATTCCTTAGTTAAAAGAAATAACATTCTTATACATAAATTGTTATCAGATAACAAAATATAAAGGCAAGTGTCATATATGATCTCATTTTCTAATTTGAAAGTGCTGATACAAATGTCGGGATGTCCTAGTTAAACAAGCAGGCACTTTCAAGAACATTTTTCTCTTACCCTGTAGCTTTTAGTTGCTTTTGTTCTCCAAACGGTCAAAGATAAGTGACATTTGAATCTGGTAAGATATTTTAGTGCACAAGCATTTGAAATCAAGACAAACTCATTTTAAGCCTTCATACCTAATCTTTAATGTTCAATGCTTTCTAGAGAATTCACAAAATGAATAAATAAATTAAGCCATTGATTTTACTGAATGGTTTAGAAGAGACGTGAAGAATGTCCTGTATTATTTTTCAAGACATTTTGACGTGTTAATTAAATAAAGACTGTTACATAAAGACATGGCGTTACTACCTTAATGTTGAGCGTTCAGGGAATGGATGTATGTATCCATTGCAAAATGACTATACCACCCAATAAAATGATCTTTAAAGCTAGTTTTCTGGTCAGTAAGTTCAAGAACATCTTTTGTTTTCCAAAAATGTATTGATATCATAAAAGCTAAAAAATGCTGTAGGCAAGCACTTAATAAATTTCACCAATAGTATAAATACCTGATTCAAATAAATAAGGTAGTGATTAGCTGAGCTAGGTGCGGTGTGCTTTGCTGCCTTAAACAAGTAAATATTTCAGTATAACCACAAATACTTTGAGAAGAGAAGAGGTTTGAAACGGGTATGCTAACACACTTAAAATCTTAGTTTTGTTTTCACAAAAGCATGGGCAGCCAGCAATAGCAAATCAAACTGAATTTTCAAGGTTTGATGTATAAGCTGTTATAAAGAAATTTGAAGAATCTAGATGTTATAAGTCTGAATTTAGGTGCATTTGCCATCTGTTCTGTAGAAAATGTTTGAATTTATTAACTATTTGTAAATATATTTAAACATTTTAAGTCGTTAGGCTGCCATTTCTGGATTCTCTTGGACACCTGCATTGTTTGGACAGTCAGAATTGGTGACTAGAAGTGTCACTGGGGTTCCTCTGTAAAATGGCAGTACCTACGTCTTCAAGCAGCCCTTGGTGCATCAAAGACATCCTCAAAAAATTCTCGTTAATTTGAGCATTTTCTTCTTTCTTTTCCCTGACTACAAATTTGCATTTCTCTAGTAATGTTTCTTCATCTCCTGGGTATACTTTTCTCACAGTAGTTCTTGGGTTTCTCAACATATTCATAATTCTAGACAAATTGAAGACAGAAAACCCAGCAGAAGACCCAAAAACCTATGAGCAACTAATGAACAGTATTTAAAGGTCGCTTCCATTAGAGGAAGAAGGTAATCCAGTGAAGAACTTGCAAAAAATCTGAAAGAATAATTGACCATGTTATAGAAATGGTCTTGTAGGAAAGGTAGTTAGAAGACCATTCTTGCAGAGTAGCAAGAGATACAACAGATTGTTGTATGCGGAAGAGTTAAAAAGTGTTAGAATTTCTTATGGAGGAATGAATCCAAATTAGGGATTTTTGGTTCACAAAAACTTCAGTATGTCAGTAGAGTTAGTAAGTTAGTCTGCAGCCTTTTATGAAGCACTGTGATGGTTCTGTCATGGTCTGGGAGTGCATTTCAACCAATCTTTTCAAAATGAATGCAATGTTGACTGCTGAGAAATATAAGCAAATTTTAATTTATTGCCCATACCTTCAGGAAAATGAATTATTGACAAAAATATAGTCTTTCAACAAGATATTGATTACAAGCATACTGTAAACAAAGTTAACTTCTACTTGGAGAGGAAGCTTGTCAATAGAATATTTATAGTATTGACTGACAGTCTATGAGCCCTGACCTCAATATAAATGAACCTTATATGGGATCGCTTGGTCAGGGATTTTGGCAAATCCTCCAAACAAAGGTGTGTGAGCTCTCATTGCTGCACATCCATGCTCCCTATGTCTTATACCAAACAAAATAGATCTGTTAAAATTGTTTCAAAACTGTTTCAAATTAAAATGGTAAGAAATCTTTATGTCAAGGCTCTAGAAACCCATTTGCTCTGATCATTTGCTACATAAATTTAGATCTAAAAAAATACCTGTGAGAGACGAGCTTCGTAGGAATTTTATTTTTTCCCTTAAACATCATTTATGATATTCATAATTTAGTCCATATGTTCACTCAAGGAACTTAGTGGTTAAATGGAACGGTAAACAGCACACAGTGATTCTTTTTTTGGAACTCTGATGGGAGATCATGAGATGAAGCTTGCAAAGAATATCTTTCTCCCTGAACAGATGCAGTATATTAGATTGGAGAGGTAGGGAATGAACAAAATGAAAACAGGGCAATAGGATATTACATGTCTTTGCCAGGTCAAATTTTCACCGATTTCTTATATTTGTGATTATTTCATATACTGTAATTAGTTTTGTTTCCTCTTTTTCCAAGCAATTGCAGTCTCTTAAGAATGGATCTTTGTGAAACACGATTTTACTGTAATGCATAAAATGTTTGTGAAACTTTAAAACAGATTTGCATCCATAAGCATGACATGGGAAAAGTGTAACACTGGGTTTGGCACTATGGCAGAGTGGAATCTGAACCAGCTACTTAGAGGATAAAAATTCTCCCATTTTTAGTTCATAGAGTGACTTTCATGGCAAACACTCTCAAACTCTTGACAACCATACATCATAAATATCTTGACGTGAAGTCACAGCATTGGTGACATTTGAACCTGGGTCTTTTTAAGTCTGTCTACTTAACTATAAGCCCAAACTGAAGTTGTGCTACAAGATGTTCATGCATGGGGTTTCTTTACGTTTGCTGACTGGTTTAGTGTATGTGTCTAGTCTTATGGATCCTAGTATAGAAAATCTTAACCTAACTTTGATTTGTTCTGTGAGCTGAATGACCCCTTCTGAACTAGATCTGCTGCTTTGGTATAGTGTATGCAGTGACAACACTTTGACAGGACAGACTTATATTTCCCACCGAGCTTTGCTCAAGTGAATAGTTTCACGTCCTCACATCACCGAGTGTGGTTGCTGTATCTAATTGATGGCTGCTTTTCGTGACAATAATAGAAGAATAACTAGTTATTATTTCTTTATTGGTAAGTAATGAGGGGGAGGGAATGGTGGTGGGCTCCTTGGTAATGTCCACCGTTACCGCCAAGAAACTCTTTCATTAGGAAGTTTTTATATTTTTATTTGGTGGTTACCACCGCAGCCGCTGCAGTGATGTACTGTATGTCTCTCCAGTTCTGAGCAGGTTAACCCTTAAGCGAAGAATTTCCATAAATTACGAGCACAAAAGCAACAAAAGTCAGATGTGCGGTGAGGAGGCAGAATGGAACCGGAGATGGCTGTGCTTGAAATCTGGAAACAAACCTAATAATTCATTGTTCGCTCCCATTGGGTGGACTCCACACAGTTATTTATATGCAATGCCGCCCGCGTGTTCTACATGGCATCTCGGATCTGATGGCTGTAAAAGCATGGGCCGCATTAGGCTATGAAGTATTTATTGCAGTGTTAATTAAATAAAAGCATATTATCATCTTCCTAAATTCAACAGTCGTGTTCCTTTTAATTATATTAAAACAGAAAATCTCTTATGCACTAATTGAATTTCATAATGAAAAGCATATGTAATGGAAATTTTAATCAAAACAAATCGCAGAGTGGTTTTAAAGATTTTTGAACATTATGGAACTTCTGTCTTAGTTGTTATTATGGATACCAAAGCTGCCAGATTAGTCTCAAAACTCCTGACCTTTGAGCACCGTATATTATTTCTGAGCTGATAGGCCACCCCTGCATACCATTTGGCTAACCCGTTAACTTCAAAGTGACTGCTTGGATCGCAGCCCAAGACCATGACAGACTGGCTGCCAGCCCATTGCTTGACAGCCTGGCGTGAGGCCCAAAAACCTGGCTGACAGGCCTCTTCTATTTGGTCTGATGAATGGTTCCTGGCAATTCACTATGCATTCTAACTTTCGGCATGGATATTGTTCTGTTGCAAAGCATACAAGAACTTCCAGGCTGCTGGTCTCTGCCGGATACGTTGGCTACAAGTTCACACCCAGGGTGCTGCCTTTTTTGTAATTTTACTTTTTCAGCAGGCAAATTATTGATTCTTTTTTTGCCAGCATGACGCATCTTGTTCTCCAAGCAGAATCATGAGGCAGGAGATTGTGGCCATCAATTTATCATCCATGTATTCTCCATCTTCTGTTTGTTATTGCTCTCAGGTGGAGGACAAAGTACTTGATGCACTTGGACAAAGTCTTTCAAAAGAAAAGAGCTATATGGCTTGATTGATGTAGGTGTCTCATTCTAACATCACAAAATATGTGTAAAAGATACAGGAACTACAAAAAAGGTGCTATTATTATTGTTTTAATTTTTTTTTTATTAAAAAAACACCTCTTTTTACTGAATAGCATCCAACAATGTCCTGGCAGGTGTCAAACAATTGTTGTTGATGGCAACATGCTTTTATTAGCATTTCCCTGCAAGTGTGTTGTTTCTTGTCAGATTTATGAATGGAACTCTCAGCACTGAAGAGTTTAAACTGTCAGTATGTAGCTTTGAAATGTTCATTTTTGTTTGGCATTCTGATTTACTTGCATTATCTAAAAGCTTTCATTGCTGCCTTTTTCCGTATAGAACTTTGAGAATGGTTAAGAAGCTGGAACAGTAAGGTTACTGGGCTTGTTTGTAATCTAGCATTTCAGCTTTCAATTGAAATGGTGAACAGGCAAATATTGAATGTTTAAAGAAAACAGGCTAATTCTGAAATGGTGGAATGCATTCTATCGGCAAGACAAGGCCACACAAGAAAAACACAGCTATGACAAGCTTGAGTGATGAAGAGGAATGCTTGCTGGTATGGCTAAGAGGTTCTGCAGGCTCAGGCCTCCTTCTTAAGAAATTTACCCATACATGATGAGTAGGCTGTTCCAAGCCATTGTTTGTGAAATACCAAAGTGTTGCCTTAAAATATGGTCACTGCACAGTATGCTGTCGATATGAGCTGTGCCCAAGTGTAAAGTCTGCTTTTGGTTAGTGCAAAGCCAATATCTGCTGCAAATAAGAAATTATTGGTGCAAAATTTGGAAGATATGGAAAATATTTTTCCAAATTTACTAGATTCAGCTTTGTTCTTAGCTTTAAAGACTGCCCAGGAGATCATTGGCTGTCCTTTACCCTCTCTGGGTGAACTGCACCGCTCTTGCTGCCTCGGGAAAGCACAAAATATCTTAAAAGACTCCTCACACCCCGCTCATGACATGTTCCAACTGTTGTCATCAGGCAAAATATATAGGAACATCAACACAAAGACTAATAGACTGAATAACAGTTTCTGCCCTGTTGCTATTAGGGCACTGAATGCCACCTAATCACCTCCAATGCAGCAGTGCAATAGATGACATTATGTGCAATAGTGTTCACGTGCAATTAGATAGATAGATAGATAGATAGATAGATAGATAGATAGATAGATAGATAGATAGATAGATAGATAGATAGATAGATAGATAGATAGATAGATAGATAGATAGATAGATACTTTATTAATCCCAATGGGAAATTCACATTCTTCAGCAGCAGCATACTGATACAATAAATAATATTAAATTAAAGAATTAAGGTCTTATGTTGAATATCTGTGTTCTAACTCATTTCTTATCTTATCCTTTCCTAATTATATTTATTTATATTTCTTTGACACTGCAGGGACTGCACCTAATTTCATTGTATTTGTTACAATGACAATAAAGATTTCTGATTCTAATCCCAGTGCCAAAACTGAATACAATTTGTTTCTGATGGAGATCATGGTAATCAACAACAACAACAGCATTTATATTTATAGCACATTTTCATAAAAAAAAGTAGCTCAAAGTGCTTTACATAATGAAGAAAAGAAAAATAAAAGACAAAATAAGAAATTAAAATAAGACAACATTGTTAACATAAAAAAAGAGTAAGATCCGATGGCCAGGGGGGACAGAAAAAACAAAAAAAAACTTCAGACGGCTGGAGAAAAAAATAAAATCTATAGGGGTTCCAGGCCACGAGACCACCCAGTCCCCTCTGCGCATTCTACCTAATATAAATGAAATAGTCCTCTTTCTATTTAGGGTTCTCACGGAAGGACTTGATGATGATGGTCATGCAGACTTCTGGCTTTTAATCCATCACTGTTGGAACATCACGGTGTTTAATGTCCATGAGCCATCTAAACATCTTGCTAATCTTGCTCATCCAGGGCAGAAGTGCAGTGCAGCAGAAGCCCAACCCAGAAGTCATTTAGTGGTGTTTTATTTTATGAAACATTTTTGATTGAAGCAGAAATACTGTACATACAGTAGTATGTCTACTACTTTCATTTCACTAATTCCAAAGATGTCATAGATGAAGAAGGACATTTCAATTTTCTTGTTGAAACTAATTTTTCATATTTCGTTAATTAGATGTTCTGTGTTCAATGTTATGTTTAATTTGTCGTTGGACACACCAAGAGGTTAACATACTTCAGATTTTAACTTATAAGCATAGAATAGGGCTAAAAATAACGAAATATCAAGAAACCAAACAAAGAAAACCTTTGCATTTGAATTGGTGGATTAAGATAGATTTGTGTTTATACCGAGAGCTGGAAGACAGATTGATTCGTTGATTTTTGAGAAGATTGTCAAGATGAAGCTGAAATATTTGTATTATATAGTAAAAAAAAGTGGATTTTCTAAATGTGATGGAATTAAAAAGCACTTCATTGCTTGCATCATGCAAATTAACAATTACCAAGTTATGGACATGCTGTTTTTTTACTTCTCTACTATTAATCCAAACGTGGCACTGAAATGCAAAGCTAGAACTATGAAGTATGGCCATACTGTATAACTTCTAGAAATTAAAAAAAAAATGGTAAAAATGTTACATTTTCCAAGTCTAACAGTAAAGAAGCATTTTGTAGATTTTTTAACATTATTAACCTGTTTCCGGTGTTGATTATTTGCTGACAATGTAACATGCATTTGAATTATTTCTACTGCCCATTTTTTTGCAGCTTAGAGTTATGTCCTTTACTGCTTTTGTAAATTGTCTTTTTTAAAATCCTATAGAGAATAAACCAGTGATTGGATAATGTTTTAATAGATATTGTAGAAAGATCAATGGGAAACTGAGCAATACATTTAAAAGATAATAAAGTTCTGTAATAGCTCTTCTGTAATTTCTGCAACACAGTAACAGTAAACACATATAACTAAAAAAATCTCTTTTTCTTTGTTTTATTGTATACTTCACATTCATAATTATCACTTAAAGCAGGAATTACACATCACATATCAAACTAGGTTAAAGTATACAAAACTCTGCATTAAAGTTCATGATATGCAGTGTAAATGGACAGCATATCACATAAACAAAGAAAACAAAGAGAGAGAAGGCATACATACAATGTACTGTATATGTACGTGTAGGTATAATACATAGAAATAAGTGTACATATTTTAGGGGTGTTTTTATAATTAGGATCATTTTTAAAGTGATTTTTTCAGCAAACCTGGATACATTTTTATAATGACAGATAAATCATTTATTTATTTTTATAGTTAATATAGCAAAATATTAAATGTATAGTGTATCGATATAAAATATAAAGAAGCAGAACTTTAATATTTAACTTTTTGTTGAACTACAATGATTTCACAATAAATTCAGTAAGTGTGATGAGGTTAAGCATATACTCATGTTTTATCAGCATTAAACATTCAAGCATGAATTCAAATCTAATGATTGAATTAAAACCCTCTGAATCTGATTAATATTTATTTTTGGTATAGTACATCAATTTACAAATATATTTAACAGCTTTACAGTGCTAGTAATGTGAAACTATATGCAACTTTCAGACTGTCATTTAGAAAGTTAAAAAAATTGTATATTTAAGGACTCTTTCTCTTTTTCTTATGTATTATTATAATTATTATGTATTATTATGCATTATTTTGTATACAATATATGAATTATTATTCTCATCTAATTTCAATTAGTTTTTCTTTGCATGTAATTATTTCTTTGACATGTTGCAAAGCACTTTGAGCTACATCATTCGTATGAAAATGTGCTATAGAAATAAATGATGTTGTTAACTATACAGTATACCACACTTTATTATTTAATGAATTTAAATAAAGCATAAGGGTCTTACTGTATATATTTATATTCCAACCTGAAAACATATTAAAAATTAAAAACAAGATTTTAGGGAAATACAAGCATTCTTACAGCAAGTCTAAGACTGAGTGAGAACGCTACTACGAGGGACTTTAAAAACATTTCCGCACTTTTTGTTTTAATTCTGTTTATTAAGAATTTCACTTTTCTACAAAGTCACCTTCGTTTGCGATGCAATTTTCCCAGTGTCGTACCAACATTTTAATGCCCAATTACTACTCCTCCCTCATACGTTCATAAATTGTACTGGTAATGTATCCCCTGTTGAATCTTTTTTGAATAAGTACCAATTTTTGCAAGCAATTTTTATTCTTTGGGCTATTAACTGGACGTTTTGTATTTGTTCCACACATGTGCATGAACCCATTATATTTATTGCAGTGAAAGTATACAGAATGTGAGACAAAGTGACACTTAGGTACCAAAGTCAATGTCAACTACTTCATTATCATGCAATGCAGTACATGACACACGTGTGGCTAAAGAGGTGAGGAAGCTGCAGCTATGGTGCTGTGATCATTCTAGGTAATGATTTATTTTACTCTACCGTAAGTTCTGTGTGCTCACAGAGCAGTTACTTTTTAGTTAACTGAATAAGTACTGTACCTTGTACAGAAAAATCTTTTTTTAATAATAATAAACCTTATGGACGAATTGCAGAATTTCTGTTATTTTCATGATTATATTGCACATGTACAGTTACAGAGTACTGACTTTGGCTAAACAGGACGTAGCTGGTATAAATATGAGTGTTTCCAGAAGGAGATCATCAAAAGCACTGCTTAAAGTAAAATAATTTAAACTTTACATGTTCTTAATAATAAGCATGGCTATGCACATTGAAGTCAACTAATGAAAATTTTCAAGAACTTGAAAGGTTTACTTTATCATTCTTGTGACTTTGAAGCTTTACATCATGTTAACGCTTCAGCTCTGAAATACGAAACTCGTCCAGAGTGAGAAGATAAAAATACTGTCTTGCATTGTATGAGGTTTATGTATATTAAACTACTTGCATCTTGTGGAATAAAATTTTCAACATGAATATGTGCAGTGGCTGCTGAAATTAAAAAAAAAAAAGATTAATATGTGTTACCCTCATTTTATTACATCTGCTTCAGGGGAAAACCTCTTTAATATTGTCAAATCTGGTTCAGTCAAAAATAATGAGATTGGTCTGGAATGTTTTCATAATGGAGCAGAAGCGAGTACAAATTAAAGGAAAGTTGAGAGAGCAGTCACACGTGCACACCTTGATAACTCTGAGAGCGATGACTGGTAAACTAATTCAAAGGAAAATAAGGCTCATGGTCGGAAAACTGTCACTGGTTGAAGCCTAACATTTCTTCTTTTTTTTTCTTTTTCCCTTTAGATTGCTCAAGAACTGAATTCTTCTACAAAGAGCTTCTTCATTTAAACTTCAGCTATCATAGCCCACCAGGATGGCATCACACACTGTGCAGCTGTTATGATGTGATCACTTTGTTAACTTTGATCGATCTTGGATCAGTAGTACTGGCATCATGTACGCAAACTACTGGCTCAACTCCATATTTGCTACCCCCCATGAGTTAGATGGAAGTGTTGGGAGTTTATGACTTTGAGGGAGGACTCTGTTATGATGTTCTTACTTTGTTCTCGGGTGCCTTAAAAGTATATGCTTTATGCATTCTATGGTTAAGGAATATGGAGAATACATTACTAACATTTAATTTCAGTTTAACTTTCATATTATTAGTCTTAAATTATTATTGCGTCTTTCTTTAATACCATTTTGTTTTCTGTGGGTATATTTATTGATGGTTGCTAAGTTGTTTGCAAATAGTGACAACTGGGATTGCATTTTGCATGATGTCACCATTGTGACAGTGACTGTCTTAAACTTCTGGTTGTCCAAAATTGTGGATTCTTTCAAATGCATTTAGCAGAATTTTATTTTGTTTTCCATTATTGTTTAGCATTGCCCATGTAAATTTTTATTGTATAGATTCTTTTCATTTTTTGTTATGTATTATTTTTGTTTAGTATTTTATTGCTTTTTTGCCTTTATTTGTTGAATATTAATGTATTTGTTTTGTTACCAAAGTGCTTAAATATGTGCCGTGATATTTAGCCGGAGGACTACCCTGTCTTTACAAGTATAGGTAGAATGCCAGGTCCTCCACATTGGTATTGAATTTCATTGTGGAAGAAATAATAAATACTTTATTATTTGTGTGTGTGTGTTTTTTTGCTCTGTTTTTTATTTCTCATTCTAGGCAGTGGATTTGGTTTGGACTGTTTCTGGGTTGCCCTTTTTAGGCATACCTTTATTGCCTTTATGATATTTTTGTTGTAATTAATTATTCTTTACAATAAATATTCATTATTTATCTCTCCCTTGTGATGTCCTGTGCCTGCAGTGTTGGACACGATACTCAGTTCTGGGACATTGATAGTTATGAATGAGAAGTGTAGAAGGAAAATGTTTTATATTAGCATAGAAATAGCAAATTAACATAAAGAGCCATAAAAAAAGTAAGTAAAAGCTTCTAAAACATTAGATTAAGCATAAATTAGAATGTTAAGAAAATAAGATAGGTCAAGTAAATAGTTAACTAAAAAATCAGTCATTTCTGCATTATTTTTTAAGCTTACAGCAGAATTGCTAGTGTGGGAAAGAACAGATAAAGAAAAGAAGATTGAGAACACCTGTGTCCAAGGATAGGAAGCTAAAAGAATGATACCACAGAGAAAAGATGGCTCTGAAAGGCACGTACGAGGCCAGCTGAAATATTGAATCAGCAAAGATGGCAAAAAGGCATTGCTGCCAAGGTCAGGTGATGTAATGCAAGGAAAATGACAAAATATGTTCTATATATATTTAGAAAATTAGTAATACTACCATTTAACCTAAGTACTGAAATTAAATATAAATCAAGCATGCCAAGCAAATGATCAAATAAAGGCACGTGCCATAGTTCAATTTTAATTAAAGCTTAAGCTTCAGGCCACCATTATAAAAAAAGTTTGGAAAGCTTAAAGGAAATGACAAAAGGAAACCCATATATGAAATTGAGGCCTTGGCCAGGTAGAGAAAATAAGAACAAAATAGAAAAGTAGAAATACCAGGAGGGGGCCAGCTTCAGGAAAGTGAGGAGATAATAAGGGTTCCCATGGGAACTCAAGGGGAGACCGGACTGAAGTAGAGGGGAGTCATAGAAGATGAGCAAAAGAGCTCATTTGAGCGAGGTCGGAGAAGATAGGAAATGACATAAGAAAAACCCAAAGATGGAAGCCATCTACCCAGCCTTAGACCAATCAAAATAAGCCAAACAGACACCAAGAGAAACAATGGACAGTAAAGCCAGGTGCAGAATGAGCTAATTAAGCAAGGACAAAGTGATAAGAAAATGATATATAAGTTTTGGATTTTGAACTGTTCGGGGCTCAATTCAATTTGGCCGTATTGGGTTGAGTCCGTGTTATTATTATTTTGATTTTATTGCAATAAAACTATAAACTCTGTTTGCCTATCTGGTGACTCCTAATATCATTTATTTCAGGTAAAAAAAGCCTTCTGGTGAAGATTTTTCGCCACGACAGAAGAACCAGGGCAAGTGAGCAGACAAGAAAAACTTATTTAATCAGAAGAATAGTGGAGTTTATTATAAAAACAATGAGAATAAAAGTGTGCGAGAGTCCAATAAATACTGCAGTCAATAAATAATTTAAATAAATAAATCTTTAAAATATGTGCCATAAAAGAAAGTGGCCTTGGGTGAAAACTAAAAAGGTGAATCCAATAAGAACTCTAAAATAACAAAGATTGAAAAGGTAAATCCTTTGTTTTCTCACTCTTTCTACCCTCATTAGGACAGTGGGATCTCAACCAGGTTGCCCGACATATCCTGGTCCACCATTCAGACCCAAATGTCCACTTTTGATTACTCACAGTTCCCAGGGTGTCTTGCCCTTTTCTGGATGCCCCCATATACTGATATTTGTGCCTCATGTCTTCTGTGCTGCTCAGCAGTTGTGAATACTGCCATAGCACAGAACCTCCACAGCAGCTCTTGGGCTTACTTTCTTTGACTTGTCAGCACGGCCAATGTTGTCCATCTTGTCCTCTCTCTCGAATACCTCTGTCACAAGGGAACACTTCCTCACCTTCTGTCTCTCAAAAGAAAACAAACAAAAAAAAAATTTCCTTCCTTTTTTGCATAAACTCACAACCTTTTAACTTCAAGTCTATCAGCTGGTGGTTTATGAATTACTGCCATCACTGCTGCCCAAATAGTAATTACTATAACCTAGCACATACACTCATGTGTTCAACCCTCACCAGCACGAGCTACACTGACTGGTTGTGCTAAAATCAATTTAAGCCATTAATAAATTCATCCTTTAAAGCATCTCCTCAACTTGTCTCACAGGTTGTTCAAAAAGATCTGCTATAATTCTTCATGTGTATCTGACCTAGTTTAACTACACTTGCATTTTTATTCATTCTAAAAGCTCCATTTTATAAACACACATGTGTTGTGAACATTTTGTATCTGAAGAACAGGTGTGGTAATAAGTTGTTTAAAGATGTTTTAATCTTTATCTGAGGACTATTTCATTTATGTTAGGTAGAATGCCCAGAGGGGACTGGGCGGTCTCGTGGCCTGGAACCTCGACAGATTTTATTTTTTTCTCCAGCCTTCTGGAGTTTTTTTTTTGTTTTTTCTTTCCACCCTGGCCATCGGACCTTACTCCTTTCTATGTTAACTAATGTTGTCTTATTTTAATTTCTTATTTTGTCTTTTATTTTTCTTCTCTTCATTATGTAAAGCACTTTGAGCTACTTTTTGTATGAAAATGTGCTATATAAATAAATGTTGTTGTAATCGGGTCTCTTCAAATACAGCACCATCCCGCACTAGGTGGCAATGCCATCACTCACAGTTTATACCCTTGTATTCCTTGTATGGTTTCCTCAAGTTTTCTTAAAACTATTTTGACTTCCCTTCATAAGGTGAAAACAAGCTGTGAGATTACTTGGTAAATCAGAGTGGAACCTTTGTAGCACTGAGCATGTACTGTACATGTGTGACTGTTACCTGTCTATGATTTTTGTACGCCTTGAATGCAATGATAATGGGATAGACCCTTTGTCCATGCTACATTGTACTGGATAAGTTAAGTTTAGAAGATGACATGGAAAAAGAAAATAAGGGTGAATATATAAGATGATGTTCATTTAACGACTGGAAAATATTGTTTCATAGTTACTACTTTAAGAAATGCATTTGTGTTTTCTTTAAGGTTACTGATGGGTATTTCATTCATTCATTTACTTTACACCACTTAGCCGAGAACCGATCAGATGGACAACAAGCCTTAATAGTGAGGCCCTTATGCCCCTCTCCCTAGACACACTTGCCAGTTCACACTGTGGGATCCCTAGACTTTCCCAGGCCATTTGGGAGATATAAGCCCCGTGATTTGCCTCTCTAGGATTCACCAACTTATCTTGGTGGTGAGGTTTGTGTGACCGTGGGAGCTATGTTGTCCAGATCAGAATCTTCTGGTAGGGGCTACCAAAGCAAATTGGTGCAGTTTGAGGCACTAGACAAAGAGTGATTCGCAGCTCCTAATGATTCAGACCTAAAAATTTAAAAAGAGTACTCTGTGATAAACCCTGTGTGGATAACCCACCTGGAGCTAGGGCAATGGTTCCCAGGCCTGCCACTGAGCTCATTCGGGGATAGTCCAAAATTGTGACAAGGAACTACCCTTCTGTGGGCCCACCACTTACAGGAGGTGTGATTTGACCTGAACATCAAATGAAGGCAGAGGTCTTGGTGGATATCCCATTTGGCTTAACAACAATGCCAATGCATACCAATACGGTAAGTAGGTTATTCTCTGAAAATGTATATGATTATCCTCACCTCTTCTTATCTAGAATACTGTTGACATTCTCCTGGTACACAGTGTTTACCTTTTGTCTCTTGCAGGTAACTTCTAAATTTTGTATTTTTTCTTTATTCGGGACTACTAAGTATCTTCTTCCTCTGCCTGAACCTCTCTAATTGTTTTGAACAAGCTAATACTTATGGGCTTATCTTCAAATATGCAACCAGAATTTTTGAGATAGGGACCAATTTTTGTTTGCATATGTGCTGGCATTATATCAAACATTTTATCTCAAGACGCTGGCCAGTCTCTCTGTGTCTATGTGTGCTGAGGCTAATTGAACCTTGCTATTTTAATCACATTTTTCTTTTGGATATTTTTATGCAATTATGACCATTCCTTACATTAAGAAGAACAACAAATGGTCACTTGCCAGGTCCAGTTAAGCTCAGGAATTCTGTCTATCCCACCTGACAACCCCCAAAATGCTAAATAAGCTTAGCAGCACCCAAGATACGAGGCTTGAGCCGCATGTGGAGAGCTATGCAAGCTTCTTCTGCATCATATTTCGAAAAGGCTTTTAATAAAAGGGAACTTAAATTTGCAATTGGAAAGGGTGCATTTTTTAGACAAAAACAATACGTTTTTAGGGCATGTTTGGGAAATAAAATATACAGCAGTGTCAGAATTAAAAACACCTGTATTTTACAGATTGAAAAACAAGATTATTTGCCTTTAAATGATTTCCAGTAATCAGTTCACCATGGGATCAAATAAATCCATAAGAGCACAACCTGCTATCAGGATCAGCCAGCCCAAAGTTCTCCTTGTACTGTGCAGCCATTTCATTGTAATTTTCCAAGATTAAAGACAATAACCAATAGCTTACTTTGTAGGTTTGCCAAATGTCAAATCATCTTACTCCACTTCTGTATTTTGCAATAACTGTTTGTCTTGATGCCAGTGACAGAAATGACTTTTTACAATATGTCAAGAAATGAAAAGCTTAAAAACAGCCACATTTCTAGACTTTCAAAATGTGAAGTTATAGAATTCGTCCTCGTAAATGCAACATTATCCAAAGGAATGAAGAGCTCCGCAGTACTGTACAGAATGTGAGGGGCAGTTGATGAAAACTGAGCGTTGATGTAGATGTGTATATTTCTTAGGAGAGTAGTGTGTTGGTGCCTTAGTTAGCGCTGTAGCTTCACATGTCTAGGAGTCAGGGTCTTAAACATGCCTAATGCCTCACATTTTGTGCAGCACCTACGTGGAATTTTTTCCTGGAAATTCCAGTTTTCCTCTTACACTCCAAACATGTGGATTTGATTGGTCTTGTGTGTGTGAGTGAATATAGCTGTGTGCAAGTATATGACTGTGATGAACTGATGCTGCATTCAGTGTTGACTCCTGCCATATACTAAGCACGGTTTGGACAGGCCTTAGCTTAGAACATGAGTTTAAATAAGCAGGATAAAAATGGAGAGAAGTTGCTTCTAGGGAGTAGAACAGAAGACATGTTTGAATAAACGTTGCCAGAAGACAAAACATCAATATGAAATGGCCCATACAGTACTTTCATGTAAATTTCACTTTAGTGATACCACAAGAAATCACTTGATGATTTAACAATACAATACAGTATGATTGTACTACTACAACAATTTCTATAGCACATTTTCATATAAAGGATGTAGCTCAAAGTGCTTTACAAGATGTCAAAGATGTAGTTTAAAAAAAAACAAAATTAGATAAGAATGATAATGAATAAACAGTATACAAAAATATACAATATAATGCACACTTACACAAGATACATACAGTATATAATTAAAAGAAGTAGAGTCCTTAAATATAGAATTGTTTTTTAAGTCTCTAAATGCGAGTCTGATATTAAGGTCAGATAAAAATGCAAAAAACTTTGTAATTTTTTTTAAACATATGTATTAAATCTGATGTTTCTACTTTAAAACACTCAAAACACTGAAAGTATGAAATCAGATGTGTAGAAAGTGCAATAATGATAAAAAAATGAATAATAATAATAATAATGATTGCAGTGGGTTGGCACCCTGCCCGGTATTGGTTCCTGCTTTGTGCCCTGTGTTGGCTGGGATTGGCTCCAGCAGACCCCCGTGACCCTGTGTTCGGATTCAGCGGGTTGGAAAATGGATGGAAAATGATGATGATGATGCCAATACCAGATGTACTGTCAAAATGTGTAATTTGTGTGGTATGTCTTGAAGCATGATGAGATACAATATCTAATAGCTTGTCCACAGTCGGGACAATAGTAGTGTGATTCCCTCCAGATTTACTTTCCAGACTGATCAGCTTTTGAACAGCACACTGCACATGTGTGATTGACACGAGTGTCACTTTGAGATTCATCAGAATCCCTTTCAATTTCATTGTCCGCGTCAATTTCACCTCCTGAAGACAGATTCACTTTGTCATCACTGCTCATATCATTGTGAAGAGCGTGTAACACCTGAGCTGCTGAAAAATGTGTCTTACAAGATTTCATTATGAGGTTAAGAGAAGACATAACTGCATCAATGCCTAACACTCAGGCCTATGATTTACGCAAGACACGCTGGTATTGTTTCTTGAGTTTAAAGCACCTACTATTTCACTGTCTGTATTTTAGTTCCCCTTTACTATTCCTGATGCACTTCACCTTCTCCTTAACTGTTCTTTTACTACTAAAATGCTGAAAGAATCTCTTTGCATCATCATTTGTCTTATATTCTAGATTCCTCTGTAACTGCCTTCTAGCTTCTCTAACATTTTTCATAATTGTTGCCCTCATGTTCTCATATGCTCTACGATTCACATTGCAGTTATTAGTCTTACATTCCTTGTACAGCTGTTTTTTCCTTTACAAAGGTTCCTTTTCAAATCTTTATTAACACACTATTGAGGATGTTTTTGTTTTTTTTTTAATTTCCTACCAAATTTACATATGTATAGGCCCTGCATTATATGTAAACTGTTTTTAAACCTGTTCCACTGCTCCTCTACAGTCTCCGCACTTAAAAGCTTATCCCAGTCTATCCTCCTTAGACTTTGCCATATCTGCTAAAAATCTGCCCTACCAAAGGTAAATTTAACAGTTTTAGTCTTTGCATCTGCACTCTTCCAAAACACTAAGAACTGTATTATATTATGATCACTTGACCTTAGTGGTTCAACCACCTCAATACCTTCAATTCTATCCTGATTATTACAAAAATACTAAATCCAGACAGGATATATCCTGTGTTGGTGCTTTACCATACTGTGTTAAAAACTAGTCATTGATTATTTCTAAAAAATTTTGCTCTCTGCTATTTGCAATGTTATTCCAGTTGGATATTCAGGTAGTTAAATCACCCATTACTATGATATCCACTTGTAAACTTGCCTTTTAAATATTACTAAATAGATGGGAATATAAACTATTGTTTGCATTGGGCAGTATGTAACACATTCCTAAAATTAGACCTCTTTCCCTAATGCTTTCCAGACAAATCCAGACATCCTCACTAATATTGGGCTCACTGTCCAACTGAAGAGAACATGTGTTGAAAATCACATACTCCAGGACACTTGTGGAAATTAAGAGTTAGTGCATTTGAATGCATTTAAGATTAAAACCAGGAAGGACTATATTTACTCAAAAACTCTTAAAAATATGTCATAAACTACTAAATCATCTAGTTGAAGTAGACCTTGACAACCTTAAAAAGATGACATATTGGTAAAACAACTCTGCTACTAGCGGTCCAAACAAAAGTAATGCATTGAATGATCTCTTGTCATTTGGCAAACTTAGAATGTTCTTATTTTCTTATGAATAGTCATTGAAAGCACAAAGTCTTTGGATTCATTGATGAAGTTGTTTGTTTTTACAGTACTTCTTTTTATAATAGGATGGGGCAGTACTTCCACAGCACATTCCTGATGCCCAGAAGCTTCTTCCATATGCCTATTTTTCCAAAAAACTAAGTTCAGCAGAACAAAATTATGATGGTGGAAATTTTTCTCTTGTTAGTTTTAAAAGAACTGAAGCACTTGTTGAAGGGGACTGAACAACCTCTTTTGATTTTTACAGATAACAACAACCTCAGTTATCTAAAAACCACACAGAGGCTTTGAATTCATTAGGCTAGGAGGTCACTGGTTTTTTTTTTTAGCAGTTTTGACCTTACTGTCGCCTATAGATCTGGAGGTAAAAATGCTAAAGCCACTGACGTTCCAAAAAATTTGAAGGCAATGGATTTACTATTGAGCCCAACCTAGTTATTCCTATGCAAAGTTTAGTTTTGCAATTAATGAACTAAGTTATTTAGTAAAAAAAAATGCAAAAAACCTTACAGCAATCTCCCCTTAACCTGATGTGTATTGATATTTTTGAGAAAAAAAAAATGCTACAATTTGAAAATTATTCTAATATTGCTAAAAATCCAGTGATTTTTAAAAGTTTATGGTTTAATCAAAAGACACTTTGGTGGCAATCCACGAATCAAGACATTTCAGATTACGGTAAGGCATATGAAAGATATTCATGTGCAAAAATCTGCTTCTAGTTGTCTTGTGGGATTATTGTGACCATTAACCATTCCTGAAAAACCCTGGAGACATATTTCATTAGATTTTATTACTGATCCTCTCCCACTCATGGACACACAACGATTCTTGTGGTAGAAGATTGGTTTTCAAAGGCTGCATGTTTCATTCCTTTAAATAAATCACCCACAGCTCATGAACTAGTAAATATTTTTATTCAGAAATGTTCAGATTACATGGTCTGCCAGCCTCAAACGTTTCTGACAAAGGACCCCCATTTTCCCCACTTTTGGAAAGGCTACAGTATTAATGACTTAAAAAAATTAATTGGATGACACTCTTTTTTTTATTGTGCTCTGATACTCTCATAATTTTTAATGTCTCACACCATGGGGTATTTATATTTTGAGTGTGTTTATGGTTATAAACCATATTTTAACTATTGCATTTGTACAAATTACCATACTTAGTGCAGTGAATCATTTAAGGAATTTTAGGACCAGCTTACTGGTGAAATCATGACCATGTCAAAAACCAGCATGGGAATGGAGAGTACAATTGCAGTGTTGCTCAGCAGGTTTGGTTGTCTACCCAAAAGTAGGGGTTCCATAAGGAAATCAGCCTTCCTGATTTTTTGGTTCCTTTCAAAATAATTACATACACAGGTCAAATTACTTATTTGCATTACTTTCACATTATAAGGTACTTTCCAGTTTCATGTTGTTCATGGATATGTGTTGTTGTAGCAGACAGCAACTGGTAAAACATAGCCCATGCTACCACTGTTTTCCCAGAAAATGTCATTATTAGTTCTACACGTATTATTTGTTGTAAATTGTGACACTTTTTGGCATTACTTTTGCGAATGGGTCAGATGAGAGATGGTTTGATGAAAAATAGTAGTCTCACAGTTCTTATTAATTTGTTTGTTTTCTTTAAATTAGTTATTTGTGGCTCATGCAAAATATATTCAAATACAAACAAACTAAAAACAATCTAATGCTAAATATATGATCACTCCAGCCAAACATTCAGTTCTTACTTTCTTCTTCTTTCAGTTGCTTCCATTAGAGGTTGCCACAGCAGATCATCTGGATCCAGTATGGAAATCTGTATTGTTGTCTGCATATTGATCTGGCAAAATTTTACACCGGATGCCCTTCCTGACATAAGCCTCCCCATTTATCCGGGCTTGGGACCAGCATGAAGAAACACACTGGTTTATGCATCCCCTGTGCCTGGATTTTAGCCAAACATTTCAGTCTGGGTGTATAATCACATGACTGAGATCTGAAAAAGGAATGGAGATAAAAGTGGAAAGTGAATAATGCTTATTTCATTATTTTTATGGCCAGACTGTGTGTGCTATTCAGTATCAAATGCAGATGGAAAAGAGTTAAAACTGAAAGTGTCTACCTAGCAGGAAGGTGCAGGGTCACTATTGTGTGCTAGGAACAAAATCATTATTACATCTTTCTGTTTTATGCTTTAAATAATTATGCAGATATCTAAAGTTTTGGCTAGATTTACATTTTTACACATACATGTATCATTTATTTATTCCCAAACATAAAATTATTTCAGCCTGTATTTAAAATATTAGATGCCATATCTAATAATTAGGTAGCAGTTACTCAGGCTGTCAAGTGGCAGAGTGCTTGTGATGTGTGTATGTGTACGTATATATATATTTATTTGTTTGTTTAAAAACAAACAAAACTCCCCCTCATTCATTGGTCAAGAATCCTGTCTTCAATTCAGTAAAAGACTTCCTGTTTACGATACGCACTGATAATTACATATATATGTTTTTACCAACATTTAATGAAAAAAAGCATGTATTTTGCATGTTTTGATCAGCATAGCTCACTACTCATAACGATTAATGCAGGGACGACCAAGGATCGAACCCACAACCTCTTGATTTAGAAGCAGCTATTCTTACTTGTACACCAGCCACGCAATTGATATTTGTGCTTTGCTTTTTACATATTGACAACAACATGTAAATTGAATAATTTCTTTTTCTTCAGTTATATTCTTGAATAAAGGTGCACTTGTTTTGTTATACCTTTTGTGAAAGTTTTTATTTGATAGTTGAACTTCAGTCTTTACACATTATATATTTCACGTCAACATTTTATCAATTATTTATATAACATGAAAAAATTTCACTTTTAGTTATGTGTTCAGCATTTCTTGCCTCACATTTCCTGTCATCCTACATTTATCCAGATCGTTGTACACACAGAACACACTTGAAATGTATGTATTGCAAATAACGATATTTACCCTATATAATTCCAGACACCTCACACCCAGAGAAACATACTTGAGCTGGGAGAACTTCAGCTGCGTCGGTGGGGGGTTGGGATAGCAAGCTGTTTGCTGCCTGTGCTGATTAACACATTTGCAAAACAAAGACACTGATGAAGAGGTGCAAAGGAATTTAAGGCAGCCTAGGATTATAACTTTTTTGGTAGGCTTCAAGGATTCTAGTGTTAAACGGAAAATTCATCATTGTTGACATAATACAATAACATGTATCAATACCATTTTTAACAATTTATACTTTTCTTCCAAAACTTAGTTTTTTTCAATATAGGCTAAAAATCTAATCCCTTTAGTCATTTATGTTCACATTCACAATAGGCGTGATGAAACTATCTTATTACTGATCAACAAAGTAGAAAATAACCAAATCAGTAGACTGCAACCCACTAGGTTCAATGGTTTGCTACTTTCTGCATTTCAAATATTTTACATACTATTTTTTATGATGTTATTCATTTTTTATGCTTTATTTGTGATTTTACTTATTGCTTCTGACCACAATTTTATAACTGTTGGCAAAAGAGCACACAACAATTATTAACTACTGTATATGATGTGTCTTTTCTGCCATACCTAAGTATATGGATTTTTGTAAAAAAACAAACCTTGTGCATTAGTTATGTCAAGACCATTTAGGAAATTAAGTGAACGTGTGCTTTATTTTTTACTTCAATTTTTAATTTTTTTTTCATCATCTTTTCTTTGGCTTTTGATCTTTGCTTTCTTTTTTTGTCTTTGATTTTCTTTCTTCTCTTTTCCACTGTTCCGCCTATCATTTCTATGAAGACACAACAAAAACCTGAACCATTTAAAAATTAATATTACTGACTTGACTTTGAAAAGAATATAAAAGAATTATGAAAGAATATTATTATTGTATAGAGACATCCCTGTGATATTGTGTGGATTTTATTTGATTTTAATCATATTTTTTTTATCACAATACCAGTTTGTTTTTAGTGGGCACTGCCACTTTCATCTCATCTTGTCTGTTCCTAGAAGCATGGCCCTAAAAGTCATGTGAGATGATGGTGTTTAAGCCAGCTTTGTGCGACAACCTTTGTCCAAGCTTTCAGACATGTTCTCAAAACCTGACACTAGTATTTTTCTCTTTGACATTTTAGTTATCAAGTGTGTAGTCTTTCTGTTTTTTGACTTTTTAAATATTTTAAACTTGTTTCTATTTCCTGGTCCTTTTTTCTTTGTACTTGTAGCCTGCCAAATGTTATCTGCTCTGGAAAAACAAAGTTCAAGTTTATGGGGAAATAATTGGGTTACCTCTTAAGATGAAAGAAAAATCTTTTAGGGGCAAAAATGTGGAAATGTGAGAGCACTAGAGAATTAACAGAAAATTAAGTACACAGAAAAAGAGTTAGCTGTATTATTATTATTATTATTATTATTACTGAGGGATTGTGTCTATAGTGTAGAAATTCAGGGTATTTTAAAAATAAATGTCTAAAGTCAATAGACAAAGAATGTAATGTTCTTCAGGATGGTGTGTGTGGGACAAAGCAGTCCCAATATTTGAAATGTCTATTATGCTAAATAAAATTAATCTAATAGTATTTTTATTAGAGTCCAACTCAGTGGAGAATTTTGTTGATTTATGTCTCCAACAGGAAATCAAGGCCTAAAATATCCTATAAAACACAACCTGAGACTTAGCTCAGTTAAAAGCGGACCCATTTGGAGGGGTTTTATTTATTTATTTTTTACTCCAGAATTGATATTATGCACAGGTTATTTACATAAAGGAAAAATAAGATTTGTTTGGCTTTAAAAACCACAATATCCTTCCAACACTGAGAAGACACAATTGTTTTGTTTTTTTTTTTAAGTTATTGAATTTAATTAAAACATATAACAGATAATACTTAACGAAACTAAATTCAAATCAACCCTCACTCATGAGAAAGAGAGGAAGGCCAACAGCCAGAGTAAAACAATTGAGAGTAGTAAAGTGAGAAAGGAGTATTTTCCCCCCAATATAAATGCTTATTCTAAAATATTACTGATTAAGTCCTGCTAGGTTTTAAAAATGTTTTTGAACAGATCCTCTAAGTGAGAATTAGATTTTTTTTCCCAATTTCAAATAGTATATAACATCAGTTACCCACTGACTTAAAAGAGATGGGTTAGGATTCTTCCATTTGAGCAAGACAAGTCTACATGCTAATAGTGAAGTAAAGGCAATTGCAGCTTGTTTGTCCTTCTCCTCTATAAGACCATCTGTGAGTCCAGCAAACACAGCTGTTAGTGGATTAGGAGGTCATGTGACAACAAGGCTGTCTGATAGGCATTTAAATTTTTTTACCCAGATTGATGTTAATTTGGTACACACCCAAAACATGTGGCCTAGTGAGGCTGGAGCTCGATTGCAACGTTTGTAGGCTGGATCTTACCCCGGAAACATTTTTGGACAATTTTAAAGTGAGATAGATGTGCTTGTTAAAAGATTTTAAGTTGAATAATTGAATGCTTTGCACATATGGAGCTAGAGCGTGCATGGCTGCCTTCCACGTTTCTGGAATATTGAGTAAGAGATCCTTTTCTCACTGTACTCTGAGATCTTTAAAAGCAAGGGACTTTAAAAATGTTTTAATATATAATAGAAATGCTGTCTGAGTCCCCAAGACTGATCAATACCTCTTCTGGAGTAGAAATACAGTAGGTGGGAGGTGAGGAATATTAGGCAGATTTCATTTAGCAAAAGTTTCTAATTTGGAGACAGTGGAAACATTGTGTTGACTGGGGACTAAATTTGGAGTGTAATTGTTCATAGGATGCAAAGACATTTATGCACAAATTTCTTAAATATTGAATCCAATTCATTTTCCAAACATTAAAAACTGTGTAAGTTCGAGAGGGTGGGAAAAGATGGTTATCAGGTAGAGGTGCCACAGATAAAACATTTTCTAACTTAAAGCGCTTCCTACATTGGGTTCATATTCTGAGTGAATGAAAGACAATTGGGTCGTGAGTAAACTGACAATGCCATTTATTTACTGGTGTACAAAGCAAAGAATATAAAGAAGAACTGAAGGATTTCATTTCTATTGCACACCAAGCTAATGTGTGTTCATCTATTTGTGTCAGTGTCCAGGTTTTTATAGCTTGTATGTTTGCTACACAGTAATAAAATTAAAAATTAGGTAGAGCCATGCCACCTTCAGATTTAGGTCGTTGTAGGGATCGCCTTTTGAATGCGTGGGATTTTCAATTTCCAAATACACAAAGTTATGATTTGAATGTAATTTCTTAAAAACAGAATTGTTAATGTATATGGGGATGTTTTTAAATAGGAACAGAAGCTTGGGGAGAATATTCATCTTCACAATGTTAATCTCCCTGCTGAAGTAAGATGGAGGGTAGACCATCTATGTGTGTCTTCTTTAATTTTGTCAATTCAAACAGCAAAATTTTGTTGAAGAATAGCTTTATATTTACTTGTGATGTTGACCCTTAGATATTTAAACTGAACTGCAATGGTAAAAGGGAAGGTGTCCAATCTAATGTTGTTTGCTAGAGAATTCACTGGAAAAAGCACATTTTTGTTCAAATTAATTTTGAGTCCGGATGACTTTTGAAATTCTGCTAGTAAATTTAGGGCTGTAGGCAGAGCCTTCTCTGAAAAATGCCTTTATATCTGATTTATTTTGAAAGTGAACAGCCAATGGCTCAATGGCAATTGCAAGTTCTAGTTTGAAGTAGTCTGAAATAATGTTGTTAATACAAACTGAAGCTTCTGGACTGGTACTGTAGGTTAATCCATTCATATATATTCTGACCAAACCCAATTTTATGCAAAGTGGTGAACAGGTAATCCCATTCAAATATATCAAATGCTTTTTTTGCATCCAAAGATATTATGATTTCTGGAGTGTTAGACTTTATGGATGAATATACAGTATTACATTAAATAGGTGTAGACATTTGGCTTAAAATCTTCTACCTTTATGAAATTCAGTTTGGTCTTGTGATATTACTGAAGGGAGCACTTTTTCGGTTGTTCTAGCTAGGGCTTTAGAGAGTATCTTAACATCATCATTTAGAAGTGAGATTGGTCTGTAAGATGCACATTGCAATAAGTCTTTTCTTTTCTTAAGAAAAATAGTAATTAATGCTTGGCCAAAAGTTTGACAAAATTTTTTTGTTTGTTTTTGGCTTCTATAAATGTTGCTATTAAGGGAGGAGCTAACTTAACTGAAAATTGTTTATAAAATTCAGCAGGGTAGCCATCAGGACCTGGTACTTTTCCACTCAGAAGTGAGTTTATAGTGTCTAGTAATTATATTAGTGTCAGAGGTTAATCCACTTCCTCTTCACTTGGAGTATCTACAGTAGTTGTGGTATCTGTAATGTATCAAAAACGCATTAGCTTCTGTCTTGTGTTCTTTAAACTAAGTAGAATATAAGGACTTACAGTAGTCTCTAAATGTGTTCATTATTTTGTCATGGCCAGTGATTCTGTCTCCGTCTGTGTTGGTGATTACTGATATTGCATTGCAAACTTCCTGCTTATGGATTTGCTGCGCTAAGATCTTGTTAGCCTTTTCTCCATGTTCATAGTAATGATGTCACGATTTAAAAATGAGTTTTTTGTTTCTTTTGTTGTCAAGAGGTTGAGTTCTGATTGCAAATTCTATCTTTTCCTAAAAAGTGCCTCATTTGGAGACCTGGGGCCTCATGCATAACGCCATGCGTAGAATTCGCACTATAACATGATGTAAGCACAAAAGAGGAAATGTGCTTACGCACAAAAAAACATCCAGATGCATAAATCTGTGCGAACACCAACTTCCACGTTCTTCCGCTCCATAAATCCGGGTCAGCGTGAAAAGTAATGCACGTGCACATGCCTGTTGTCCCGCCCCAACTCCTCCCAGAATTACGCCTCTTTGAATATGCAAATCAATATAAATAGCCGTTAAGCTCAGTCTTCTGTGAAATGACAATGGCAAAAGCAAGAGGGAAAATAGAAGAATTTCAGCGAATACCAAGTGGAGGCAAAGAAAAACGTACTATTTGTTGGTTTAGACAGTGGTATAAACAACAAAACAAAGTTGATCGAGTGACATAACGTGTTGGAGAAACTGGAAAGCTCAAGTTCACAAAGTCGCACGAAATAAAAAAGAAATTGTTACATATCAAAGTCTCAATGAAAAGGCGAGTTGTAGACCACTGTCTGAGTGTCATATGAAAGCTTATTAGGGTACAGCGAAAAAAAAAAAGGCACACAGTGAGAAAAAAGCATGAAATGTCAACTTTAATCTCTAAATTTCCACTTTAATCACAGTTTATTTTGTCATTAAAGTAGAACATAATAAACTTCATCTTAAAATCGTTTAATTTACTAGTTTCTCAATTTCATCGTAACTAAAGTAGCACGTTAAATGCTTTGTTTTGTATTTGATCTTCTATGTGCTCTATGTATGTGAATCACTACGTGCTTCCGGGCTTTCTTTTCCTCCGACAGGACATAGAATCCATTACATTCGTGATATTACAAGCTCTCTGAATAATTAAAATACTGAGAAGTATACGTGATATCATTTTCATGATGATAGGAGTTAAAGCATGTTATTAAACCTGGGAACACGGTGGCGCAGTGATTGTTCATGTCTCACGCAAGATGCTTGCTGTGCCATGCGCAACCTTCGATGAAATACTTTATTATGGCAGTATTGTCTCTTTCAAACGTACTAACCTCCAACTCCTGTCCTTACTTTTCTTTCTCCAAATGCCCAATCGCCACACAATCAGCTCCGTAATAGACGTTAAGCCATCCGTAAGCTTAGAACACCGATTCTTCAAAACTATTAAGGAACATTGAAATATCTTCGTAGTACGTGTTTAATTATTTTATCCATCTATCCTTCCAGTGTTGTATCAGCACCAGCAAGAACACAGTGCGAGGCAGGAACAATTCATGAACGGAGCGCCAGCAGCTCGCTAGTGCTGTGGCACCGTGTCCTCACATGTTTAATTATTAACAATATAGATTATTTAAATGAATGTTAAAGTTTTATCTGTATAATATAAACATATTTTGCTGCCTTTCATCTTAAAAATGATATCGTCATTATATGTAAATACATGTTTTATAAAGTGGCTCAGGTTGTGCAATATTATAGCTATCGCAAGTTTAAAAGTGAGGTAATTGTACTTATAAGTACAAACAGTTCTACAAGGAAACCTTGATGGACTGATTGAGTGTGTTTAGAGTTCTTGGGATGAAACTGTTTCTGAACTGCGAGGTCAGTACAGGAAAGCCTCTGAAGCATTTGCCGTATGACAGCAGTTCAATAGACAGCATGGCTGAGGCAGTGTGTTCTTGATGATGTATACTGATAATTCTTTTTCCAATCAGCTGCTGTTCAGCTGTGATTCACACTCAGATACAGTAATATAAATACTCAGAGTGGTACAGTGAGAGTAATATGTAAAAAGGTGATCCAATGTGGCAACACCTAACGGGAGCAGTTGAAAGAAGAAGAAGAAGAAGGTGCAGTGAGAGTAACAATGCTAAAGCAGCTATTATATTTGTAATAGTTTGGCTATTCCGTGGAGCATTATATTGTTACAGGTTAATTACAATTAGATGTCTTAAACTAATAAACAATATGCGATTAATTTCAGTGTATATGATAAAGCCGTGTCAAGGATGTGGATGTAAAAAAGAAAGGGAAGCCACACTGGAATAAAAGTGCTGCTTTGATGCTGGGTGCCGCCTATTTGAAAAACCGAGCAGAGAACTTCCGTACGCCAGGGTTTGAGCTACCGTGAAAATGTGCATGGTTTTACGCCAAGTTTAGATTTTATACATCTCGATTTGAGCATGGAAATGGGAGTACGCAACATTTTTGTGCGTATGCACTGTTTATACATGAGGGTGCTGGTCAGCTAATGAGAGGTAGTTAAGACGCTAGCTGCAAGATGAGCATGTGGGGCATAGTGATGTGAGCTCCATGATCAGAGGGGCATGGTTGGAGATAACAATAGCATCGTATTTGCTAAATTTAATTGTGGGCAAGAAATTTCTATTTATAAAGAAATAAACAATTCTTAATTAACAATGATGTACTGATGAGAAGAAGGAATATGCCCATAAGTATGGATTTAATAAACTCTACAGGTCTGATAAATTATGATTAATTAAAACTGTGTTTTTATTTTTACAGTGTTAGATATTGTCACCCCTGTAGCTGAAGACTTATCCGGGTCTGAATTTAAAGCACAATTAAAGTCTCCGGCAATTATAATTTTGTGAGTGTTCAAGTTAGGAATGGATGCAAATACGTTCTGGATGAAGTCTCTATCATCGACATTGGGTGCAAAGATATTTATCAAAATCACTTTACAAGTAAATAAATTACCCATAACCATCACATATAGCCATTCAGGATTTGATACTACATCTGATACCACAAACTGTGAATTAAGATTCCCACACCTCTAGTTTTCTTTGTGTAGCTGGACTGAAATATTTGGCCAGTCCAGTCTCTTTGCAACCAAAACTGATCCTTGTTGATTAAGTGAGTGTCATGTGAAAATACTATTTTGGCATTTAGACCTGTTAGGTGAAAGAATACTTTCTTCCTCTTTAGTTCATGATTGAGACCTTTGACATTCCAGCTCACAAAGTTTACTATTTAGTCAGAGTCATTGCCTCCGATCTTTTGTTGTCATTTTATAATCTTAAACTATGGTCATACATTATTACATATGGTAGTTGTAACCTTAATTTCTAATATTACAAGGAGTTATGGCTATGAAGCCTATTGTTGTGTTGGCACTTATAACTGTGGGGATGAAAAGGATAGGTCAGAAATAACTTGCTCTCTTTCTCTCCTTTCCCAAACCCCCCACTCCCCAATTTTCCTCCCCAAGTGAGGCTAGATCACACTTCATGAAGTTTGAGACCTCTGACATGACTAGAGACAGAGCATCTCCAGATATTTCTACTTTATACCTTCAACACCACTGCTTAGGGGCTTGTTTTGAATTTCAAAATATATCTGGACTTAAATTTAATTTGAACAAAATTGTGCTTTTTCCAGTGAATTGTCTAGCAAAAAACACTAGATTTGACATCTTCCCTTTTATTATTGTAGACTAGCAAAATACCCGCGCTTCGCAGCGGAGAAGTAGTGTGTTAAAGAGGTTATGTAAAAATATATATATACATATACATATATACATTATATATATATATACATATATACATTATATATATATATACATATATACATTATATATATATATATATATATATATATATATATATACATATCTACATATACACATATCTACATATCTACATATATATACATATACACATCCACATATACAGTATATGCATATATCAACATATATACTGTATACACATACATATACACACATACATACATACATACACACACACATATATATATATATCAGTATATATATATATATATATATATATACACATACAGACACATATATATACTTATACATATCTACATATATATACACATATATCTATCTATCTATCTATCTATATATACTGTATATATCTCTATCTATGTATCTATCTATATATATACATATATATCTCTATCTATCTATCTATATATATACATCCCCGTGCTTTGCAGCGGCGAAGTACTGCTTTTAAATTTTTATTAAGAAGAAAACCTTTTTAAATTGAGTGAAAATCTACAATAACAATTTGTTAAGGATATGTTTTTTTGTGAAGCTGACTTCACACAGCCAGCTCCGCTGTTTTATAAACGAACGTCATATAAGGTCTTCCTTTTTCGTTGCTTTGCCAACGGAAGCAGCCTTTTTATTTTATCCTGTTTTTATGATTGTTCTGTTTGTATATCACGTTTCAGTTTTTGTAATATGACCAAGCTGTGCAAGCACACTTTTGAGAATGCAACGTATAGCTGTACAGGAGAAAAGCAATCTTGCCTGAAATCAATGGCAACCTTTTGTAGGTCTATGAACTTCATTTAAACTTTAGGTTTACACGGTGCTTTCTTTCCGAAGTACCTGCACTCATGAATATGTCTGTATGCGTCAGTCGCTCAAATCCCCGCGGTTCGCACCGGCGAAGTTCTGCTTTTAAATTTTTATTAAGAAGAAAAGAAAACCTTTTAAAATTGAGGGAAAATAAACCAATAACAGTTTGTTAAGGATCTGTTTTTTTTGTGAAGCTGCCTTCACTCGAGTGATCACTTCGAGCTTTAAGCCTGAGAAATCACCCCGTAAATGCACACGTTTAATTGCACATCTATCTATCTATATATATTCATATATATCTCTATCTATATATATATATATATATATATACATCTCCGTGCTTTGCAGCGGCGAAGTACTGCTTTTAAATTTTTATTAAGAAGAAAACCTTTTTAAATTGAGTGAAAATATACTAATAACAATTTGTTAAGGATCTGTTTTTTTGTGAAACTGACTTCACACAGCCTCTCCGCTGTTTTATAAACGAACGTCATATAAGGTCTTCCTTTTTCGTTGCTTTGCCAATGGAAGCAGCCTTTTTATTTAATCCTGTTTTTACGATTGTTCTGTTTGTATATCACGTTGTCAGTTCAGCACTCCGGTTGTAATATGAGCAAGCTTTGCAAGCACACTCTTGAGAATGCAACGTATAGTTGTACAGGAGGAAAAGCAATCTTGCCTGAAATCAATGCAACCTTTTGTAGGTCTATGAACTTCATTTAAACTTTAGGTTTACACGGTGCTTTCTTTCCGAAGTACCTGCACTCATGAATATGTCTGTATGCGTCAGTCGCTCAAATCCCCACGGTTCGCACCGGCGAAGTTCTGCTTTTAAATTTTTATTAAGAAGAAAAGAAAACCTTTTAAAATCGAGGGAAAATATACCAATAACAGTTTGTTAAGGATCTGTTTTTTTTGTGAAGCTGCCTTCACTCGTGTGATCACTTCAAGCTTTAAGCCTGAGAAATCACCCCGTAAATGCACACGTTTTATTGCACATCTGTTAATATGTATGCTTACAAAGTATTAAAAAGACACTCAACAATTACACAGTATTAAAAGACACTCAACAATTAATGTCATTTACCTTTGTTCCCGCGTTTGACTCGTGCTGTAATCTCTTCCTTGTTTTCACTTCACGTGATTACGTAGGAGACGTAATACGTGATGACGCGATACGTGACTCCCACCTCCTCCATTAGAGTATATGGACAAAAAACAGGTTCCAGTTATGACCATTACGCGTAGAATTTCGAAATGAAACCTGCCTAACTTTTGTAAGTAAGCTGTAAGGAATGAGCCTGCCAAATTTCAGCCTTCTACCTACACGGGAAGTTGGAGAATTAGTGATGAGTGAGTCAGTCAGTCAGTCAGTCAGTGAGGGCTTTGCCTTTTATTAGTATAGATCAGTTTAAATACCTAAGGGCCAGTCAGCATCACAAGTAAATATAAAGCTCTTCTTCAACAAAATGTTGCTGTTTGCATGGACAAAATTTAACAAGACATGCATAGAAGGTCTACCCTCCATCTTACTTTAGCAGGGAGAATTAACATTGTGAAGATGAATATCCTCCCTAAGCTTCTATTTCTATTTCAAAACATTCCCAGTTACATTAACAAATCTTTTTTTAAGAAATTGGATTCAACTATAACCTAATTTATTTGGAATTCAAAAAACCAACGCATTCAAAAGGTGACCCTACAATGACCTTAATCAGAAGACGGCATAAATAATTTTCAGTTTTATTTCTGGGCTGCAAAAATGCAAGCTATAAAAACCTGGATATTGACACAAATAGATGAACACACTGTAGCTTGGTTTGCAACAGAAATGAAACCCAGCAGTACTTATTTATATTCCTTGCTTTGTAACCCAGTAAATTCAAGATACCATCATTATACTAACAACCCAATTGTCCTTCATTCACTCAGAATATGGAACCAATGTAGGAAGCACTTTAAGTTAGATAATATTTTATCTGTGGCACCCTTACCTGATAACCACCTATTTCCAATACCAGAATTGGGTCCAGGTAGGCCTATACCTACTCACTTTGCTCATTTATCTCGCACTGTTTTGCAACTTAGCTCTTTAAATTATTATTATTTTTACAAATGAAATTAGCCTATGCCTCATACATGTATTATAATATACATCTACCTCGATTAAAATATGAATTGATTATAAACCTACATGTGAAAATCACCAGTGTTTCTTTATTACCCTAAGAATTGTTTTAACTTTTTAAAAGTGTCTGAAAAACATTTATATGTGTAGTGCTTTTATAGCATATGTCAACCTTTAAACCTACTTTAAGAAGGTTTAAAGTATAAGATCAACTTTAAATTTTACCACAGCCACTCAAAATATGTTTTTAATAGGAGTCAACTAGTACCTAACAGTTGGTGGGAAACAATGCAAGATAAACATGAGTGATATCTCGACAAACAATCTTTTAGGTTTTACTGGCAAAAGGAAACAAGGTTAACTGCAAAACGTTAAAAAGTTTGATGTCGACACTGAAAACTTTGGTGGTGATCCAATAGCAAGCCAACCAAAAATCCGCCACTAGCTTTGTTAACTTATTTATGGGTTTGCTGTCAGCACTACTGCTGAGTTTGCTGGAAAGTCTACAACCACACAGCCGCTAAATGTTGAAGGATCGGCCAGGACAAAGCTCTGTTTGATATTCAAGAGCCACCAACTCAATTGGAACTAAAGTTTCCAAATTCTGTTACAGCCAGTAAAGCAAGCAGATTTGCAGCTCATTAGTACAATAGACACAGTATGTGGCTGGAATGTGGAATATCGAAACATGCGATTTTGGTGATAATCTAATTGAGGACAGATTCACTCATAGATTCAGTGACTGGAACCACACACATCAGGCAAGTTCAAGACATCAGTGAAACAAAAGTTATGAGAGAACTCTTAGTAAATGCACAAATTAGAAGGAACACCAAAAATAGCAATTTGCTGGTATGTTGTTATATTATGTCAAAATTATAGCATAATATTTGGATATTTGTGCCTTGTGATTGACTTGTACCTCATAAGGATAATCAAATGATAGGCAGTCAGTTTACTTTCACGATTTATAAGTGAATTTAAATTATTGTTTATAAAATTATTCAAATTAGACATGAAAAAAAGAGAAATGGCCCCATTTACATTGGTATAACTGGACTTCTAAAATCTTTTTTTAAGCTAAGATATATTTAACAATTTTAAAAAAATAAGCCCATTTGTGACAAATTAAGGCCCACACTTTCATGAAATCCTAGAAGTTTAAAAGCTTTTGTTTTCATGTTTGACCCCTCACAATTCCATTATCACAAAAGCAGGCTAGATATTTTGTCTTTTTAATTATAGAAAAATGCTTCAGTTTAGAATTCAGTTTCATGTGGCAGATTAATGTATATCATGACTGTGAAGAAATAACTTCAACTTGAAAAACAAACATATCCTTTAGTGTTCTATGGGTTATTTAGATAGATAGAATGATATCTTTATGGTCATTGCACTTAAAAACAATGAAATTACTGTGCATCCCCTATTAATGCTAAAAATCCTTTAAGAACACTCATGAAAATAAATACAATATACTTAATGCATATATAGCTCTCTCTCTCTCTCTCTCTCTCTCTCTATATATATATATATATATATATATATATATATATATATACAGTATATATATATTATATATATATATATATATATATAGGTGATTTATTTTTTTTCTGCTAAGTTCAGTTCAGTGATGGCTCTAGAATAAAATATGTTTTTCATCTGAAGCTGTCTTGAGTTTGGAGGTGCACCAGCAGTTTCCCTATCATTCATCAGTGACATTTGTTGAGATATTTTGGGTATCTCCATACTTGTGTACATTGACCAGTATTTTAATTTATTCTCAGAATTTTGAACAAGTGAAGCATGTAAAAAATGTCCTTTTAAGGCAAAGAATGAATAAATTGCTCTCTAAAATTGAAAAATGTGAATTTCATTGTTGTTCTGTAATATTTTAGGATATGAAATCACTTAAGAATGCAAAGGTTTAAGAATATCTGTATTAAAATTACAAGCTATTCTGAATTGGAAATTCCCTGAAAATCTTAAGCAAATGCAACACTTGGTGGTTTTTAAAGTATTATCATTTTTTACTAAAAGGTTTAGCTTATACATTTCTCCAATCACTAGCCTCAACCAGAAAGTGTCCTAGAAATTCATTTGGACCCCTCAAGCACCAAAGTGCATTTGAGGATTTAAATATGCTATTGACCTCTGTTCTAGCACTATGGTATACAGATGCAAGTCTTCCTCTCAAGGTTGAGGTGGACTGTTAAGTGTAGGCATAGGCACCATACTGTCTCAATGATTCTTCAATAGAGGAAGGCTCATCTGTGTACCTTTTATTCTAAAAGAGGGTCTGCTACTGAGGAGAATTATAATATAAGGTATTGGGAACTTCTTGCAATCAAATTGTCTTTAGAGGAATACCATCATTGGCTAGAGGGTGCTGAGCATTTATTTGTGATTTATACATATCATAAAGTCTTAATGTATTTAAAGTCTGCTGTAAGAATGAACTCCAGACAAACCAAATGGTTACTATTTCTCACTTGCTTTAATTTATTAATTTCTTATTGAACAGGGGATGCAAACTTGACATTTGATGCTCCCTCCCAGCTGTCTGTGAAGGAAACATCATTGTTAAACCAGAGAATATACTCCCAGCAGAATGATTTTTGACATCTACTATTTTAGAATCCCCAGCAGATAGCATGAATAGTGTCAAATTGGCAGAAGACACTTCTGACTCCTGCTAATGTGCATCTCTCTGTTACCATTGAGGTTTTTGTTTGGGCACATTCCTCCATTATGTTGGTCGCTGTAGTATTAGGCCAGAAAACAGAGCTCAAAACAATTTCTGGTGAGAAAATATACATTGGTTGATGAAAGAATTTGTGGAAACAGGTTAAGTTTGTATTACAGCAAACCTTCCATTGGGCTTTGCTCTTGCGATTATTCCACACATTTCTCCTCTGTCTAAAATTCATTGGATGTTATAATGGGCCATCCACTTTCACAAAGAAAGGCCAATATTTATGTAGTGGTAAAAGGATTTTTTGAAAGAAACACGTTTTATCACTAATAAAAAACTTCCAACTTTGAAGGAACATGGATATATCTTTGTTTGTGAAACCTTTAGATTAGATCATTTTCCAAAGGCCATCATTTTGGATTTACTTCACCATTTTGGAGATTCTTCAGGATACGACCCCAAGGGCGATGAACAAAAAGTATAATGAACCTTTTTGATTGAAGTAAGATAGATAAACTACTCCTAGAGCTACCAAAGGATGAACATTGAAGCACATCTTCGGCACTATAGCTGTTGCCATAACTACATTCTAAAAGTGTTAGCAGACTTTATTTGCAATACCATAAATTATAAGTACATACTCTGAGGGAAAGAAGCAACGTTTTTAATAAAAGTGGGGAAAACATAATAACCCTAGCAAAGAATGTCAGGAGGACTTTTCAGGGCAGTAAAATATAGGCAGTTAAAAGCTGACCAAGGAGGGGCATCCCAGGATCCCAGATACCACTGAGCCATTTCAGTGACCATCTTCTAGCCAGTGCTGATATGTGTGACATGAAAACTGGTGATAGTGCTAGAACTCGTTGTTTCCTTTGGAAGAATGTATTAGGAGGTAAGCAAAAGAACAAAGGAGAATAAGGAAATCCCTGTCCCATCCAGTTGGGGTACAGTGATTTTGAAACTAAATCTATTTACAGAGCCTTTTTTTGTCTCTGGGGCACTAGAGGCCCTCATGACAAGGAAGTCCCTCATGACAATCACTGAGGCAGCAGATAATGTCTTGAGATAGATGTCGATCAAAGCTACTTGGATACAAGTCGGTCTTTAATCAGCCCTAGCTGGATCAACTAATGTAGAGAGAGAGTATTCACTGATACAGTGCCTTGCTGCACCCACCACACGAAGAACCACTTCAGGATCCCAAATTACGACCCGAGCGACACCTCAGCACCACAATAGTTTGAATGGAATGGAACAGTCTGAGGTTTTTTACAGTCCTGCTACCAACACCCGAAATATTTCCCTTGCAACTTGGAGGACCTGCTTGCAGGGCTAGATTCAAGTTAACATCATACCCAGGATGGGACAATTGCAGATTCAAAGGCCCAACGGAGTGGAACCACTTCTGGCATTTACAGGATTCGACCTACAATCGTGCCGGCGCAGATCCCTAGCCTCAGAACCATCACTCTGCCTATTGTAGAAAGACCCAAAGTACCCAGTGCCCCCAAGTTACATTATTGATGACGCGTCCAAGTGCAACAGAAGATGTGTGTTTTCACAGTATTAATTGTTGATGTTGTTGACTTTTTGTACATTTTGTAAATTTTTTAATCGAATTAGTTGAATTTAGACTCTCAGGTCTACTATTGTAACTATTCTAAATTTGGTGATTGTCAACTGATTTTGTAACAGGGAAAACAAATCTATATATAAAAAACAGTTTTCTCTGAGAATCTCTGATTCTTTGTTGGAGATCAAATGTGACAGATCATTTGAAAATGACAGAAGTTCCCCCAACCCCAGCCATTTGCTTCTCTATTAATTCTTTAAAATTTCTAAATGAGTCTGCTGCGGCACACGGGGGTGGCTTTTCCGAACTGCTCACACTTGTGAGATTCCAGTGTTGTATGTGAATTTATTCATTGCGAATGTTGGCCAAAAAATGTCTCTATGTGGAGTAAATCAAGGGTAAAGAGTTTAAATAACTTATAGGGGGAAGAGGTGTGTGGTTAAAACTGCATAACTTGTTAATATTTAATGATTTAATATACAGCATAATTGTATTACTTTTTATGGAATGTACAGTATTAATGAGGCATTTATTTGATTCAGTTTTCTCACTACTTTTGCTCAGTGAATTCATCTCCAAAGACACCTATAGGAAAAATGTTTTAATGAGTTTAATCACTATAGGCAATTTGAAGCTTCTTAATAAAAATAAAGTGGTTATAAAAGAAAAACATGACCCAGGCCCCAAATGAGATTCTTGTTTCTGTGGCTAGCTGTGGAGGGTCTATTTAGCATATTTTGCTTTTGCAGCTTTGAAAGATTTGCAAACCTGTAAAGCTGCACCGTCCTATTCAGGCCTATAAATACACATTTAATATTATTAGGAGAAATATTTGAACTGGCTGTGGCTGCGACATATGGGTACAGCAGCTAAGGGTGAACTGTAGTAGCTGACATTTGGTAATGTTTATTACGGGGAATGTATTTAGACAGAAGGGGTATATTTTTTATCATCTCTTTTCTCATGCAATCTGAAATTATTTTTTTCCTCCCGTCTCCTGCCTGAATCTGAATGGTAAATCGTTTTTTAATCTTGAGGAAGAAGTTCTGAAATTAAGTGCAATAGCATGAAGTATCTCTTTTAATAAGAGTTGAAACTACAAAGTATGTTTATTTGTGGGGGACTGCATCATTTCACTTTTCTGCAACGACAGTTTGATTAATATACACAGTCTGTGGCATCACTTCCCGGATCTTTCAGAGCAGCCGAGACAGGGGTAGAATTGTGGAAAAGGAGACAGAGAAGGGGGTATTGGTGTGGGAGTTGGAGAAGTGGCTTTTACAGCAATTATAAACTGGTGAGCAAACAGGCGTTGTAGCTGTTTGTGTTTTTTGGGACTTTTTCTCTCATTCTCCTCCAGGATTCTGATGTCATGGAAGGCCAGTGTTTAGTTTTGTGGGGTGCAGTGCCCTTTTATTAACACACTTGTGAGGCCAAGCCTTAGCTCATCTGGTCTGTTGTGGTTTCTTAGACACGTCTGGCTTATTTTTGTCTTATCCATGCCTAAAGAAACTCACTGAATAAAGCTGTGGCTGTTCTGACCTTTTAATCTCTTTGCTGTACACAAATAGATTAATTTTGGTCTGAAAAAAATGGGACAAGGGCAGATATTTGGGTAAGCACCCTGCTGTGAGACTATTTACTATCCCTAGCTGCCTAAAAGAAAAAGATTCCCAAATGAAACCTTTACAACTCCTGCTCTTTCTGTTCAACATTTATGTTTTTATAGAAGTTTATTTCTAAGGTCCTTTGCACTGCATGTGTAGTTTCACAGAAGGAATCGGAAAATCTGTAGTATAGTTTTCTAGCTTCACAAAACTGATAGTTCTGTTGATGTTCTGTTCCTCCTTTACAGCAGCTACCTAACCCCCTTTTAGTAGAGCAGCTTCAACATTCAGATACACTCACATGTATCATATCCACTATGTATACTGGACTTAGTTTTATGTCTGGGGACTTGGAAGAGTAATGCAGTCAGTACTAAAGACACTATGTATAATTGCTTGCACATGTACTCAAAATAATATCCTACATAATTGTGTGTAACTCCCAAATTTCTGTTGTAAGCCATTCGTGTGTTCTGTTTTTGAGTTAACACAGACTGAGTCAGAAATAACTAGAATAAGAATATTTTGTCTTTAAGCAGACAAAATATGATAAATGTAAAACGTAAAACAGAGTTCAGTATCACATAGAAGTGTGGGAATCAGAAACTGTATGTGTGCAAATCTTTAATCTCCACCAGCTAGAAGAAATGGGGCCAGAAGCCTTCAAAACTTCCAGGGAATTTGAGGATTGTTGGTACTAAATCTGGGTGGACCTCGTACTATAGTATTTCCCCTCCCGCCCCCCACCACCATGTTGTCAGTGCTCGCTATGATGGATTAGCTTGTTCTTGGCACGTAACAATCCTTTTTATGCTTCTGATGTTTGAATAAAAACTTGGAGACTGAAGCCTCTGAATGTCTGTTCTGTGTTGCATGTCCCATGTTAACCAGTGCAAAGCTATCGCAAAAACTGTTCAGCACTTTCTGCAAACCAATATTCTGCTTAATGTGGCCTCTTGTTTGGATTGCTCCCTCACTGAGAATATGAATGACTTTCTTAGGAAATACCTATTTAAATCTAAAATTGTATCTGTCCTTTATAGTCGCTTAAACCCAACTCTTCAGTGGAGTATACAGCCAACATTTAGGAACATCTGCAGCATAAAAAGAGAGTAGCTGAACAACAAATACATGTAGTTTGTATAGAAGACAAGTAAAAATGATCATTGCACCAATAAGAGGTGTAACATAACGTATTATTTGTTCAACAAACCCATCCACTTGATAACCAACAAGTTTGAATACTTTAAGTTAATATGTACTTCTACTCTTTTTGGTGGTCGAATTCTTCCCAATCAAATTTAAGATAGCCCATGATTTCTTGCTAGAGAGCCTCTTTATTCACTCCCACATAAATAGATCTGATGTAAAAAAGGTTGAGATATTTATAGTGCAAACAAAAACAAAAGATATAAACGTATTTAGAAGGGCAATTAATGTAATAACACCTCATCCCACCCCCTTCATTTTACATTTTCAGTAGAGAATTATAGAATTCAGAACTTATTCCAAATATAGATCTTAAAGGACACACTTCTTGCAGCTCACCAGCTTGATCCTACCATGGGATATAAGCTTTCACTTGTGTCTGCTAAGCTGATTGTTCCGTGTCTTTCCTCCAAGATGAAAGTACTCCTCCATAGAAAAAGTCTGACTCTCTCCATTGTCCATAAATCCTGTTTTATACCTTATTGTACTGTAACTACGGGTACAGCTATGGAGGCCTCCACAAAACATTCTTGGAGTGGACTATCCTTGTTTTTAGTATTTCACATTCTAGTATTTAACAACATTGCAAAAGGAAAGCAGATGTCCACTTACAGAAATCATTATTTTTTTTTAACAGATCATGATTCCTAAATACATAAATGTAGCCATGTTACCAGTCTGTATCATAGTCTGGTCTTGAAGTTGCCTTTACTTTTTAGAGCCTTAGCAGAAAGCGGGCGAAGGCAGGAGTAGAACATTCCAAACTCACATTGAGAACCTGATGTATTTCCCGTGAGTTATGATTTACTTTTAATTTAAGAAGGTCTGATAATACTAATGGTTTCTCACATAGTTCACAGTTTTCCAAGGTCTGTTTAATATAATGATTCATTAGCTTTAATATTTCAGCCATAATGTGAGGCCTGAATAATGGAGCATAACTTGAATAGCATGACTCCTTGTAGAATCTGACATAAAAAGATTTTTAGTCGAGTTACTGATTTGTAGGCCATCAAGATGTTTAGTTGTTGGAATCTATTGATACTTTTCTCTTCATATAAGAATTTAATTTTGCTATTTAGCATTCAGCAATTTTCTTTCTGTAATACATTGAGTGAGTCAAATATGTCTTCCTGTTCATAGACTGCTGTTACAATACACAGCTTTTTACAAGTAGAGGTTCTTATTCAATGCTGCCAGAACAGCACTCCAATTATTCTTGATGTTTGGATGGAGAAGAGTAAACACAGCTATCTTCTGTCCTGTATCCTATTTGTATGTTTAGAACACAATTCATCAAATAGCAGGTAACTCCTCAGTAATGGAAGGCATCTGCTGATCATTTTACATGGGCCTCCTGGTATGCTTCAACAAATGTCTGCTACATATCAACATCTATAGACCCATCTAGTGCAGTGTGCACCTGTGTCTGATTAAACGGAGCAAGCAAAACTCTTCTATTCAAAGAAGCTACCACAACATTGGGATCTGTAAATCTTGAAGATTTGTGGGAGGATTGGGAACATGAGCTGAAGCAGCTAAGTAATTTCATTACTAAATCTAATAATACTTTAAAAAGTCAAGAAAAAACAAAAACATATTGTATCTTATTATATTTTTGTCTCTTAATGTACAGAAGTGGAATCATATCCCATCTTTTTCCAGATAAGACAGTTTTATTTTGGGGGAGATTTTGCCTGTAGGACCTTTTTAATATCTGCAACAATTGTTTCTGACCAGAAGCGCTAGCTCAACAACTGCCCATTTGCTCAAATATTCTGATGACAATGTTACTGTGGCACATTTGCTGACAAGGTTTATATCGCAAATCTTGCTGTGTTAAGATATAAACGACTGGCCTCTCATTTGTGTCAAGGGCAATGTCATCAGAGCCTGCTGAATTGGCTTCTGAGCGAAATCTCCAGAATTTCATCAATAACTCAGCGAGACCTATAATTTACATGTTTCCAGTCTTCAAGGAAAATGTGGGTAAAATCAGACACAAACTTCAAAAGTAGTTGCTAACATTACTATCTGAAGAAGTGCTGAAAGAAGCAATAGCAAACTGTGCAAAGACTAACAGAGAACTCCGACTTGTGTGTCATAAGAAACAGAGGCCGAGATCAACAGTGTCTGGATGGAAAAAATGACTGGATGGAATTCATATTATTCTACAAATTGGCAATACAATTTCGATAGATTTGGGGCCTCTAGTACATTTTGTGTGGTGTTTGCACATCCTTTGTTTATGTGTCTTTGGATGTATGGACTGATGGGTTTCAGATTGAGAGTCTGCGTCAGATTGGTGATGTTATGCATATTGTCCAACACAATAGACTTAAGAAAACAAATATTAATATTTGAGAGCATACAGTTATCTCAGTTATCCTTTGTTTTTCACAGTCTCTAACTTTGCAGTTTGCATTATTCTCGGAAGACCCAACAACCTGCCTGGTACTGCATGGGATCTGGTTTGCATAAGTCATGAGTCTACACTGTGTGCACACTTGAACGTTTATTACTGTGATGTTTGTTGCATTTCCGTGTTGTCTTTGATGAGCACTTTTTTTTTTATCCTTCTTTACTAAAATTGGGACCTAAACGTGACAGTTTCTATGAAAGCAAGAGAAGAAAAACAGTTCTCACACTGGTAGGGAAAACAGAATTTTTACTTAAGGTTAAAGATCTGAAATCTTCTTCGGCCATAGGGAAGATATATAGCATGAACAATTCTACAGTGCAGTACATTCATAAAAAGGGGAGGGAAATCCACAGTTATTTTGCATCTAGTGCACCGAAGAGTGCAAAGGTTGCTTCTCATGTACACAAAAAGCATAAAGTTAAATTGTAAAGAACACTGGGTGTATGGTTAGGAAAAAGCATAAAAAAAGGAACTGGAAATCGATTTGACAGTTTTAAGAGATAAAGCGAAATCTCTTCGTAACCATTATCATGAGTAACAAAGTAGATAAGGATCATCTTCTGAAGGTTCTACAAAACCCTTCACAGCCAGAAAGGTGGGTTTGAATGATTGATTTAAAACAAGATTTTATTTAAGAAAGTTAAAGGCGAGACAGCTTCTGCATGCCAAGAAGCAGCAGCAGTTTTACCTGAAGAATTTTGCAAAGTAATTCAGGAGAGAGGTTATGTGCTGGAACAAGTCTTTAATGCAGATGAGTCTGGACTTTACTAGAAGAGAATCCCGAATAGGTCCCAAAAGGAAAAATGGATGCCAGGTGTCACACATGTGCTTGGGAGGCAGTCAATGGGTTTAACTTGGCGTAGAACCGTAAGTCAGGGGTTGACGCTGTGTACTAACGCCTCTTCTCCTTCCTCTACAGATCACCGGAAGGCAAGACGAGCTAAGCCCAAACCAACTTCCTCTCCAGACCACACCCTCCTATTGACTTCACTGCCGCTGCTAATACCTTTTGGACCTGCCTCTTCCTTTCCCCTACGTATAAAAGCTAATCTCTAACCTTCTCTGGTGATTACTCTGTATTTCTGCAATATATGGGGGTGGATCCCCAAACCTTTTTTGTTTTGTCTGCTTGTATTTACACAGGGTTTAAAGCAAGTAACGATAGGGTGATACTATTTATTTTGTGTACTCGCAGTAGACTATATGATCAAACCTGTTACGCTTTACCATTCAGAAAATGTTAGAACTCTAAGGGAAGTAAAAAAAAAAAAAGACTTCCCTGTCTACTGGTGAAGTAACAAAAAATCATGGCTAACACAAAAATTTTGCCTGGATTGGTTTAAGCATTGCTTTGTATATGAAGAAACGGAGTAGCGACGGCTAAAACGTCTTTCAAATTAATGCTTGTCCTGGACAGTGCTCCAATACATCCAGAGGTATTCGAAACACCTAAATAAAAATATAGAAGTCTTCTTTCTGCATGACTTTCCTCCTTTATTAGCTCAAGATATAATCTGGATGTTTAAAGCTCATTAAACAATATTGTTTTATTAATGAGAGTAAAGCAGACTCAAATGTTGGTGCTATGCAGAGGTGGAAGAAAATATTACAGATTGCCCTGTCACAGTTAAGGATACACTGAATACACTGAAATAACCAAATAAACTGCTGGGAGAAGTTAAAAGAAATTGTTAACACACTTACATTGTAAGTCTGGCCTGGTACATTGGGAGGCAGAAGAACTCCAACTAAGAGACTAACTGAGTTAACACAAAAGGATCTCGAAGAGCTTATACAAAGACCGACTGTTGTTCGGAAAACGAAGAAGAGGAAACAAATGAGAACCAGTGTGCGCCAAAGTCTTTTATGGATCTTATTAAAGATTTTTGAAATTTAAAGCACAAAACTCATTAATTAGATTAACGTAAAGGAGTATTTGCGTTATACACCATGCTGTACACAAGAAAATAAAGCAAAAAAAAAAAAAAAGAAGCATCTCCTAATAACTTTTTTTTCATATGTTTTATGTTAACTAAAATGTTTGTTGATTTACAGGATGTAGGAAAATTGAAAAGTATCTTTTTTAACTTTGATTTAAATGTATTAAAAATTTTAACAATAACTAATTTTATCAATTTCTGTTATTTTTATTTTATTAACTTCTAAAAGAAGGAAAACATCCCTAAAAAAGTGTGGAAGAAATGAGCCACTGAATTTCTATTCAACACAGAACACTGACAGTTGGGTGCACATTTACTGTAAAAATATTGTTTTTCTGAGAGGAGAGTAACCAGGGAAAACACAGTAATTATTTGCGGGTTTTCGCTATTCATGGAAAGTCTTGGAACGCATCCCCCCGCGAATAATGTATATAGAATTTAGAATATAGTAGAACACTGTAGTATTTAACTTATTGTTTTTTCAGCTGCAATAATCTGCTGCTACTGGATACATACTGTACAACATAAAACTTAAGCCTTCTACTTATTTCAAAGTATTGCTTTTTCTGTTTGAATTGTCTTATGATGTCACAGTAGGGAATTCCTCAAATTAGCATCTTATTATTTTCACCCCATATTCTGCTCCTATTTGATGAACTGTGCAAATAACTGATTATGAACAATGCAGTATGTATCCAAAATAACTCTTTTTATAGAAAGTCTTTCATTTTGTTGGCAGCACATACTTCTGTTTACAATTCTGTCGGGCTAAAGCGTTGCTGTGGAGAATTAACTTGTAAATATAACAGCAGGTTACTAGTATAAGGAGAAATAAGTCCATTTGCATCTAATTTCATTCTACTTTAACGACAGAAAGCATTACATCGAGCACAATTGTTGCTTACCTTTTGAAAATATTCAACTTGTGCTCCACTTGCGATGTTTAACTTGTGCATTAAGGAGCTGCACATTGATGCACACTATCCCTTCTTGGTTTCCTTTGCTGCTAAATGTGACACGGACATTTTTCTGGTCATTTTAAACATATTTTTAGGTGTTTTTCTAATTCAACAGCTGCTGTTGGGGCTTTTCAAACATGGCCTAATACAGCCTTTCTCTGAGAGGTTACCACAGGAAACATTGTGTGCAATCACTGCAGGCTCTGGAATGTTTGGGTGATGCAACAACATAGTAAAAATTATTTATAAGGTAAAATGGTTTTATAATGCAATACGATGTATCATTAGTTGTAAACTGTATCCATGTAGAAACAGACCAAATGTATGTGTAAAAATTATAAATAAAATTGATTACATTGAAGATTTTGAATCCTTGACAGAAAACATATTTAGTTAGTTTATGCTTTATACTATGACTTACAAATTACAGTAATGGTCTGGGCATGACACACCAGTATAAATGTATTAATTACTTTGCTTTAGATTACGTAGTGAAATAGTGACACGTGTGCTGGAGATGCATCTGTGCAGTTTTTATGGTGGATGTGAATTCCCATTCATTTAGCTACAAAAAATTGGAAACACATGTTTTTCTGAAGACAGAAATGTGAAAACCAGGTCGTTCAATTCCACATCTACTATCATTCCCAAAGGAGATGCAGACAGTAATGGTCTCACTAGATGACTGATCATTGCCTAATTTCTGAGAGAAAGAGCTCAGTCAGCCTTCACTAAATTCACTTTTCTTTATGTGGGATGCTAATACTCTTTTGGCTAAAACCTCACCTTATACTGAAGCATCAGCAGCTCACTTGAGAAACACCTGCTGGGTATTTTAGCACACAATGTTGAAACAATCTGTGGTGAGTTTTCCAAAAGCAATGCTAAGAACATTGAAACCTCAATCTTAAGATCAATCGTTAATTTACAAGGGTTTCCCAAACTCATCATAACCAAAATAGCACATTAAATCCTTCCTAATCTATGGCCTCCCCAATCCACTTATTATTCACAGAGTGTTTCTTAAACTGGCTGCCTCTTGCAAAGACTGTAGTGACAGACAGCAAAGTACAATTAACTCACATCAGTGCACTTCCCCAAACATTTAAAACGCTAAAATCTATACTTGAAATGATATCATTTTCAAAATGAAATACATCAATACATTTGCATGATTATATTTTCGAGATACCCGGATTATTAACAGCAGGAATAATAATTTAAATAATTACTCCTGTATAAACAGATAATATTTCTATGTCCTTTAAAAGTTTTGAAAAATCTGTGTTCTATGGTTTCAGCTGGCATTACGAGACTTTGAACGAGACTCTTTCTGTATTCAGTTAGCTAAGGAGGGATAAAGAAATAGAGAAAACGGCAGAACCGAGGGGTTTCAAGAGAGTCGGTAAGGCAGCAAAAAAAAATCCCCACTGAGAAGAATATCTATTGAGTTATGTGTCTTCGTCTTGACCGACAACCTCCTGAATGCAACACTCTCACACATTATTTAAGCTAAATCCTTGGGTTAATGTCCACACTTACTCCCAACCATAATGAAGGCGCTCTGCATTGAACATTCTTGTCACTCCTCCAGTCACTTTTTACAAGTATTGTGGCAAAAGTGATCTGGGTGTACCCGCCACGTCTTCATCTGTGGGGAAAGGCAACAAATAATGAGTTTGTTGGTGGACAACTGCTTGGATGAGCATGGATATACCCTGTTGACAACTGTAACTAACCCCCAGACAGCGGGTAAGAAAAAATAAAATACATTGCATCAGAAAATGCTCCGAATGTTAGAACACGAGGTATAGACATAGCTATATGAATAAAGCGCTTCTGCTGTCTTCATACTGTAAATCATTGGGTGGAATCAGCCTTGTTGCCCAATTTCAAATTTTCTTATCTAGGGAGTGAGAGTTTTATAGTAGGCTGGTGAAGATGCTAGGCAGATCATCAACACTACATCTCTACAAAAAGTTATTTTGGTTACCACTTTCTTATTAATAGATTTTGTTTTCATTTCACCATAATTGAGTTACTCCCAAAATATATGAGAAATAAAACACTCCATGCACTTTAAAGGAGTGTAGGATTTTTTTTAACACATACTGAAATATTTTTATTTTATTTAATGATTTGGTAAAAAAAAGAGAGACTATTAACATCAAATACATACAGAAACAGCATACAGATTGCCACCAGGCTACCCAGTTGTTATTCATATGTTTGGAGGAGAGTAAACTTAGGTGTGCAGCACTTATGCCCTACACTGTCTTGTTCGCTTATATTTTTCTCACACTTGAAAAGGCCACTACTTGCCTTAATAAAGAAAAATACTATGCTGTTATCTAAAAGATAGACAAGCTCTTTTTTAGAAAAGTGTGATTTTCTTTCATTTCGTGTTTTTTTAATAGACACCTTATTTTTTGATATAAGTAAGTTTTAACTTGTTTTTTTTCTATTGAATTATTTTTGTTTCATATGTCTTTTCACAAATTTGGTGGTATCAAATAAATAAACAGCAAACAAATGTCACCATGTACTCCAAGTAGTGTCAATTGAATGTTTTTCATTCAATTTGGGATGCCTTATTGTAGGATGCTTGGGAAGAAAATTTAACAAAGTAGTACTTTCCTACCTTGTAAAGTGGCAGATTAAGAGGGGCTTTGGGAATCCCAAGAAAAAGCAGCTTGTATGTTAAGAACATTCCTCATACTTTTGCTCATTAATCTCTAAAGGTTATCAGTCACCCTGTTCTGTTTTTCCAATTCACCTGAAGAAGCCTTGAAGTAGAATGAAAAGAAAGGCACGGAAATTCAAATAGTTGTTTAAAATAAACAGTATCTTTATTAAAAATAATATAATTTAGATTATGTTTATTTTTCAGTTTAGGCAGTGACAAGCTCTTTGGTAGACTCCCATTTGTACTTTCCTGAAAAGAATGCACCACTTTCATTAACATACAAAAATTCAGGCATTAATTTTTTATATGCAGTGTCTACACAAATAAATTTTATATTCATCAGCCAACTGTTCGTTTTATGATAATGAAAATGATCCAGGTACAAACACCTGTCAATCAGTTCATCCCCAGGTATGTACTATACACTTTCTAAAAGTATTTACTGAATAAAAGGGTTGTGACAATAAGTACATCTAAAAATATGATACATACCTTCATTTTAAGTTCCTGATATGATACATTTTTTTATACATCTTTTATCATCATTGTTGTAATTAATAAGAAATGCATAGTGTTCCTGTACTGGAGAAATGACCAATGATGATTTTGATTGTTCTAATTCTGATCCCTACATGTCATAGAACGGACTACTTTGGAGGTCATAGCAGAATGTTATAAATGTAAATAAAAATGTTTCACTAACATGCTAGAATGTTAGCTGCCTGAAAAATTATTGTAGGATTCTCCCTCAGAAGTTAGGCTTCTAGACTGCATGAACTGAAAACATTATAGAGAGATCAAAAAGTTAATTCCAAAGGTTTTATACACAAATCCAAAAGCTTGGATGCGGTTGATAAAACGCCACCATCATATATAGGAGAGGAACAATGACACACACACTCCTCAGCCTTCCTGGAAAAGTCTATTCGGGGGTCCTGGAGAGGAGGATCCGTCGGATAGTTGAGCCTCGGATTCAGGAGGAACAGTGTGGTTTTCGTTCTGGTCGCGGAACAGTGGACCAGCTCTATACCCTTAGCAGAGTCCTGGAGGGTGCATGGGAGTTCACCCAACCAGTCTACATGTGTTTTGTGGACTTGGAAAAGGCATTCGACCGTGTCCCTCAGGGAATCCTGTGGGGGGTGCTCCGGGAGTATGGGGTACCGGACCCCCTGATAAGGGCTGTTGGGTTCCTGTACAACCGGTGTCAGAGCTTGGTCCGCATTGCCGGCAGTAAGTCAAACCCGTTTTCAGTGAGAGTTGGACTCTGCCAGGGCTGCCCTTTGTCACCGATTCTGTTCATAATTTTTATGGACAGAATTTCTAGGCGCAGCCAGGGTGTTGAGGGGGTCCGGTTTGGTGGACTCAGGATTGGGTCACTGCTTTTTGCAGATGATGTTGACTTGTTTGCTTCATCAGGCCGTGATCTTCAGCTCTCTCTGGATCGGTTCGCAGCTGAGTGTGAAGCAGCTGGGATGGGAATCAGCACCTCCAAATCCGAGACCATGGTCCTCAGCCGGAAAAGGGTGGAGTGCCCTCTCAGGGTTGGGAGCGAGATCCTGCCTCAAGTGGAGGAGTTCAAGTATCTCGGGGTCTTGTTCACGAGTGAGGGAAGAATAGAGCATGAGATCGACAGGCGGATCGGTGCGGCGTCCGCAGTGATGCAGGCTCTGCATCGGTCTGTCGTGGTGAAAAAGGAGCTGAGCCATAAGGCAAAGCTCTCAGTTTACCAGTCGATCTATGTTCCTACCCTCACTTATGGTCATGAGCTATGGGTAGTGACTGAAAGAACGAGATCGCGAATACAAGCGGCTGAAATGAGTTCCCTCCGCAGGGTGTCTGGGCTCTCCTTTAAAGATAGGGTGAGAAACTCAGTCATCCGGGAGGGGCTCAGAGTAGAGCTTCTCCTCCGCATCGAAAGGAGTCAGATGAGGTGGCTCGGGCATCTGATCAGGATGCCTCCTGGACGCCTCCCTGGTGAGGTGTTCCGGGCACGTCCAACCAGGAGGAGGCCCCGGAGAAGACCCAGGACACGCTGGAGGGACTATGTCTCCCGGCTGGCCTGGGAATGTCTCAGGATTCTCCCGGAAGAGCTAGAAGAAGTGGCCGGGGACAGGGAAGTCTGGGCATCTCTGCTCAAGCTGCTGCTCCCGCGACCCGACCTCGGATAAGCGGATGAGGATGGATGGATGGATGGACAATGACACAATTTTTCATATGACTTCTTTGACACTTGACCAGCAGCAAGAATAGCAACCATAAAAAATATGTTCATAGCCATGCAAAACCACCGCAAAATAGTGGCAAAAAAGAGGTCACACTTTGGTGTCATCAGAATTACAAGAAAAACAAAATATGTACAAAATGCAAAATTCTGGCTCCAAAATGTTTGAATCAAAAGCCTGCCTAGCACGGTGTTTTGAATAATTTGCTTTAGTTTATTGACAAGATCTAGAGCAATGGTAGATTTATGTTCAAGCTGAAATATAACTGTAATGTGTTCATCGTGTAGTGAAATTCTTACTCTGTTCCACAGACTGTTGAAGGTAGTACAACACTACAGCATTAAATGAAACCTCAGATGATAACATATTATAATTTGCCCCACTAAACTTAAATTTAACAGGTTTAGATTTTATATATGTGCTTTGGCAAAACACTGTGAAATGTATTTTATTATAACCTACAGGTTCAATTAAATCTACATCCTGATTATTTCAAATAAGAAAATCTAGTTAGGCTTTCCCTGTTTTTATTAATTAAAAAAACGTCACTGATTATGTCCAAGAACTCCTATTCTTGTGCTCCACTATTTTTTCCTCAGCCAAGGGTAAATGTGGAGGATGTGATGCAGCCAAACATCACATGCTAAAGTCTGCCACTTAAGTCCAAATTCTAGCTGCAGTTTAAGGTTTTGGACTTGGTGATTATTCATGATGGAATAGTGGAGTTCACTGTTGAGCCAGTCTCCATAAACAATATTATGGCACAGCAATTTTTATTACTCAGGTGTGTCAGGATGACGTCAACTACAATAAATATGGCATGCTCTTTGGATACATCGTGAAGATATGCAAGCTGGAAGTGACCCAGTCTATCTAGAATATTACATTTAATGTATCTCAGAAACTGTTTCCCAAAATATTTCATTGCCATCAGAGTGAATACCATTGCTCTGTAGTTAATGAAAATACCCCAGTTTTATTTGCTTTGGCATGGTAATGATGGTTATCTTTTGAAGATGCAGAGTAAAGTTTTATTTTAAACAATTCTGTATGCAACTGTGGCTCTGTTGAAGCAGCATCAACCATTTGTTTAAATAAAGAAAACTAGCTAAAAAAACAAAATGACTAGAAGATGAGATATAGTCAAGAAGCAAAGCTAAGGTTGTTAACTGAGAATACCAAAATAATCAAAATGTAAAAAACTAGAACATAAAGAAAAAATTGCAGTCAAAAGTGCAAAACAAGGGATAAAAACCAGGCAGATATTTTTAAAAAGCAATTAATTTACTGTCCCAACTTTTTCTGATTTGGGGTTGTATTTATTTATTTTTCAAATGGCAAGTTACAAGATCATACAGTTGATTATAGCATAACATAAAATACATAATGTAATTAATGTACAGAATAAAAAAATGTTTTTCTTGTTGTGAAATTTCTTTTCATTTTTATGGTTTGTTTTTCATTCTTTTTTAGTAAATATGTTCTTGGTTGGGTGGCATGGTGGCACAGTGGTACTGCTGCTTCCCGGGTCCTCCCTGCGTGGAGTTTGCATGTTCTCCCCGGGTCTGTGTGGGTTTTCTCCGGGTACTCCGGTTTCCTCCCACAGTCCAAAGACATGCTGGTTAGGTGCATTGGCAATCCTAAATTGTCCCTAGTGTGTGCTTGGTGTATGGGTGTGTGTGCCCTGCGGTGGGGTTTGTTTCCTGCCTTGTGCCCTGTGTTGGCTGGGATTGGCTCCAGCAGAACCCCGTGACCCTGTAGTTAGGATATAGCGGGTTGGATAATGGATGGATGGATGGATGTTCTTGGGTCATGGAATGTCTTGTGTCATTAGTTAGAGCTTGAACCTTTGCCATTGCAGTAGCTGTGGGATTTTGGAAATATTGAAGAAACACAGCTCTACTTTTGATGGCTTTAATTTAAACAAACCAAAGATTTTTATAATTTTTTTTTTTTACTAATGAAAATGTAGTTACAGACACTTGTAATTGAAAGCACCATAGAAATCATTGAGAAAAGTCTCTCAGCTTCTTCTGGTCAATGTGAAATTAAATAGATCTGCAACGGAAATTGGGATTAACTCAATGCAAATTCAAGTTTCAATAATTAGAATTTTGATTATAGAATTGTAGAGATCTAAAATGGGAAAAGTTAAAATGACTTTTCATAACTACACCTGTGTGCTACCAGCTCTTAAAGAAGTCAATTTAGTTCAAGAAATGGATCTTGATTTTATTAATGGACTTTATTGCATTTGAGGCAAATAAGTTACAAAATAAAATTCTACTTCATTTTGATATTTATTTAATGTATTTTACAGAAAAGGGATGGTATAGATGAATCTCTGTGATGGACTGGCATCCTGTCCAGGGCCACTTCCAGTATTGTACTAATGCTGCTGGAATATTGCACTCTGCCACCCCCTGGCCTGGAATGAAATTACCTTTCTTGAGCCCTTTAGCTGTCTCCCATGCGCATGTGCGCGACCTCCCTCCCCTTGGCCCGCTGCGTCTCTCTTAGATTCGCACAAATAAATCGGATACCGCAAGCAAACTATAATACTTAGCACAATGAGAGAGGTTGCAGAATCAACCGGAATGTTCAAGCAAATTAAGATAAAAACCCAATCTAAATCCATTAAGTAGTTCTATTGTGAAAAGCGGACAGACATTCATTCAGACAGACAGACATTGGATTTTATATACAGTATATGTTTACATTCATTTATATATATATATATATATACTAGCAAAATACCCGCGCTTCGCAGCGGAGAAGTAGTGTGTTAAAGAGGTTATGAAAAAAAAAGGAAAAATTTTAAAAATAAGGTAACATGATTGTCAATGTAATTGTGTTGTCATTGTTATGAGTGTTGCTGTGTTTTATATATATAAAATACACACACACACATATAAACATATATATACATATACATATACACATATATATACATATCTACATATATATATATATATATATATATATATATATATATACATATACACATCCACATATCAACATATATATATACACATATATACACACACACACGCTTTATGGGTGATGATTGTTTTACTCTTTTTATCTTTATTTTATTTTATTGTAGAATCAACTCCTATCTGCGCACAGCAGGGCAGCCGTGGGCGGATGCGTATGGTGTATCCACTCCATGTTATCGTGCATTGCGCTGTCAGTGGTATTTTGATAAAAGAATTTGAACAACATATAAGAAGCATATAAATTATTAAACAGTAAAACATTAACATTTAAGAAGTAAAGTTAGATTAAGTACTACTGCAGTGCCTTCGGGTATACCTCATTTTTTGTTTGCCCATTACATGCTTAAATGTATACATTTTTTGGTGCACCTACCCGAGAACACGCGACATATAACCGAGCGTGGGAGAAGCATGGATTTTAAACACGCGTTGAGTTCATCTGCTGGTCTCCCTCGTGGAATAACTGGTAATGTTTGAGTAAAATGTACAGCGAGTAAAACGACATTACCTCCTATTTTTTTTTTTACGATCTCTGAGATCTTGCTTTTTTCGGTTCAAGGCTTCATAAGCTCTTTTATGTTGTATGGTGTACTTATCCCAAACCATCATCTTTGAATGTTGCAAGACTTTCACCTTGTATGTAGATCGGGGTAATTACATTCATTGCATTCCTAGTCTGAATCACAATCTGATTGTATGGGTGGTTACCTGGCAGTGTAGGGTTGCCACCCGTCCTTTAAAATAGGGAATCGTGCCGTGTTTGAGAATGAAATTGCGCGTCCCGTTTTGAATCAATACTGGACGGGATTTATCCCGTATTTTTTTTATCATTTTTTTTTTAAAGCAGCGTCTCATGCAAATCATCCCACACGCATTTTATGAAGATGCCTCCTTTCGTACTTTTGATTGGGTAATACTTGATGTCATCGTTAGTTTGATTGGTGTTTTTAACTGTCCAGTGAGGAGGGCGTGTCTTTTAAGTACAGTCTGCAAAGTGTTGGCACTGAGATGTGGCGTCAGCGCCATAGTTGAAGCCCCTAACGTTGCGGTCAGCAAGTCGGCTAACATCCGCCATGTGCCGTCTTTCAGTTGCGAGAAGCAGATCATAGAATGGTTGAAACTGTTGCCCCTAACGTTGCGCCACGGCGTGTGGTTCGTTTATACCTCGTGTCTTCTCATTAAACTTTTATCTCGCGAATATGTTATTGCAATCCGCAGCGGGAGCGTTTCTATAAACTTAATTTAAACTTACGTTTTACACCGTGCTTTGTTTCCCTTATGAACATGCTTGTATGCTTAACTCGCTCCGTTCTCAATTGTTTAATTAATTTTTTGCTCTTCGCTGTTTGCGGCTGTTCCTCCATTTCCCCCTACTTCGTTCTTTTATCTTGCGAATATGTTATTTGTAGTACTAGGGTGTTGTACCGTGTTAGCCATTATGAATGTAGAGAAAAGCCAAGCAAAATGACACCTTTTATTGGCTAACTAGAAAGATTACAATATGCAAGCTTTCGAGGCAACTCAGGCCCCTTCTTCAGGCAAGATGTAATCGCAATCCTTAACGGGAGCGTTTCAATAAACTGATTGAAAATAGTTTTGCATTTACCTTTTTAGTAAAAGGCGAGCTTTTAAGCCTGAGAAATCACCCCGTAAATGCACACGTTTAATTGGACATGTGTTAATATGTATGGTTACACAGTATTAAAAGACAGTGAACAACGTCAGTTACCTTTCTTCCCGCGTTTGATAAAAGGTGAGCTTTTAAGCCTGAGAAATCACCCCGTAAATGCACACGTTTAATTGCACATGTGTTAATATGTATGCTTACACAGTATTAAAAGACAGTCAAAAATTAACATCATTTACCTTCGTTCCCGCGTGACTCGTGTTGTAAATGTCTTCCTTGTTTTTAGTTCACGTGATTACGTAGGAGGCGTGATGACGCGATACGTGACTCCGCCTCCTCCATTACAGTGTATGGACAAAAAATATGTTCCAGTTATGACCATTACGCTTTGAATTTCGAAATGAAACCTGCCTAACTTTTGTAAGTAAGCTGTAAGGAATGAGCCTGCCAAATTTCAGCCTTCTACCTACACGGGAAGTTGGAGAATTAGTGATGAGTGAGTCAGTCAGTCAGTCAGTCAGTGAGTGAGTGAGTGAGTGAGTGAGTGAGTGAGTGAGTGAGTGAGTGAGTGAGTCAGTCAGTCAGTCAGTCAGTGAGGGCTTTGCCTTTTATTATTATAGATATATATATATATATATATATATATATTTTTTTTTTTTTTTAATTTATTTTTGCTGCAATTATATTTTCAGTTAGATAATAAGTCAACAACCTTCTCTTGGTTTGATTTAGCTTTAGGCTGAACTGAAAATTCATGCTAAATGAAGGAGAGAGTCTGGCAAGTTGTGTTTTTTCTTCATTTTTCCTCATTTTGTTGCTTTTATTAAAGACGGTTAAACCCTACAGACATACAATTCCACTTCTCCAGATTTGAACACACAGCTTCTTTCCTTTCTAGATGCTGAGCAGCCAACAGGAGCTGTCCCATCCAGTTAGGAGTAAGACTCATGTTTTTGGCTTTTATCAGTGCATTTACTACTTAACCAAATGCGGCAAATGACCAAATATCTCGGCTACAGGAGCCACAGCAGGTCAGTAAGTATAATTTGCTGCTGTTCCTCTTTTGAGACAGTGCGCTTGATTTATGAGTTGACTACTACTTTTTCCTGCAATACATAAATCATGGGTGAATGGTCCAAATTTGTATTATGGAAAGAGATTTTGTTCTATAAGCCCTTTTTAAAACCATCTATCAGCATACATCCACAGTCCAAAATTTTTTGAGTGCAGAGAGGGATAAAAACAACTCCTGTACAATAAGTCTCTCCATAGTTATCTCCAGGGAGTTTTATTGTGTTGATTATGGAAATTGCAACATTACAGCTGCTTTCACCTGAATAATTCCAAACTGCTAAAAATAATTAAAGTGAAGGAATTCATTAAAGTGAAAGAATCAGTCTTTCATTACAGTATACTCAGTAGACAGTATACAGTATATTTCTACTCATCCATCCACGTATTAGCCCACATATCAAATTTAGGGTTGTGGGTGGTTGTCTCATCCACCTGTCCACCATCCATCTGCACTGGGACCACCAGGAGGGCCATCTTGAATGGGGGTAAGATTATCTTCATCCCCACTAAGTTTCCCCTAGAGTACTTTCAGGGACTGGGTCTCTTTTTTTATTGGCATAAGCCTTGATCCAGTATTCCATAACCAGGGCTTTCACTGACCCACTAAATCCTTGAAACCACTAGTTACAAGAGGGTTGCAAGCAGTTAGGATGCAGTGGACAATCTGTTTCAGTTTTTTCTGTCACTTCAACCACTAACCACAATAAAGAGTGTTTGTTTTAAATAATATATACCAGCCATGCCTGGCCCAGGGGTTAACAGTGCTACCAAACATGAAGAAAACTCACAAGGGCATGGGGAGATTGTGCACACTCCTCACAGACCAGACTGAGATTGAAATCTGGCTTCCTCGAGTTCAGGGGTTGCAACAGGAATTCATAAGCTGTTAGCAGTAATTGATTGCAACTGTGCCTAAGGGTGGTGCAGTGGCTAGCATTGTTGCTTTACAGTTCTAGAGTTTGGAGTTGAAATCCTGGCCCTGGTCACTGTCTGTATGGAATGTTCATGTTTTCTGTTTTTTTGTGGGTTTTATTCCACGTACTTTGACATTCCCACCACAATCTAAAGATGTTCATGTTAGGTTAATTTACAACTGTCATTGGCCAGGTCTGGATATGTGCATGCATATGATTCTGTGGTGGTTGGTGGTCTGGTGCCTTGTTCAGAATGTATTTCAGCTGGTGTTGCCATAAAAGGTACCAGGACCCAGTGAGCCAAAATTGAATTAAGCGGGTTTGAGAATGCAAGGAATTAGCATCTAACCAAACAAAAGCAACTAAATAAGAAATGTAATTATAGTATGAATGTAAATAACATAATAAATAAGATTATATGCTGTCCACTTTAGATATAGTATGCTCTTGGGTGAGTTGTTTTATATTCATACATGCAGGATTTGGTGTTCATATACATCATCTACAGTATCTGTCTGTTATCTAATCCACTTAATTCTGTTCAGACTGATGAAAGCCAGAACCTACCATGGCATCGTTGTACATAAAGACAGACAGAACCAACCATCAATGGGCTGCCATTCTATCACAGTTCACACTCGTGCAAACACACATGCTCACACCTCCTCACACAAACACACACAAGGCCAATTAATCCAAGTTGCTCATCTTTGGAATGTAGAACACTACCAAAGTGCCAGGATAAATTTAGACATGAACATGGAGAGAACATTCATACTAAACAGAAAGGTACTGAGCCATACCCTGTGAATGCATTCTTAAAAAGCACCCTGCACTGTGACTCTGTCCCACAATGCAATTGCAGAGCTCTGTACTGTGTTTCTGTCTTATATGAATGTGTCGGATGGATGCATAGAGATGACAGGAGCACTTTATAGATTGTTACAAATTACATGATATTCTGTTTTAACAAACTTCCTTTTTTTGTTTTAATTCCCCCAAGGCCGTCTTTGGAAATTTACTGCCTGCAGTAAAACACTGATGTGGTTTTGCAATACCTAGCTCTTGTGTGCTTTCCAAAGTTCCATAATTGTATGCGTCTGTTAAAAAGGCCCAGAAAGCAAGTTTTACTAAATCACCTTTGGAAAGTCCCTCTATTAGGTTAATGATTGTAATGTAGACTGTAATACAGCACTGGCTCAGGAAGCTCTTCCTTTGGGTAGGTTTTATATCATGAACACAACTTGCGTTATCTCTCAAGTGCTATTTTAAGAAGAAATCATCAGAACTCCATCCAGAGCATAGATTTCTTTTTTTTCAAAATGGCTTGCTGGAATCTAAATTGCTTGTAGACACGCATGCATGTGAATGAGATGTGGTGCCAGCTATGCAGCACCTTGGGACCAGGCTCAATGCCAGTTTGTGGGGCTGGCAGCATGTCCCGTTTACAGGCTTTTCCATTTTACTGAGAGATTAAATTGGCAAAATCATCCATTGTTTGATTTATCACTAAAGTGTGTCATTGTGCAAATATTTGTGTTTTATAATTTATAGATCAATAATGAGAGTTAAATATGTTGTGAATATGACACTTGTGCCTTTGTGAATCCATCCATCTATTATCAACTTGTTTAATCTATTTCATGGTGACAGGGGTTCAACCCTATCCCAGTAGCAAGTTAGGAAACAATCCTGGATGGAAACAGTTCACGTGTGTCTTTCTACACCCTGTATGTGCCACATGCCCTGATATTTATAAATGCAGTCTTCTCAGCCAAGTTCAGACGTTCTGCGTCAAAGTCAAGCTTCTCTGCAGGCAAGGTATTTTAACTTTATAATTTGTTACTGGCCATGTGAAGAATCTGTTAAAAAAGGGCAATGAAAATCAGGCCGCCATGTGGTCTTCATTGTAAAGCACCTTGAGCCGATTGCACAAGTAAATACATAGACAGTGAAGTGCCTTTCCATGTCAGCGGCAGAACTTGTATATTTTACTTGTGGCTTACTGTTAAACTCAGGATTTGCCTCTAGCACAGATTGTAAATACAGCTTCTAATGGATTTTATGTGATAGTGCTTTTGACTTACCGGCAGAATATGAACATTTTTATTCTAGACAAAGTCTTTTGACTATATTTATTTTTTACCACTGTAATAAATTGTTTCCTATTAATTATCTGTAAGACTACTGAGATAAGCCTTCAGGATGTGCAGTTGTGGCAGCTCTAAAGTTATTACACTTCTGGAATCCTAGGATTTGTCACATTTCTGCATTTACCTTTTCAATGACTCCACACCAAATAATTTTCATGTTAATATGGCCTTGTATCTAGCAGTTAGGCAGTATGGTGGTGCCACAGTTAGCACTTCACCTTAATAGACCCTCAGACCAGAGTTTGATTCCCAGTTGGGTCAGTGGCTCTGTGGGGTTTGCATGTTCTCCCCATGTTCAAGTAAGTATTCTCTTTGTACTTTTGCTCCTCACAAAGATGTTTGCTTTAGGATATTTGGAAATACGAGGGATGTTTAAAAAGTTTCCACACTTTTTTTTTTACTCCATGTATGAAGAATTTCAAAAACAAAATTACATAACTTTTCTAAATAGTTACCTGCTTTTGTGATGCAATTTTCCCAGTCACATGACACTTTCAGACACAACCAATTACTACTCATCCCACCTTCACCATTTCCAATGAAAAATATAAAACTTCTTGAGTATGCCTTGTAATGGATAGTGCAGGTCCTGCCTTGTAGCTAATGTTGCTCAACTCATTTTAATGGATTAAATGGAGCTTATTTTGTCTTTCGGTTTCCTTGTCATTAATGAAAATGCTTAGTGTGAACTTCTCTCTGTTCTCATGACATATAGTAGTAAAACGTAACTGATTGTGAAGGCTATACTTCATTTTTTTGTATTCAGGAGACTCAATTATGGCAAAGAGTGTGTGAAACCTCCAAAATAAGTCACAAAGCAGACCAGGACCTTCACTATCCTGTTTGGAAGAGTCTCACCCCAAGTCATCCAGCATCCAAATTCCACCTGCAGACTGCGGCCTGCACAGGCCTAAAACTGGGGAGCTGGCTGTGAAAATTCAATATACAACAAATATTACAAAAATATACCAAAATGCCCGACAAGAGAGAGGGTGATTCAAAATATCTAATTTGAAAACAAAAGGGCAATGATGAATCCATATGAAATGAATATTTATTAAGGAAAAATAGAAACGTACAACAAAATGCTCAAAAGAGTAAACAAGTATTTGTCTAACAAAGTAATGTGACGGTGAAATGTCCCAAATCACAATTCAAAGACAAAATACAATAAGTGAAGTGAAAAAAAAAAGCTAATTAACCAGAAAAATCTAGAACAAACAATACTCCCAGTAATCTCCAGGACAAACTCATTGATATATCTGCTGTGACTCTCTTACTGACTGCAATATAAAACCATAAGAAGGACCCAGCAGTTGTAATGTCAGGGTGGACCCGCCTCCTGGGGCTCCATTCGCAAAGCACAAGGAATGGCTACACAGTTTAAAATGACAGCGCGCAAATAAGAATAATAAGCCCAACTAACAAAAATCACGCACAAAATATGAAGAATAATATTTCAAAACTAATAAAAACAACAGTAAAACAGAAAATAAATATAAGCTGGCGCAAATCCCTGGCTGTAACACAGCACATTTCAAGAATGCCATGTCTTTGATTAGCGGTAGTCACTTGTTATTTTATGTTTCAGCTGTACATTCAGGACAGGAGCATCTCATTGAAAATCTCTTTGATTTGGACTCACTATCCGGTCCTTAAACCTTGACATTCTGGATAAATTAAGTAGTAATTTTATTGTATATGAGGAGCTTTTCATAACCAAACACAAAAACCTTTCATAGAAACAGCTACTGGGAAGGTGGTATGCTTTGTCTCCCAAAGACAGTGTGCCGAATAGCTTAGGTCCTTTCCCAACTGGGATACCTTTCTTATGGGAGGACCAGGAGAGAGACGATACCTCCCCCTGGGACACGAGAGGGTAGTCCCCTGGTTTTTATCGGGGCCACGGGATCGGAGCATGGAAGCTCAACCCTGCTGGGGCCCGTGGCCACCGCCAGGGGGCGCCTTGTCAATGCCGGAGCCATGGAGTGTAGTACTTGCACCACACTCGGAAGTGCTGCCAGAGGAGGATCCAGGTGTGTCCATGCAGCACTTCTGCCACACCAGGAAGTGCTGCTGGATGATCATCAGGGACCACCAGGAGTACTTCTGGGAACAATATAAAAGAGGCCGCCTCACTCCATTCAGGGAGCCGGAGACAGGAGGTGGAGGAGAGAGCTTGCATGGAGGAGTGAAGGAGGCAGAAGAAAAGAGGTAGAGAAAGGGAAGAAAGAAAGAGAGAAGAAAAGGACTGAGCTATTGTTGTTAGCATTTAGTGCCTTGTAAAGAAAAGAAAAAGAAAATAAAAATGTGTGTTCTTGGACTTGTGTGTCACGGTGTCTGTCTGTGTCGGGGCTGAACTTCCACAACAAGCACTCTGGCTTAATGGCTGTGGAGTCGGACTATAAGGAATAAAGCCACAGGTTTAATTCCCAAATCAAGCATTTTAAGGTAAACTGGTCTAGTAATTAAGGAGCTGGATTGCAATTCCACAAGATTTCCAGTTCAGTGACCACTGGACTCACAATCTGACCCTGGAAACATCACTTACCCTTCCTATAATGTCATTTTAATAGTTCAAGTAAGCAATTTTATTGCAACACTTTACTTGTAAAGCATAGTGGGATGGTGTTAATCATAGAAAGATGCAGTTTAAAATAAACCATGTTAAATTAATAAAAGAGGAAAAATGTTTAATATTTGTCATCAAACGTCCTGTATCTTGAGAGACGCAGGCTGGCTGGTGTAACAGCACTTGCTGACTCTTGAGTTACACTGCTTTGTCAAAGAGTAGATATTCCAGTAATTCCACTCTCTGTCCCTCGGACTGAATGATGGCTAAGTCCCTGCACTTGTGCTTGATACTTTGGCACTACATTTTTCACATTCGCAATACTTGGGATTTTCCACCCTTCTCTGGGATGGCTAGGGAAGTCCAATTTTACCAGCAAAAATGTGTGAATGAGTGAAAATCAAACTACCTGAAGAAGTAAGAAAGAATAATTTAACTTGTCATCGAGCAGTACTCAAAAGTGTCACCAAGACTCAGTCAAGAATATTTAAAACTCTGAAGGCCGGAAACGTACAAGGTATATAAATCACATCTAGGTTAATTGAAACCCTTGGCAAATGAAGACTTTATCTTCTTCCCCCCAAAAATACCAATCTGTTGCTTATTGAGTTACTGATAAAAGGCATCTCTAAGGGACATGACCAAATCATTTTCTGATGATTGCTGTAAATGTCACAAGACTATGCCATCTGTGAAGCATAACGGAGTGTTTGACATAGAGCATGCATGCGGCTCAAACACCATGTAATTCAGAAAAGATGTCCAGCATGAGGAGTTTTAAATGTAAAAATGTGTTCTTGTTGCTGGAGGTTGCCTTTATGCATTTTCCATAACCATTAACAAGGCTTCAGTGTAGAGGGGCAAAAGGGTGAGAAGCCAGATTTTACTTGCCAGACTCCTATTCCGACCAGAAAACTCTCTAAAAAAGCTGCATGTGGCCACTGCTTTAAAGTTGGGAAATTATAATGGCCTGGGTGCATGCTGGCAAGGGCAGTAACATTCTTCCGAGGGGACACAAAAGCTGTGGACAGACTGCTGGACCTTACAGCAAGCCTGAAGCATCCGGCTCCTTCAATAAAAGCCAGATGTGATGCAATTTAACTTACATTTATATCATTTAGAGAGAGAAAAAAAAAAAGATCAAAATCATCCATAGCATCAAAATTGAAACACCAGGCAGGAATCATTTTACTTTTTTCCCCAAATGACTGCTGGAGAAACACATTTTTTCTGGTGCTTTTTATTTGACTAAATGTCAATATATCAAATGTTACAGCTGCTCAGAAAGAAGAGAGACAAAAAAAAAAATAGTGATTCGGAAAAATCGAAGGAGCGCTGGTGCAAAGGCTAAGGTTTCAGCTGCTGGATTTTATTCTGTTTTATTCCTTCTTTTATCCCCAAAACCAAGATACTCACCAGGCCTCCATTCAGCATTCCATAGAGGAAGATGCCAACAAACATTCTTTTGTATAATAAATGTTTATTAATCACTGAGGCGAGGCTCCTAAATAAGAGAACATTTCCATTTGGATCGTGTGTCTTCCTGGGAAAAGCTGAAAGGCTGGCTACAGTTTCATGGCCGTCTACTTTCTGCAAATTATTATTATCACCCCCAACCCACTGCTGGTGAAGTTGTGAACTTAAATATGAAATATGCTGGATTGAATATACATCTTAGGCCATGCTAATCAAGATCAAGTTTTGCTTGAGTTCAACTCCGATTTCAAGCTCTCCCATCCAAATATTTTAAAATATTACAAAATGCGAAGGAACTTGAAAAAACAGGATGTGACACAGCAATCAAAAATGAATGTTTACCTCGGTCAATCTGTGAGAGTTGTGTGCATTTGAATAGAATGCCAAAAGCACATTGCATATGAGCAGCACTAATGTCCTCAGGTTTCTTTATGACCGTTTTCTGGAGCATTGAGTTAAGATGATTGTGCAGTCTGAGTTCAAGTCACCAGCCTAGTCACTGTGGGATTTGATTGACTCTTCTGCCCATGTCCACCACATTTCAAAGAGGCATGTACTGTATAAAAGGGCTTTAAATGTGCTCAGTTTGGGTGTATGCCTTACCACAATCTGCAATGGAGTGACAGCCTGTCCAGGGATGGCACCTTCTTGGACTCCATGTATCCAGGATAGGCTCCAACCATGTGTGACCTTGAAGTGCATTAGGTGGGTTTCAGAATGTTATGTTATGTTATGCATATTCTGTAAACAGTGTGGACTGGGATCCAGCTGCTATGGAATAGTGTGGGCTTTCAAGCAGTTCACAATGAAAGCTGGCCTGTAAAATGTCTAGTTACAGGCCAGCCAATTGTTGAGTCTTATTTTGTAGCCAGGTTGTAGCATTCACACAAATGAGAAATGATTGAACCGTGTGCATGGTTGTAAATGTTTTAGATGTGGGCAGGACTTTTCTAAATCTCTTTGCATAAAGTCTTGTCTCGCAGGGCTTGAAGTTTTCTCCTGTGGGATTTCACTTTTACCAAACAACAAATCTTTTAATTCTCATGGATACGCCTCTTCATTGGGATGAAACACTACTTTTCCCTGATGGCAACACGAATTAGACAATCTACAATTCTCCGACTTAAAGTTTAAATCCGAACAATTATTCGATCTCTTTTCGCCGTTCCATTATTTCACTGAGTAATAATTTCCATTTGTTTGCGCTAATGTGATATTTACTATCAGTTTTCGAGACTTTCGAATTTTCTTACTTTCATTATCTCTAACCTGCTCTGCATGTGTATCGCGCCGTTTTTTTAATTCTTTACGACGTTCTACTTTGTCATCTACTCTTAGTCTTTTATTTCTGTCCCCGGGAGTGGTTAAATCTCTTGGCACAAAGTCTCCTTGCAGGACGTGAAAGTGTCTCTCTGAGCAAGTCACGTCTCGTCTCTCTTCCCAAGATGTTTTTGTTATAACTAGTCATTTAGCCCGTTACAATAACGGGCGCTAGAACAGTAGTGCATAAACATTAGTAGGAACAGTCTATATTAAATGGCAAGGGACTTTGACCTCATTCTTTTTGTTGGTCGTATTTTTCTTTCTTTCAGCCTTTCTTTTGTTGATGTTTACTTGCTGAGCTGACCGTTCTTCGTGGGCCGCCACCGTGTATTGTGTGTCTTTAATTTTCTGTGAAAGTAATACTGTCTTGTACGGCTCTATTCAATAAGGGCGCGTAGATAATTTAGTTCAAATGGCTCTGGAATATGTGAAGAGCAACAGGTGCAGATCTTTATTTACGCGCACCTTTATTCGCTGCGCCCAATTGAGGTTGTCCTTTTGAGGCTCGCCTTTTTGTGCGCGCCCTTATTGAAGGATACCGTCTTGTACGTCCGTACGTCCGTAATATACCTTTAATTTTCTCTGGCGGTAATACAGGCGTGCGCGTCAGTAATATACCTTTAATCTCCTCTGACAGTAATACTGGCTTGTATGGCTGTAATATGCGTCACTGTATTGTGTACCTTTAATTTCCTCTCGCAGTAATACTGGTTTGTATTTCCATAAAACGCCTCTAACTTTCTCTGACAATAATATCGCGCATAGCACCGTGCCCCGCGCATGCGCACTTCACCAGAAGACACCTACACACGGACACCTGGACGCACATAGGGATTTTATATATATATATATAGATAGAGAGATGCGAGTGGGCTCTGTAGTGCACCATGCTTTGTGTCTATTGCTGCTGGTAGGCAGTGGCTCCCCACAACCCTGAAGTAATAAGCAGGTTAGAAAATATTATTTTATGCTATGCTATTGTATATCTGGTAATATATTAGTATGGCACAACTTTAAATAGTATTTTATGATTTAGAGGGCAATTAGATATTTCTGCTGTAGCTGTATTGAAGAAGGAAGAAGGTGGGTGATTTAGATGACCAAGACATTATGTGTATGTGAATCAGTAGAACATGAATCCATGAAAAGATGGTGATTTGGCATAGTTTATGATAGACAAAGAACATGGAAGGAGATGCACCAACACCTATAAAATTACGCTCTCCATACAGACTGACTGATTTTAAAAGACTCAGTGACAACAGTCTGCTATTCAATAAAGAGTGAATGAGCTGGCAAAATAAGTCCAAACAGAATGCAGGTTTTATTTCTAGATTCTCATAAACAGGGCAATCCTAAGGGTATTTCATTGCAAAGTATCAAAGACATGGCTATAGAAGTGACCGGCAAATCAATTTGAGGTTCTGTAGTTTTGAAACCTGCTGAGCCTCTTGACTGTATTGTAAAGTGTGAAGGACCCTTGTTGAGTGTTGAAAATGCGGTCAAACACAGCAGTTATAGAGTTCCATATGCATGGTCTATATTAATTTTGGATTCTCTACTGAAATGATGGCACAGTGGTTAACACTTCTGTCTTACAACTCAAATCCTGGTTAGGCCGCTAGTGAAGCATAGTGGTTAAAGCTTTCGACTTCATAGCCTATGGTTGTGGATTCAAATTTCACTACTAACACCGTGTAACCATGAGCAAGTGGCCACACCTGCCTGTACTCCAATTTGAAAAAAATATCCAATTGTATCTTAAATGTTGTAAGTTATCTAGGATAAAGGCATGTAAATCTGATCCTGGTCACCAAATGGCTGACTTTCCTGTGGTATTAAAGTTAGTGAGTTAAAGAGCCTGTCCAGAGAGGCACTGCACCTAAAAGAAGAGCTCTAGCCACGTCTGTTACAGCTCAAGAATAATCATCGCTGCTCATGTGCCTTAATGTTTATGTTGACAAGGACAGAGTTCTCCATTATCACAGCTATTTGATTTTAATTTTTAATCCTGACATTATTTTGTGTAACATTGACTTTTTTTGTTTTGGTCTATTTTAGCTGTAGTTTTCTTATAACTTTTTTTTTATTATTATAAAAAAAAAGGCTCTCCTGGCACTTTCATTTTCTTGCTTGAGAGACCTTACCATCTAATAATACTTGTCACATTTTGGTTGTGTTCCTAATTTAGCCCAAAACTGACATCAATGTCCTGCGTTGCCCTGTTGGGGCCACTTTCCCCTATCGTTTACTCAACCCGAAATCCAGTCTTTACGTCGGGGGCGAGCTCTTCTCCCAGGAGTGTCTTACAATGGCTGAACCATAAAACTTTTTATCCTCCTATCTTCTGTCTGTTCCCCTGGCACATAGTTTTCTAAAAGAAGCCGGGGGGTTAACCCCAGAGTCCTGGCTATATTTCATCTTTCCATATTGCAGGAAATTTCCAAAATGCAATAAAACCTACAAGTGAACAATTGGAAAGAGATATGACACATCAGCGGAACCGCTATAAGCCGCAAAGCATAAAGAAACTGCTGGCCTTCCAGCCTCTTTTTGATGATTGCTGCCACTCCTTCCCCAGAACAACACTTAATTAGGAGAGGAGTGACGTTGATGGCTGCAATGGAGATTTACTGCTGTGACGGCCAAAGGATGAGTCCAGGGATGGCGTGCTGGCAACTCACTACCTTTATCTCTTATTGCACTTGATAGCTTAAACACAAATTACTGTGAACTCGTGCAGTCCTGCCAGAATTAAAGGATTTATTGTCTCTTGTGGAGATAATAAAGCAGAAAGCGATGGCATTGATACAAATCAGAGCTGTTTTGAATTTGAAACATTTCTCCCTTGCCAAGCACCCCTCAGTGAAAATTTGTTTTTAATAGAAGATCACAAATCAGACAGAAGAGGGAGATTTGGGGGTTCTGCTGCTAAGAATGTAAAGAAGTATCCCACTTGAGGCTTTTAAGAAAGTTTTAATAGACTCTTTTCATATTTAAATGTAACACTGCAGTAAAGTGGAGTTCTTTAGTAACGTCTTACTGTCCTTTGGGATGTAGAATTCAAAATTGACAGGCTTCCACTTCGGACACTGGCCTCTGCTTGTGCGCAATTTCTAAATCTTTTTGCAATGCCATTTCTTTCAAAGAGTGTGCCGTGGCTTTGTGAGAAAGGAGTGGAGTCTGAGAGCTTTCAAACAGTTTATCGAAAAGTTTATGCTGCCGTGGGGCTTCCGGTTGTTTGCTCCTGACTCGCTGTGCGCTGTGTCACTCCTATCCTCCTTGACATATTGTTTCTTTGGATAAAACCAGAGAGGGTGAAGGAGTAACACAATCAAGAGGGGTATAGTTGATTCAAACCCACCATGCAAGCTGTTTCCACTCTAAGTGTATTCTGTCCTTGACGCTCATCTAGAAATGAAGGTGGCACGTAAGCATTGCATACTACAGACTCGTTGCACTCCACTGTCTGTCTGATGCACCTTGTTGTACTGGTTAGAAACAAAAATGATATACAGAAGAGGACTGCCATATTATTTATTGCAGTGTATATAATCCATGCACTAGAAAAAAGTATTTTTTTTTTAACTCCTGTATGCATTTCATAGATACTTGAATTTTGCAATTGCATTACATATATATTTGCACAGATGGTGCACTGCTAAAGTTAGCACTGCTGCAGAGGTTTATGACGCCAAATGCTTTGTCAATGTTTAAGTGGGGCTGATTTTCACAATGTTTCTTGCAAGAAAGCTTTTTTTTTTTTAAAGAAACATGCAGTTGGCATGCATTGTTGCTTCAGCACACTCCACTCTCTTTCTCATCTCCCTTTCTTCTTGCTAATGCATTGTGAAAACATTTTCTTGACCTCAGCTCCTAGCAAATGAGGTTCTTCTGAGACTAATAGTCAGTCGGCAAGTAGCACATAACTCTGCCCACAACTTTAGGAAACTAAAATGGAGGCCTTTTAATGCTGATTGAGTAAACTCTCCAGAAAGATCAGTCGAAAGAGGTAGATTTGGGTGAACAAGAAGCAGGTGATTTTCTTTGGAAAGCCTGTTTTCTTCTTATCAACCAGATTACATTGGTGTAAACAGAAAGTGTGATGACATGCAGTAAAGAAGAAAACATAAGCAAAATAACATGATTTTCCTTTTGTGAAAGGATCATTTATTGTAAGTCAAGTTGGTGGGCTTTTATTTCACGTTTTCTTCTAATGCTACATTTAGCACTCTGTCCTTCTTCAGACATTCACTGTATTTTATACTGTTTTTACCATCTTTCAACACAAACGTAACCAATTAGGTAAACTTACTTGTTGTTTTTTTTTTGCTAAGTAAGTTTTTTAACAGTTTGTTTAACTTATTTCCATGGATTTTCTGCAAATATTCTGGCAATGCTTAGACAACAAATGAAATGTGTATTATCCAAATATGATTGTGTCCACAAATCAAAACAACATATTGAAACATTAACTGTCTGTTATGACGTCACCCCAGAACTCTCCCAGAACTCAAAAAGACCACAAAAATACACTTTCAATTCAATTTATTAATTATAAAATCAACTTCAGAATTCTTGTAAAGGAAAAATAATTTTAAGAAACTCTACCATTTATTTAGAAATGAACAAAAACCCCAAAATAAAACAAAGTCCCTAACAAGAAGAGATGAAAGAAAGCTTAGATGAGCCAAAACAAAGTTCCAAAAGCCTAAGCCTATATTCAAAACAAAAAGTTCAAAAACCAGAAATGTAAACCATTAGGTTTCAAACAAAACACAAACACACAAAATGTCAAAGAGACAAAATCTAAGAAAAATCAATTTAGAGAATCTTAAACAAAAGAAAGGCCAGAAGAAAAAGCCAGTTAATGCCAAAGTACTTTGTTAGTGGCTTCAGATCCCATGATCTGACCATCTAATTTAAAACAAGTCCCTCACCCTAGCAGACAGCTGGCAATTTAGTGTAACGAGACTATGGTGAAACTGCAAAGATGGAAAAAAACTAAACCATGACAAGTGTAAGGGAGCAGGCAAAAGTGCAATAAACAAAAGAAAGGTTTGAAACACAGCACCATTGTTGTGCTTTTGTCCTACCACATAAACATACCTAACACTGCCTCACTGCGTATAGAATCAACCATAACCTAACCTAACCTAACCATACTGATATTTCAAAGTTATTGCAACCCTGGTTATCCCTTGATTAACATGATTAATTAATCCATTGATATTGCCACGTTATGCAAAACCGCACTAATTAAATATAAAAACTAATGGGAAAAAATATAATTGATCCATCATGTCAAAATGCAAACAAAATCTTTATTAATTAAAACTAGCATCATGTTTTAAAAAATAATTTATGGAGAGTCGTTTTGACTGTTCGTTCTTTCTTCTGGCTCTCATAGATTCGTCTGTAACAGGCAATTTGACTTTCTAAGCTGCGGCAGACGAGTGCACTTCTGCCAACATCAGGATCCATTTCAGCAATTTGATTTTTAAGGGTTTCAAATGTAGAGAACATTGCATCAGATTGTTTCAATGTTAAAAGATCTTCCATTTCAATCATAATCTGAGTTCTGTTACGCAATAATTGCATGCTTGCAGTCTTTGACGTCAATTTTCCTTGGTCGCAGTAGGTATCTGCCTTTGCTAAAATTGTCCTGATAGTCGATTCATTACAGCCGAGTTCCCCGCCAATGTTTGCTTTTGTTTTGCCACAATCGTATCTTTTAATTATCTCAAGCTTCACAACTGAAGTAATAAGCTTTCTTCTCTTCTTTTCACGTTCCAATGAGGACTCATGCCTTTGCTTGTTCATGTTTGGAAAGGGCAAGTGCTTTCAAAGAAAGGATAAAAAAGTGAACAACTGGCGAAAATATGCAACGAATACATCCACTCTCTATAGTGACTGTTGGGAACTGAATTGGTGACTCGTGACTCCGTGAGAGTTTGAATGCCCATTATTAGGTGACAACTGCATGTTCAGTCGCAACCTCTCATTTCTCTTTCGCGCAATTTAAAAAAAAACGCGCTAATCAAATTTATAGCCGCGGTACTCAAAGGGCTTTCACATTCAAAATAAGAGCGTTAATCAAAACCCACGCTTAATAAAACCGCGATAAACAAGGGATACTTGTATATATGAATTATAAAGAACAAAGTAAAAATTATTAATGTGTCATTACCTCAATGTTCTCTTGGTAACTGATACAAATGTTACAGAATTACTTTTATAAACAGATACTTAGAGACACTTTACAAATTCATACAGAAGGTTTTTCCCCCTCAGGTGTGAGCCTTTTCTAATCATGTGCAATCAATTGAATTGACCATAGGTGGACTTCAAACAAGGTGTACAAACATCTCAGTGATTAACAATTCAACGGGATGCACCTATTATATGAATGATGAGTCCAGAAACACTAAGGAGTTCAAACAAACACTTTAAAAAAGACCCACTGTGGGGGATTTATCATCAAACCATGACTAGATATAAGGGCAAATGCTAGATTTATTTGACAAAAGGCTCAGTTACACTGTAAAGTTCCAAAGAGTATATCAAATGGTATAAAAATAGCAAAAATCTTGTGACTAGAAAAGACCTTCCAAATACTTCCACTTTTCCTCTAAAAAATAAGTATATGATTCTGGGAGACATCATACTTAACAGCCTATACATTAGGTTATATGTGCTTATATATGTATAACATGTATGCAAACAGGCCAGTACTGGAGTAAATGTTTCTCCTAGTCATATGTGTCAGTAAGCTAACTGTTGAGTTCTGAATCACGTGAAGCTTGTATAACAAATGCTTTGGAAGACTACTGTTAAGGTTATTACAGTAGTCCAGATGCAAAAAACTAAAATAATTAAATAAGAGCCTTTGGAGCAAGATAATCTAAAGAGGATCAAATATGCCAAATAATTTTTAGGTAAGTATAAGTGGATTTGCAAACAACTTTCATATTTCAGATTTGAATGATGTGACACGGATATGACAGCTTTAGGACAGAATGGCAGATCAGAATCTAACGGCACAGCCAGGTTGCACAAATAGACGCTGAAAATAAAGGTGCTACTTTCTAACGTTTGAAGTTAAAGATATGAAATTCAGATTAGCTCTAGATACAAATCATTTCCCCTCTCTTATGTTCATTACATGTTACATTAATTATTAATTAATTACTCTGTTAATTAACTGGCTTGGAAAACACAGCTAATAGCCACATAATTTAGTATTTGCTTAGTGTTTTCTACCAATGAAGTATGCTGTTTAATCAGACCCACTAACTGCATTACAAGTTGCATCATTAGATTTGCCTCATACTTCACGTAAGAGCTGAGCTACACATACTGAAATTCAAGTTCTGACAAACTAACTCAATGCATGCAATTTTGAAATTAACCTGTAGACTAGTCGGAGGTTCAGAAATGACCACAAGGGTTGAAACTTCCTACCACCTTGTGCAACTACGACAGGCATCTTGTCCCTGTGACCCTAAGCTGGATAGTCTAGCTAAAAACTGTGTGGATCGTTGGACAGACAACTGCAGCCCTGTGCAGTACATTCAGAGGAGGAATGTGAATGTTAATGTCAGTATCATTTGTTACTGCCTGAAATGGTTGGTCACTTATCGTGCTTTCGAGGCATGCATAAACAAGGTATTTTTATTGCTGAAGTAATTTAATAGTATGATAAAAAATGTCAATAACAGAAGCATTTTCTAAACTTGATTTGTTCAGTTTAAACTATACAGGTTTTTTTTTTTGTTTTAAATAATCTGTGCAATTATCACCAGCCAACGCTGAAATTCAAGCCTTTGCTTATAATTCCATTTATTCAGTATTCATTAGGCTAAATAAGATAAGATAAGATAAGATAAGAACTTTATTTATCCTGAGGGAAATTATTTTGTTATATACATGCTCAGTGCAACAAGAGGAATAAAGATAAGGTAGTAAAGAGTTTAAAAAGAACAGTAGTAATAGTGCAAACAGAATAACAACTCTAAACAAAGTAACAAATAACTATAACTAATAGTTTGTATTATAACTGTATAACTAATTTGTGCAAAGCAACAAACAACTATAACTGAAACTATAACAGATATAATAAAACAACAGATTATTAGTGCAAGTGGTTATGAAAAGTGACTTAGTGTTTGTGCCATGCATAAATGAGATAGCAGCATGTGATGATGGGATGAAACAAACATTCAGTAACATACAGATGAGTAAATAAAAAAACCGAATGAGACCTAATGACAAAAATTCTGAAAAGATCACCTACAATGATCAAATAATTGAGCAAATTAACTATAAGAGTCATCTAACACAGAAAAGAGGTACTGGGACCAACTGTCTAAAGAACATTGACTTATTTTTGTAAGAAACTAAAAATGTAGCTAATCTACAAAAGCTAGCAAACTAGCTCGCTACAGAACCAAAAGTCCAGGGGGCGGAGTTGGATGAGGTCCTGCTCCGCCTACTAAAAATCAGTACTCAATCACTTGACATGAAAGAGAAATACCTTTACATTTACTAGGTGGTAAATAATTATCTGCATAGGTGACAGTATGGCTTTCTTTTTCTTCGTGTGGATAAGGGCTTCTGTATGAGGTAGTCCAGCTAAGTGGAGACAACATTAAAATAAGTAACTTCCAGGCATATGGATTTTTATTTTGACTCTACCATGTGGAGTGAAACACAGTAGATACTGGATCAAGTCTGACATAACACCTTGGATTTTTTATTCCATAGCGATAGGCACTTGCCAAATCCACGTGCAGTGTGCACCTCATTTTATGGCAACCATACCTTGGGGTGTATTGCAGACTGTCTGCATTTTCATTAGCTGGTAGTGCTGAAGGGAAAAATAGTGGCTATGTGGATTGGATAAGTCGACATTTTGTTACAAAGCGTTTCTAGTTACCTCACATTTTTCCCTACAAAATTTGCAGGCCAGTTCCAGTGCAGTAGCGGGCTATTGTGAAACTCCTTCATTATACCAGATCTCAGTGGGCTCATGAAAAAGAAAAAAACACTGTATGTTGGCAAATTAGCAAATGCAGCATGACAGTTGTTATGTTTATTAGATGCTAACATGTATAGCCAGCTGCAGTGATTAGAAGCACTGTAAAAAATTAGGGGCAGATCTTAATATTGGCACCCTGTGTCTGAGGAGAGCTGTCAGACACTGCTGGTAATGCAAATAGTTCTGGTTCAGGGTGTCTTAGCGAAATGCTGCCAGGAACCTGAAAGCAATTTTAAGTTAACCTAAAGTTGCTATATAAAGCTGACAACATTAGAAAATCAAGTGTTGCTTCATTTTACGAAATGTAGCATCTGCTGACAGATCTAATTGATTAATTGATTACATAAACAACAATCTCACACACATTCAAAGGCTTAGAAAATGAATTAATGAGTAATGCCTTTCAAAGAAAAAATAATTTAACCATCACTGCAGGAATGCTTTGTACTTTGGATGTTATTGTGTACTATTCATTGTTATAAAGGATTATGAGAGCATTGTTTTAGAAGTAGCTGAAAGCTCGCCAGTTAAATGCAGATGATCACCATAAATATATTTACTATCAAAATGAAGACACAGATGTTCTGGATAGAGCTGTCAAGTTACAAATCCTATCAATAATCCTTTGAAAAAGTGCAACATAAGCATTTATGCATAAACAACTGAGAGATATTCTTAAAACATGGTTTAGAACTTAAAGCACAAATCCTAGCCTAATAGTTCATGCAGTAGGAATGTACTCAAAATATCATACAGTAGTCTCAACTGAAGAATAATGATATGGCTGGTCTTGTGTATTATGTTTCAGATTTAACAAGATGTAAATGAAGCATGCGATAGCTTTTGATGCCTCCGTGTCATTGAATGAACTCCATGAAGTTGTGAACAGACGACTAAGTGTCAACATCTGGGGCCATCTGAAAACATTTTTGTTTAAACTTCTCATTTTTTTCTTCTTTTTTTTTTTTTGTTTATTTCTGTGAGTTGTGATTGTGTTTCACAGGTATTATGACTATGATGACAGTTTTTGTCAAAAGTTTGGCCCAACTTTTGCCAGGAACCTGGACTTTGGAATTAATGGGTGCAGTTTGTTTAATTTTTAAACTATTTACATTTTTCTTCTCTGGTTGTTTACATTTTCCATTGTTAATGTTCTTTTTGTTGCCACCAAATTGTGAACATTTTTGCCTTGGCTACAGATAAATTGTTTAAGGACACTGTAGTCATATAACAAACGGGTCACTTGGTGCATTGTGTCCTCATTACCCACATATATAAGACAGCATGCACACTTTTGGATCCAAAGTAAAGCAAATAATTATATTAATGACTAGCCGTCCCCCACGGCTCTGTCCGTGTAGTAGTGAAACAGGACAAACTTTAAAAAAAATCAATAAACAAAAAGGTATCGCTAGCTAAGCAGAGGCAAGGTACACTCCAAAATGCAGAGGTAGACCGACTTCTCACTCCTGATGTCACTCCGAGGCCCCGCCCCGCTTCATCTCTCTCGGATTCGCGCAAATAAATCGCTACTGCAAGCCAGCTATGATACAGTGCATCCGGAAAGTATTCACAGCGCATCACTTTTTCCACATTTTGTTGTGTTACAGCCTTATTCCAAAATGGATTAAATTCATTTTTTCCCTCAGAATTCTACACACAACACCCCATAATGACAACGTGAAAAAAGTTTACTTGAGGTTTTTGCAAATTTATTACAAGGTAAAAATGAGTTAGTTACAGATATATGATGATTAAAAGTGAGGTCTGCTTGAAAGTATGATTGAAATCTGACCACTGATGGGACTTCATGTGCAGATGTCTGGAGAGTTTCAGAGAACTTGAAGTGCAAACCTAAATGTGTGTTGGCTAAGAGTTGCATAACAAATATTTTGTAAAGCAAAAAGACTTCCCTCAGAGGATCTCAGGTGTCTGGCACATTGGCATGAGGCAAAAAAAAAAAAACATGGCAGACAGTCTGGAGTGTTAACAGCTTTGTAAATCAATAACAGACTTCTGAAAATAATATGGTCATTTATGGGAAAGCAATGTTGTTGTTTTTGAATTCCACCTGTACCGTTTTGAACCTGTTGAAGTTTGTTGGTTAACACTAAAAAGTAAACCACAGTAATCCAGTTTATGGGGGATAAAGCCATACTAGAGTATTTCTCCATCAAAGAAGGAGGGGAAGAGGGAGATTCTAGTAATGTCATAAAGATAGGGAGGAAGGGTCTGACTCTAGCAATGTTATGTGAGATCAGAATGGGTACTTAGGGTGTTCTGGAAAATTCCCAGTTGCACGTAGCTGATGTAAGATTTTAAAAACATTTTCTATATTTTTCGATTAATGAAGTTTAAACGGACTAAGCCATATTCTGCAACAGTGAAATAACATTGATCTCAACTAGGTATATTGCTGAAATGTTATATATGGTTTATAAAATACATAGAGGTTAGGGGCACACGTTGATACAGCACATTGCCGCACCCACCACACGACAAACCAACTCAGAATCCAGATTAGGCATAGATAGAATACAAAACTTGCATTACAGTGCATATTTGATATCGTCAGCATTTTTCATTTTGCTGATATATGTTGTCACACACTTGCGTATGGGAAGCAGCTAAAAGGCTCGAATGAGGATACAGTAATCCCCCGCTATATCATGGAAAAATTCAATAAGTACATTCTACCTGTAGTGTACTTTGCAGCCAATTCATAACAAAGTATACAGTTTTCAGCAGTCACTACGGCAGACAAAGAGCTTCGAATTACAGTCTCCAGTTGATTTCTTACAAAGCCTGTTATTGGCTGAAAGAGGAGACTCAACCAATCAGAGCAGATTTCCATTCTCTTGGGCTCTGATTGGCTGCTGCTAACGTGGTGTAATCTTGCAAGAACAGCGAGCGTGGGTCCCCGATGAATCGTGTATCTTGCTTGTGGTCTGACTTTTGAGAGCAAACTTTTGTGAGCAAACTTGTGTTTTAATAAGTTTACATGTGTTTAAAGCGTGTGGGAGCGGTATTTTAAAGCTTAAACTATACCTTGCTTGTGGACCGACTTTTGTGAGCAAACTTTTGTGAGCAAACGTTTTGTGAGCTTTGTTTTAAGGCCTACAATGGCTCCCAAGCGTCCTGCATGTTGTAAGCCTTCTGGTAGTAGTGAGCCTAAGCACCAGAGGAAGACCATGATCATACAGGAGAAGGTAAAACTCCTGGATATGCTTTGGGAAGGAAAGAGCTACGTGGACATCGCTCGCCATTACGGCTTGAATGAATCGACGGTACTCTACATCAAGAAGGATGAAAAGAATATATGAGCCACCACATCAGTTTCCTTTAGTCAAGCAGAAAAGAGGGTGGAAACTCCTCGGAATAAAGCCATCATTAAAATGGAATCTTTGTTGGCTCTTTGGATCAATAGCTGCAGAAAGACGAAAAAAATTCCTTTGGACACAAACATCATTAGAGAGAAGGCCAGACAGCTCTATGCCACATTCGCTGAAGGAGGTGACGACCATGCTGATGACCCCGATACTTCCGAAGATCCTCAAGAAGGACCATCGACAATGAAATCTGCAGCCAAACCTACTGAATTTAATGCCAGCAAGGGGTGGTTCGACAGATTCCAGAAACGTTTAAATCTGAAGAAAGTTTCCCTGTATGGCGAAGCTGCATCTGCGGATAAAGCAGCCAACGAGGAGTACACGAAGGCGACATTCAAGGCATTCATCGAGGAGGGAGGTTACAAGCCAGAACAAGTGTTTAACATGGATGAAACTGGCTTGTTTTGGAAGAGGATGTCTTCTCGTACCTTCATCATGTAAGACGAAGCCCGAGCCCCTGGATTCAAAGCACACAAAGACAGATTGACTGTGATAATGTTCTGTTCATGTTCTGTCCAGCCCCTGCTTGATTGCCTTACTGACATAAGGAGTTGGATGGCACTAAATTTTCTAAATTTTAATGAGAACAAAACAGAAGTCATGCTATTTAGGCCCAATAGCACCAGTGGGACCCCTTGCATTGACCTTTACACTGTGGCTCAATTTGAGAAATCCATGATCACAAATTTAGGTGTAAAAATGGACTCTTTTAAACTTTTAAACTTGATAGCCATGTGAATGCAGTGGTAAAATCTTGCTTTTTCCAGTTGAGGTGGCTGTCAAAAATCAAGCCTGTGTTGTCTAAGCGCAACCTTGAAACAGTGATACATGCTTTTATAACATCTTGTCTAGATTACTGTAATGTGCTTCTTTTTGGAATTAGCCAGGCCTCCATGGCTCGCCTACAGCTGGTGCAAAACGCTGCTGCTCGATTTTTAACTGGCACAAGAAAGCATGAGCATGTTACCCCAATTTTGGCTTCCCTCCACTGGCTTCCAATTCATTTTCGAATCCATTTTAAGATCCTTGTATTTGTTTTTAAATCTCTTAATGGGTGTGCCCCTCTTTATTTGTCGGAACTGCTGCACCCTTACGTACCATCTCGCTCCCTCAGGTCAGCAGACCAGATTCTTTTACGCGTTCCCAGGGCACGATGCAAACTCCGAGGTGAGCGAGCTTTTTCAGTTGCAGCCCCAAAACTCTGGAACGATTTGCCATTGCATGTTAGGCAGGCTCCTTCGCTAGCTGCCTTTAAATCCTTTTTAAAAACACATTTTTACTCTCTGGCTTTTAACCCTGTATAATATGTTGGCTATTTGTATACTTTTTATACTTTCTATTAAGAATGTCTTCAGCTCTTATGTGTTGTTTTTCTTTGTACAGCACTTTGGTCAGCCTTGAGGTTGTTTTTAAAGTGCTTTATAAATAAATAAATAAATAAATAATGTGTGGCAATGATGCTGGTCACATGATAAAGCCAGGGGTAATTTATAAGGCTAAGAACCCCAGGGCCCTGAAGAACAAGAACAAGCACCTGCTGCCAGTTTATTGAATGAATAACTCAAAGGCTTGGATTACAAAATCCCTCACTGCTGACTGGTTCCACCAATGCTTCATTCCAGCAGTGAAAGTGTACCTCACTGAACTTGGGCTCGACTTCAAGGTGCTGTTGCTGATGGACAATGCAGGAGGTCACGCATTGGATTTATTTTATGAAGGTGTGCAGGTAAAATTCCTCCCGCCAAACACAACATCGCTGATTCAGCCTATGGATCAAGCCATCATACGTGCATTCAAGGCATCATACGTGCATTCAAGGCTCTGTACACGAGGAACACCCTACGCCACCTCATTGAGGCAATGGATTCTGACAAAAACTTCACAGTGAAGTCAGTATACGTTTGGACAACGTGTCTCCAAAATTTCCAAAGTGCACTGAGGGAGATGAAGAAGGAAACTTTAATGGCCAGAATGTGTCCACGACTACAAAGGGTTCTCTCCTGACGAAATTCATGATTCAGCAGTGGACAAGGCAGTCAAGCTGGCTAAGATGCTAGGAGGAGAAGGCTTCAATGACATGACACACGATGACGTTAATGACCTCATCGATAAACACTCAGATCCTCTAACAGACGAGAATTTGATTAAACTCGCAAAGTCTGCAAGTGAGGAGGAGGAGGAGGAGGAAGAAGAGGGTCCAGGGAAGAAAGAAGATGAAGGCCTATCACTTGAATGGGTAGTAGTAGTTGTGAGAACGGCCAAACAACTTCAGGCAATGATAGACGATTGGGATCCCGAAATACTTCGGGCGTTGCAGTTTCACAACACAAGTCTATAAAAAACTCCTCGCCCAGAAGAAGAAGCAACACCAGCAACTGCCTATAACGATGTTCCTTACCCCAAGAAACAAAGAAGAATTGCCTACGCCTTCAGCGGAAGTTGCCATCCAGCAGCAGAAAGATATCCCTCCTAAACCACCTGAAGGCGAGCCTACAGAAGAGCTGTAAATGGCTGCAGCTAATTCATCATCATCATTCAAGTTATGGCGTGTATCTTCACTGGTGAGTACCCATACTGAGCTTAAAATGTTTTTATTTTTACATATTCCATTACGTATACGAAGAGAGAGAGAGAGATGTGTATATATACATTAATTATTATTATGATGAAGATGATGATTATTATTATGTTACTCATATCTTTAGCCAGACATTCGCATATCATATGTGTATCCAAAGTGTGTTTTAATAAGTTTACATGTGTTTAAAGCATGTGGGAGGGGTATTTTAAGGCTTAAACTATAAAAAAAATGTGGTCTTTCTATATCACGGATTTTCACCTATCGCTGATGGGTCTGGAACGTAACCTCCGCGATAGGCGGTGGATTACTGTAATTCCATGCCGGACCAGGGGGTGGCAGAGTGCACTAACCCTTTCTCTCTGCAGACCAGTTACGGGAAATCCCACCTGGCCCTGATGACATCACTTCCAGTTCCGACCCTGGTGACATCACTTCCTCTGCCCGACTTTAAAACCGGCATTTTGGCTTGCTTAAATCAGTTCTGTCTTGGACTCAATTCTGAGATTTCACTGCTTTGTTTTTATGAACCAAAATTCCATTACACGGGTGGATACCCCAAACCTTTTTGTGGCATTTGCTCTTCATTTGACAATGTTTAAAGCACATGTACAAGTGCCACCAGTTGGGATTCACAATTCTCATGATTCTCATTCACTTGTGATTCTTTCAAGTTTGAACAGAATCATTACCAATGGATGAAATCTTGCTCAAAGAGGATTTTCTCATTCATCGTACAATATGTTCAGTGCAGTAACAATACAGTACCGCTACCAGAAGACCAGTTTCAACAGACTGAAGAGGAGCTTTTTTCCAAAGTCCATCCTCATCTTGAATGAGGAAAGTGTCTGCTGTATAAACTACATGATACCCTATTGTTGATTCTCGTATATTGCATTATTTAAGCTGTTAAACTATTATTTACTGTTTGTCACATTGTAATTCTGGTGTAATGGATACTGTTGCATTCATTTAACAAAGTAATTTCAAATGATATTTTTAAACTTGTGTGTTATTTTTTTGTCTACTATGCTTTTATATTGTTTAATGCACAGTCTGCTTTGTTTAGCAACTAAGCATGTCACTACATATTGTGAAATTGTATGTGACAAATACAATTTGATTATTTGAGTTTATTGTGTCGATCATTAAAATTTACCAAAGCATTTTTTGCAGCAAATATACTCTTCACCAGTCACATTGTTCACTTGATATTTTCCTGAAAATTTGCTTAGAGGAACTTTTTTGCCCAAAAGAATCAATAAGTCAATTCGCTTAAACAAATCAGTTAAACAAACTGAATTTTTTTTAAGTAAACATCACAATCTAATTGTGCTTGTGTGTCAGCATTCCAGATTAACATAATACAGAAGACAGAAATAAACAGTTTAAGAATGTGCAACTCTAGCAGATGGACACCGGTTGCCTTTCTAGTGAGATGAATTGGAAGATTTTTTTTTTGAATCGAAAGCAACAAAGTCATGTAGCAAAAACATGCTGACAGAAATACCGGATGTGCTCGAGCTCCAGGGCCCCCTTGGAGCTGGAACTTATGGTAGTAAACAGAATGGCTACAGCCATATAGAAATAGACATGAAATGGTGGGGAGTAGCCAGGAAACAGACAGAAAAAGGCTGCCATCAGAATAAAGATAAAAAAGTCTAAGTAATTACATAAAAAAATTAAAATGTATACAATGTCCGAAAAAGATGTTCCAAACACATGATTTTAATAGACAGACCGTCAGCTCTTTGTATATTCTAGGAAAAGTCACTTACTGAAATATTTTGAAGCAAATTTTCCATAAGTGTCTGTGTTTTTTGCAAATTATTCTTTTTTTTTTATTTTAGAGAAATTTTTATCTTTGTTCCTTTGTTTGCTGTACTTAATTGTTTACGGGTTTTTACCTTTTTTCTTTGCCTTGGCAAGCACTTCAAGGTTCAACTTTCTCTCTTGAATTAGTGATAGTTCCAGTCAGGGGCTTTCAACATGCACTGTCTTTTGCATTTTGTCTCCCTGACATTGCTAACTCTTAAGTGACTCAGCAGCGCACATGTGCATCCTCAATAATTTTTCTTTTTTTCTTTTTGTGAAAAACACAAACAAATTAAACAAGTCTAGGAAGCAGTATTTTGGTATCCACAAATTTTGGAATGATGCACTTGCCATTGTCACGCACATGCGCATAGGGAGCCGCGTAAAGACCCAACAAGCAACATAGTATATCATGCCAGGGGTACTAACCTCTTTTCCTTTATCTCCACAGAAACATCGAAGCAACGCTGCCTTGAATTCACCTGGACTCCCAAACCATGCACTACCAATTCTGCATTCCTACCTTCCCTCTCGTCCACTTCTGATGACAACATGACTCCCATACACCACCTCGGTTCCTTCAATGGCATTCTATTTGTGTTTCCCGTCCCACCCCATAAATTGTTCCTTTTTGCCATTTTTATGCTGCCTGTTGTAATGCTTGGTAGCAAATCACTGACCAGAATTCTGAACTGTACAGTATATGGGACCAGACAACCCCAAAACTTTATAATTGTGTTGTCTCTTTCTTACAGTGGCGTAGTCAGCAGGATACATCGTCTGGAAAATGTCCGAAGGACAGGAGCTAAAAACACAGTTCTAAGAAGTCGGGCGAACCAGCTCCAGGCTCTGCAGCTGGAACAGGCAGCCACGAAGTGGGAGCAGGCGGAAACCAAGACACAACTGGCTGCGGCTGAAGCGGTAAAACCGAAGCCAGCGCGGCCGCCGCCTCCTCCTCCGATCGTCCCGCTCTCAGAAGCGGATGATATAGAGTCATACCTAATGATTTTCGATAGGACAGCCTCTCGGAATCAGTGGCCGCCGGCGGAATGGGCGTCCATACTGGCGCCGTATTTGAAGGGCATCGCGCAGCAGGCCTATCATAACCTACCCGAGAAGGAAGCCGCTGATTATGACCTCCTGAGGGCCAAGATTTTAAGCCGCTACGGCGTAACATCGGGCCAGCAGGCGAGCGAGTGGAGGCACTGGAAATTCGACCCCAATCTCCCTGCCAGAGCCCAGGCCTTTGAGTTCTGGGGTAAAATGGGGTGCTGGCTGAGGCCAGATATTAACCAGGTGTGCCAGGTGGTAGAACAGGTGGCCCGTGAGGGGCTAGTCAATCCTATGCCGGAGTATTTTGCCCAGCAGGTCCGACGACATGCCTACAAGGATATGAAAGGCCTTCTGGAGGTCCTCGAGCGCCAACTCGCGGTAAACTGAGTCGGGGGGTCGGAGAAGCCTGCTCGCGGGGTCTGACAGGGATGCGTCACTACCCCTGATCCCACCCGTCGCGCTGTGGAGGCTCCGGTGAAGCCTAAAGAGAAACTGCCGGGCCTGCTGCACTGTTTCAATTGTGGCGAGGTCAGACATATCCTAACCGCCTGCCCCCAGAACATGGAACCAATGGACTGCACCTGGGCCAAAGGAGAGAGGTAATGTGCTCTGTCTAATCCCCTGCCTCTCCCGAATACGGGAGTGGTCCTCATAAATGGGCACTCGGTTATGGCGTTGTTTAATTCCAGGAGTAACATTACCATTGTTGCTCACTGTTATGTCCTACCGCGACAGTGGGTAAAACAGCATATGAATGTAACCTGTGTGCATGGAGAGACCAGGCTGTATAGGTCCGCAAAGTGTTACATAACATGGAAGGGTGAACCGAGACAGCTGCTTTATGGCCGTATTACCCGAGCCCCCCTTTCCAGTTATTCTAGGACAAGACTGGTTGGACAATAAATGTGGTAAAGAAAGCACCACTCCTATTGCCAAGTTAGGTCTAATTATGGATGGACAAGACGCCGTCCCAGCGGCTCCCACGCCGCAACCAGTGATGACATAGATGACCAGGGGGACGATTCTCTGGCAATGGACCTCAACCCGGAAGTTGAACCGGGTGAGGGTCTGGATCAGCCAGACAATAACTCCCTAGTTCCGCAAGACCCCTTGGTCAGCATGGATTATCAGTTTATAAACATGTGGACCTCTTTTAAAAGAGAACAGTGGAATGATGATTCCCTAAAGTTTGCCCGGAATGCCATCGTTTCGGTTATTTCCATACCACTGGGACCCTACTTTGTTCTAGAAAATGACCACGAAGGTGAGGTACCGAAGTTGTTGCTAGTGCCGTGGACCTACCGGCAGGAGGTCTGTGAGCTGGCTTACTCCCACTTCCTAGGCACCCATCTCGGGGCTGAGAAAACCTTGGAGAGAATAAAACTCTGGTTTTACTGGCCCGGAATTAACAAGGAGGTCCGATGTCCGATTGTCAGTTACGTCAGATACCTAGGAAGGACTGTGCTCCTCTCGTTCCAATTCCCCTCATTGATGTCCCCTTTGAAAGGATCGGAATCGATCTTGTAGAACCCCTGGAACCTTCAACTCGTAGCCAAAAATACATATTAGGTATGGTAGACTACACAACTCGATACCCAGAGGCGGTTTCCTTGCGCTCCGCTAATACGAAAAACATCGCACGGGAACTGGTAGTCCTACCTAAAGAAGTCCTTACGGACCAAGGTACTCCCTTTATTTCGGATACGTTCAGGGAGGTTGCCAAGTTACTCCGTATTAAGCATCTAAAAACGTCTGTTTATCACCCTCAGATAGATGGGTTATTGGAACAATTTAACCAAACCCTTAAACAGATGCTGCGCAAGGTAGTCAACGCGGACGCTTTCTGCTTATCGGGAGGTGCCACAAGCCCCCATGGACTATTCCCCCTTTAAGCTTCTATACGGCCACCAACCCCGGGCGTTTTGGACATTCTCAAAGAAGGTTGGGAAGGGGAGGCTTTTCCCTCCACCAATGTTTTGGAATACATCGCACAACTGCACGATAGATTAGATAAAATCCGATCCCTTGTAAAAGAACACGTCGCGAAATCAAGCTGTGCAGGCGCGAAATTAAAACCGGAACACCTCCCTCCGGGAATTCCCGCCGGAGGACCGTGTGATGGTGCTCGTGCCTACTTCCCATTCAAAATTGTTAGCCCATTGTCAGGGCCCGTACGAGGTTGAAGAGAGATAAGGGCTCATCAACTATTTAGTGAAACAGCCAAATCGTCGACCGAGAGAGAGGGTTTATCACATAAACTTGTTGAAACCGTTGAGGGATCGGGAGGACCATCCTCGCACCGAGACGACTCTCTCTCTTTTCTCAGAAAAATCGATCCTTAACCTTGGCCCCAATTTGACATCCTACCAATGACAGGAGCTGGAAAATGCAATCTTGTCTATCCTGGAAATAGTCAGTGAGACGCCAGGCCTCACCTCGCTGATTGAACACGACTTCGTGACAGACACCGTGGTGGTAGTTAGGGAATGGCCCTATCACCTCCCGGATGCAAAACGTGCAGAGGTGGAGCTGGAAATCCAACAGATGCTGCATATGGACATTATAGAAGAGAGTCACAGCCCGTGGTCCAGTCCCACTGTCCTCGTTTCTAAGCCAGACAGCTCTTGGAGATTATGTAATGAGTATAGACGTCTTATTAAGTCTCCAACTTTGATGCCTACCCCATGCCCCGTTTTGACAAGCTCATTGAGCGCTTGGGTACAGCGCATTACTTGACTATTCTTGACATGACTAAGGGATACTGGAAAATTCCCTTAACAGCATACGCGAAAGAGAGAACAGCATTCAGTACCCCTAGCGGGCATTGGCAATATAAGGTTCTCTCATTTGGGCTGCACGAGGCACCTGCGACCTTCCAGCGTCTGGTAGACAGAGTGCTAAAGTCCCATCAGTCCTACTGTGCCGCCTACCTTGAGGACGTAGTCATCTATTCCGGCACCTGGGAGGAACATATCTTGCAGGTTTACACAGTCCTCTTGACGCTAGCGAAGGCAGGTCTCCGCATTAATCTGTGAAAGTGTTTCTTTGGATTTAACGAAGCCAAATATTTAGGCTACCTGGTGGGGGAAGGGAAACGACAATGTTCAAAAATTAAAGACATCCTTGAATGGCCCCGTCCGATAACCAAGAGACAGGTGCAAGCTTTCCTGGGGCTAGCGAGTTACTACCACCGGTTTGTACCTCGGTTCTCCGAGACAGCCGCACCCTTGACAAATTTAACAAAGAAAAGGGCCCCTTTATATGTGGTATGGGATGACTCAGCGAAACGGGCATTCAGTGACATAAAGACGGCCCTGACAATGGCACCGATATTGAGAACTACTGATTTTTCTCTTCCTTTTATCCTCCAGACCAATGATTCGTGCACAGGTCTAGGTGCCATGCGGAGCCAAAACATCGATGGTGTCAAACACCCCATGATCTATCTGAGCAGGAAACTGCTGGATCGGGAGACAAGGTATGTAGCAGTGGAATGGGAAGCATTGGCCATCAAGTGGATGGTAACACACTTAAGTTAGTACCTGTTGGGTTGACAGTTTACCCTGGTGATGGACCATGCCACCCTCCAGTGGATGGCTGTTCACAAGTAGTTGAACCTCCGAGTCACCAGGTGGTTTTTGGACCTTCAGCCGTACAAGTTTACTGTCACTTATCGCCGGGGTAACCTACAAGCCAACACTGATGCTCTCTCCCGGGTTCACAACCTTTCAGTTCGGACCGCCCTGGGCTTGGGTTGTAGGATTTGGTCATGTTGGCAGCCGTGTAAAGAACCGACTAGCAGCGTAGTATATCATGCCAGGGGGCAAAGGTGGGGTACTAACCTCTTTCTCTTTATCTCCACAGAAAGACCAAAGCAACACCGCCTTGAATTCACCCGGACTCCCTAACCACGCACTACCACTTCCACATTCCTTCCTTCCCTCTGGTCCACTTCTGATGACGACATGACTCCCATACACCACTTCAGTTCCTTCCCAGCATTCCATCAATCTGTTTCCAGTCCAACCCCATAAATTGTTCCCTTTTGCCATTTTCATGCTGTCTGTTGTAATGCTTGGTACCAAATCACTGACCAGAATTCTGAACTGTACAGTATACGGGGCCGGACAACCCCAAAACTTTATAATTGTGTTGTCTCTTTCTTATATATTAATGGTTTAATATGCCATATTAAAGATACTTCTTCATAATAAGCATTTAAATTAAATTAAAAGATCATTCATTCATCGTAACAAATTTAAATGAGGCCAGTCATATTCCTTATTCTTCCCTCGCAATTGCATGTCCATGCAAAGTAGACAGCGAACAATAACTCTAATAAACTCATTTCTTGCTCTGAGTGAGGCTTTTACTGATAAATCTTTCATTTTTGATTGTAAAACTACAAAACACAATACAAAGAGTGCTTTCAGTACAATGCTCACGCCAAACAATCAGTCCACAAAGACATACATTATACATAAATCAATTAACTGAGCAGGTAAACGTCTTTACAAAATAATTATTTAAAAGAAAAACTTACAGGCATGGTGGCGCAGTGGTAGCGCTGCTGCCTCGCAGTTAGGAGACCCGGGTTCGCTTCCCGGGTCCACCCTGCGTGGAGTTTGAATGTTCTCCCCGTGTCTGCGTGGGTTTCCTCCGGGCGCTCCGGTTTCCTCCCACAGTCCAAAGACATGCAGGTTAGGTGGATTGGCGATTCTAAATTGGCCCTAGTGTGTGCTTGGTGTGTGGGTGTGTTTGTGTGTGTCCTGCGGTGGGTTGGCACCCTGCCCGGGATTGGTTCCCTGCCTTGTGCCCTATGTTGGCTGGGATTGGCTCCGGCAGACCCCCGTGACCCTGTGTTTGGATTCAGCGGGTTGGAAAATGGATGGATGGAAACTTACAGGCATATCTTTGCCAAGGCTTAATGTGAAAGAACTTCACTAAACTTCCTTCATAAGAAAAATGGATTGAACAAGCTTAACAACGTAATACTTAAAATGATCAATAAGTGGCAAACCTTGAGATAAAAGTGTGAACAGAATATTGCTTTTTAATAATTGTAGTGATCATCATGATCAAGTTTTTTTTTGTATATATTTCTCAATGTCTTCCTCTTTTTGGATTTCTGCCATGATGCTTCTCATCTCTTCTCATCTTCTTACCGTAAGACCCAAGAATAAGTAGGAGACATTTGCATCAGCAGTAGCACCAGACTTTCATCAGAACTTTATTCTGTAATTTTTAATTTAACAAAGTCACAACAGCTAATGGCGGATTCATAGTTTCTAGTTCACTTGCATACTGTAAATGATAAAAGATGGCAGCATTCTTCAGTAAATATGTTATATACTGGAGGCTATGTATTACTTTATTTAAGGAGGCTATACAGGACAATGACAGCTCAACATCAGCAGTAGTAAAAACTGTGGCAGCAGTAGTAGGAGACTTATCATAGGTACAGAGGGAAATGAAATTCTTACTTGTATTTCCAACCAACCTGTTCTGTGATAAACTTAATTTTATAAACTGCTAACAGCTAACCTAATATTTAGATATGCCCCCATTTCATGAAACCTTCTGAAAAAAAATCTTTAAGAAAAACTATTGGATGTAATTGGGAGAAGATACAATAAGATGACTCCAACAATTGAAGAAAGGCTCATTATAGAGTACATCATCCAAATATGTCACATCTATTTCTCCTCTACTACACTGATTGCTAAGTATCGCTTATTGAGTTTGCAGATGTGTGTTCACAATGAATTACTTCTTGCCTGAAGAAGGGGCCTGAGTTGCCTCGAAAGCTTGCATATTGTAATCTTTTCAGTTAGCCAATAAAAGGTGTCATTTTGCTTGGCTTTTCTCTACAGATATAAACAAGTAACCTTTATTTGATGTATTGTAGTTCCTTTCTATGAAGCTTCTATAAGCTGTGGTACTTAATAATTTAATTATTTACATGGCCAACCCTTCCACCCACCACTCAGCAGGAAAGTGCATTTTAAATAAATATTAATAACTTTACTTTAGCTACTAGCATTAATTGGTCCACCCTCCAGCTACCTAAAAAATGTAATCTAATTAGATGGTCACAGGGACCAAATTAACTGATAAATTGTTAATTTATCTGAGCTGTGTTTATTTACAAACTTTACCCAATGATTTTAACTTACAAAAAACGAAATCAGCAGGCAAGTTACCTCCAAAGTTCTGTTCATTTACTGTTCCTGCTGAGTCTTATTCATTATGTGGATGTGCAAATCTCTGGTTGTGTAAATGCTAGACATCAGGCTGATGTACAGTATGATTGTCATATACATTTGCAGGTTTTTGTGCTGCACCTTCAGCTTCTAACATCTGTGTATTTTCTCTGTCTTTAGTTAAAAAGAATGCTTTTGTCACAGTATCCTGATATACTCTAGGCAATAAACAAATGAACCACCTCCTGCTTTGCTGCTCAGAAATCCGGTAAAGGAATACTTCTACTACAGCAGTGATGAGTTGTCCAGAGGCGGCATCCTGCCACTGTGTCATTAATAATAAAACATTGAATAAAATGTGCACTCAAAAAGAGCTAAGGGAGAATATCTTTCGTTTGCAGATAATGTTTTCTTGCAGATCTGGGCTGCACCGAAAATTCATTTTCAAAAACCAACATGCAAACCTCACTGGGGAATGCAGTGAAATTCAGCCAGAGGGGAAATCCCAGTGGGCGTTTCACTCCCCCATTCCGGTCTCATCCTTTAATGGCGAAAGCCAGGTGTTGAGACGTTTCAGTACTGAACATTGCACATTTCTAAAAGGCTGCACACCTGCCATGTTACTTACTGGCTGTTTTATATGCTAAGTGTCACCCGAGTAAAATGTGCCTGTTGCCATCCAAACAGCATATTATCCTAGTGAGGTACTATTTTGTAAATTGAAAAGTAGCCTTCAGTATTTGCACAGGCATCTCATAACTGTTTCATTTATACCATTACTTGTACTTGAACTTATCTAAGACTCTTTAAATGGTGAGATGGAGTTCTTTTGTTTAGCTGGATTCACGGCAAAACCTGAGGAGGAAAACAAAAGAATTCTTTTACTTAAGAGGTTAAATTTTTAAGAAACACTCTTACAAATGTAATAGCAAGTCACAGAAAAAATACAGGTTGTGTCAGAGTCTAATTATGTATAGCCTTTCTTTTAATTAACATTTCCCGTTTTTTATTTCTCATCTTTAATCTGCAGACTCCTGCAAAAGCAGCCTTTGTGTTCCTTTGTTACTGTTATCTATGAGACTTTGCAGTCAGGACAAGGCCTGGGATCTTCCCCGACTCTTCCTTTCCATGGGCTTATTTCTTTTCTAGCTCATCTTCATCTGTTCCTTATCAATTATAACTGGCCTAAAGTGAAGTGATGGGAAAGGCACAGAAAAACACTGTGCTCGAGCATTGTGCTTAATGCCAAGAAAAAAGGTTTTCCTGAACATCTCCCATTTTAAAACTACATGGGACAGATTTGAGAGCTGGAATAACACACAAGGATTTTATCAATAACTATACTTAGTAAAAGTATATTAGCCAATCAGAGTAAGAAAAACAACTTGCACTAAAAGATGGTTGGTTGATGAAATGTACTGTAGAATTAGGACAGTTTTTTGCATATCATTTTTTTCATGATTTCTTTAAAGTGGTGTACATTTTATTTTAAATTGAATTGAAAAAGTGCATCTTGATTAACGTCTTGTCTTGGTTGCTTATGCAACACTCTGAACAGCATCCACGTGGCCAATTCAGACGCGTCTTTAATGTCATTGGATAAGACGCTCTTAGTGTGATGGTGTTTGTACCCTTCATTATCCCTCACTAGGTATTCTTGACAAATTTCTTTAAACTCTTAGCATCAGTTAGCTTTCAGTTCAAATATGTCCTGGTGTTTGGTTTTATGAATTCCTGTCTTAGTTCCTAGACTTCAATTCTTGGTTTTTCCCTTTGTTTCTGGTTTCTCATGCTTCTTGCCTTCAGGTTTAGTATGCATTTGGTATCTCCTGGTTTATTTTTCCTTTTCTCACAAGAATTCCTAAGACATTGGCTCACAATATGTGCAAAGTAAGCTGATGGACCATACGCAAGTAAAGCTCATCCATGGATGACCTGAGATGTTCCTTGCATTTGTAATTGTCCTGTATGGGTCATGTCCTTAAGTGGACATAATGAGCAACTTCAGGAGAGTTAGGACTGCCCTCCGCTACTAATAATCTGAAGAGCTTGCTTTCCCTCAATAAAGACCGGTCTTCTCAGTATCTTTTGGTGTCATGTACGTTCTCTGTGTTTGAGTTAGGGTAGGGTGCCAAGGAATCTGTGACAGAGATGGCAAGATTAGGACGAGAGCAGCCTAGAGACAGTACACAATGTACATCAAAGTAATTAAAATGAGTGTGTGAACAGTATATATAAATAAAAATGAAAGCGAGTTGTATCAGACAAATATGTGAAATGTCGAATAGTACAGTATGAACAAATTGTAAATATAACAGTACAGAAATATCTACTTTGTGTTCAAATAGTAATGTTTTAATATTTTTAGTTTCCAAAGAGGATGCTTTTTCAATTAACAAAAGGGAATGATTTATTTTACATATAATGATTTATATCTTCAGCATTTGATTTTTCTGTTATGAAAATGAGAAATTAAGTAGTCCTTGCTTACTTCCATCTATAACCTGATAGATTCACTTCTGACTCTAGAGTAAATGATTTGTATTATGTGACAATGTAATTGGTGAAAAAGCACAACCACAATTAAGAAAAGGGATCGTGATCAGGTGAGCTTTATTGAAAAATCATTGTTATGTTAATCTGCACTCAGTTGCAGACTCTTCTGATTGTTGGCTGCCCTTTAGGGTGATAACTGTCAGTCGATTCAGTTTTATAATCTGCGTAAAATCGATAAACCTTAGAAGACCACTCTCACACTAAGGTTTATAGATTTGTTACGATGTCTTATTAAAATTACATAATGGAAAATTTAAGTCTGGACTTTCTAATACGTTTTGTGGAAAGGATACTGTGAGATAAGGAAGGGGAAGAAATGGCCTCTTTAATGTAGGTGGAAGAATGAAGAAAAAGGATGTAAAAAGTAGTGTATTTGTCAGGAGTGCTGAAAAACATTCGACAAATTGTTTTAAATCACATGCCTGTTTAAAATAACTTATTTCATGCTGCTTTGCTGGCGTTCCATTTTGGCAGGGCTTATCCTCCGGCTTGTTATTCTTGGGATAGTCTGAGGCTCCTGTGATCCTAAATTGGAATAAGTAGATATGAAAATGGATGGACCGGTGCTAGTTGTGTGTTATTATAAAAAAAAATGCATGGTTGCCAGGAAAAATCATATTTGATTATGAATTCACCAATCGTGATGAGAAATGATTTGAGATTCTTGCTTACAGATGTTTAAAAGATAAGTGCAGATATTGTTTAAGGCACGTATTTTTGGCCCTGGTGTATAGTGACTCCAGTTTTTCTGGATTATATCCTTTCTTTGAGCTTCTTCAATCACCACTGTACTTAATTCATATACTGTTTTTTTGCAATTGCTTACTAGACTCCAGTGATTGTGAGAGATTTTCTTTTCTTTTTTTCTTAATGTGATGTCCTTGTTTGCCAGAATGTCTGAGCACTGATAGGGACAGCACTTGCATTCTGACTGGAAAGCCCAAATGTCTATCCATGCAACTCTCTGGTTAAATTCTGTTCAAACAAGAAAGGTAATCTGAATAGAACAGAGAAAGAGATTAACACTTCTACATGTGAGTGAGTGTAGATGGGGACGCCAGTTACTGTGTGAATGTTGAGTTCATTCGTGCAACTTGACTCAACTGGGAAAAATGAGATGAATGAAAATTAAGTACAAGTAAGCAAATCGATAACAGTATAGCAATAAATGAAGGAATGAGAAATACAGATCTGGTTACGATGGCACAAGATAGTTACCCCGGCTTGGAGACTTCTCTTGCCATTGCCTGTTTCTATATGTTGGCACAGTTACAGAAGAGCTTGGAAAAAGTATTCAGTGGCAATCTGATATAAAAATAATGCCCACTTGGAGCTGATAACTATTCTGTACAGGTGTATTTGATTTATATTATGTTCAGCAAAATTATATTATAGATTCTATTAGTTATGGGGTTGAAAAAGTATTGTTCTGCGGCAGGAGGTTCAACACGGAGTTCTACTTTAGCCATAACAAAGTGTGCTTAGCTATATGAAAATAAAAATAACAAAAAGCATTAAATTAAATTATTAAAGCTAATTAAATTAAATTATTTTATCTAACAGTGGCACAGTGCTTTGCACTGCTCTCACGACCAGCAGGCATTTAAAGAAAGGAAAATAAATTTGTTCTAAATCTGCCACTGAGTTGCCAAGTTTTTTATCAGTGGCATGAAGATAAAATGTAAAAAAACAGCATGTGGTGCAGGGCCCTACCAGGCCTATTGCTAGCTAGAAAAATGAAAGCTAATTGGAAGAAACATGTTGAGTTTGCTAGAGGTTGTGTTACTCCATGAGTCTAAACAGGTATCTAACTGTTTAAACCCAACACTGCTGATAAAGAAAAATAAGGCAACTGCCTTAATGAAATAAAGAGAAGCACAAAAAAGGTCCTCACAAATACAAAGGTTTAAAATAGACAAAGGTTTAAAAGGTGCTTCAAGACATTTCAAAAAAGCCTGAATCTCCAACAAAGATCAGATAAGCTGCGGAACTGACCATACTTCCAGATGTTACTGTTCGGTGTTCACAAAATGGCTCCCAAGACTAAGCAACCAGGCCCTATCACCACACATCCATTTGGTGACCACGTCCACAAAGGGCATACGACCGTGCAATTTCCAAATCACTTGGTGCCTCCTTAGTAGTCTCTGTCAAGACTGACAGTTTATCCACTTTCTCAATTGTGAAAGATTCAGAAAAATGCAAATATGGAGGATGCACTATTTCACTGTCTGCATATCTTGTTCTGCTTTAGTGTTCCCAATACATTTCACATCCTTCTTGACTTTTCTTCTACTACTAAAATACTGAATGATCTGTTTGGGCCATCTTTCAGCTTTTCTACAATTTTTGTCTCTAACTGCCTTTAAGCCTCATTAACATCCATCTTGATGGTTGCTCTCATATGCCCTAAGTTTAGCGTTGGAGTTATCAGTCTTCCTATGCCTTACACATTTGTTTTATTGTTTCCTTGTTTACCAACCGTGGAGTTTTTTTTTTTTTAATTTCTTACTAATTTCAAATTTTGGGATGTACTTGTCCTTCATTATATGTACGTTTCTTAACCTGTTCCACTGCATCTTAACTGTCTTCATACTTAAAAGTTCATTCCAGTCTACCCATTTTTACTCATTTTTAGCGGAAACCTCATACTAGCTTGGCAAACCCTTTCTCGCTTTGCATTCAACATTTTAGAAATTTTAATGCTGTAACAAAACAGGACATTTTAACTTTAATTTCTAAGATGAAACCTACTATTTGTTCCCTAGATCTAGCGCAAACAAAACTAGTAAAATGTTCAGTGGACATTCTTACAGCGCCTATTCTCAGTATTATCAATTGCTCATTATTGTATGGCACAATACCTGAAAGTGTAAGCTATCAAACCATTACTTTATACTTAATAATTATAGGCCCATTTCAGATTTTCCCTTACTCTCTAAAATACTTGAAAAAGTAGTAGCCAATCAGCTTCACTCTCACCTTACACATCACAATTTATTTGAGAAATTCCAGCCTGGCTTCCACAGATGAAGGACGTAGTGGTGGCTCTGAGGCTAGGGATCTGTGCCAGCAATCAGAAGGTTGCCGGTTTGAATTCTGTAAATGCCAGAAGTGATTCCACTCTCTTGGGCCCTTGGGTGAGACCCTTAATCTGCAATTGCTCCATCCTGGGTATGATGTTAACCTGCATCCAACCCTGCAAGCATGTCCTCCAACTCACAGGAAAAACCTCTGGATTGGCGGCAGGATTGGCAGGAATTTCAGTCACTGTAAAAAGCCTCACACTATCCCACTCCACTCAAACTAGTGTGGTGCTGAGGTGTCACCCATTGCATGGCTGTGCTTGTGTCCTAATCTGAGATCCTGAGGTGATTTGTTATGTGGTGGGTGTGGCAATGCACTGTATCAGTGCATACTCCCAACCTCTTCTGCACCGGTTGTAGAGTACACAAATGGAACGTGTGCTATAAATGACATTCTTATATCCTCTAATGAAGGAAATTCCACTGTAATTATTTTGTTAGATTTAAGCGCAGAATCCGATACTCTTGACCATTTCATTTAACTACACAGACTGCAAAATGACATTGGGTTCTCAGGCAATGGCCTTACCTGGTTTAGTTCTTATTTATCAAATCGTTTCCAGTACATGTAGAAATGTGCTGCCAGTACTCCATCATTATACACAGAAGTGAGATGTGGTGTCCCACAGGGCTCAGTATTGGGGCTTTACTGTTTTCACTCTACATGCTTCCACTTGGATCTGTCATTTGTGTCACTCATACAAAGATGACACCCAGTTCTACCTTTCTTTTAGACCAAATGACATTTCTCCTATGTTGTCCTTAATTAGATGTGTTAGTGAATCAAAGGAGTGGCTGGATGAGAACTGCTGGTCTTTCAACACAGACAAAATAGAAATGCTAATTATTGGAGGGAATGATGAAGATTGCACAATATTTTGTCATTATTTAAATCCGTTGGAATCACTATAGATTCTACTGAATCAGCCTTCAATTTATACATTATCTTTGACTGTAGCATGTCATTTAAACTGCATATTACAAAACTGCTCAAAACATGTTTTTTCCATTCTAAAAATGTTGGCCAATTAAGGTATTTTCTATAATATGCAGAATACTGAGAAATTAATTTATACATTTATTTCTAGTAGGATTGTCTACTACAATGTGGTGTTCACTGGCTGCTCAAATTGTTCTTTATACAGCTTTCAGTTAATTTAAAATGCTGCTGCAAGAATTATTACAAGAATAAGGAAATGCAAACACATAACCCCAGTTCTTAAATCCTTACACTGGCTCCTGGTTAAGTTTAGGGCAAATTTCAAAATCCTCCTTTTAACATATAAAGCCTTAAATGGCCAAGGCCCTGCTTACTTGTCTGAACTTATAATTAATTATCAGAATGCACATTATGATCTCAAGATGTCGGTCTGCTTATGGTTCCTAGGATTCATAAAATAACAGTGGGAGGTCGAGCTTTTAGTTTCAGGGCTCCTAAACTGTGGAATGGTCTGCCTGATACCATAAGAGATGCCCTTCAGTCTCAGCTTTTTAATCCTGGCTGAAGACTCACTACTTCAGTTTAGCATACCCTGACTAGAGCTGCCTATTAGTTGTGCATAATACACTTCTGTGGTTAGTCATTAGTACTAAAATATAAGTAATATGATATTTAGAGACTGTTACTAAAGCTCGCCTACTCTCTTTCTCTTCTTGGTACTCACATGTGGCACTTGGTGCCACTGCTCTACTTTCAAGTTATTTTCCTGCCTATGGAAAAGTCATCTCAGATAAAGGAGCACTGGAATTATCGGGTAGAAAGGTCCTTTCGTCAGATTGTCCAGCCCAGCACTGATTCAGCTGTGGAATGGCCAGTATGGGGGAGGCAGCTTATATCTTCATATGTGATAGTTCTGTATTATGTGAGGGGTATCATCTATTCTTGCATTTTGCTTTGTAGTTTGTACTACTGTGCTATTGTAAAGTATAATTGTTTTGTATTCCTAAATATAAATACAAATACAAATTTTGAAGCAGAGTTACAATCTAGATGTCTCACTGTTTTTGTTTTAATTTGTGAATATATTGGTAAGGGCAGAACCAAATCAAATTCAATTAAGTAGTGAACAGAAATAATTTCAATTAATAGGGTAATATTTAAATTTTGCATTTCAGCTCTGTAGGTTATAACTAAATCTAATGTATGGTTATGATTAGGAGTTGGACCATTGACAATCTGACAAAATCCTACTGAATTTAACAAATAAGTAAAACATTTGCTAAAAGTGTCAGTTTCCACATCAATGTGTACATTAAAATCCGCCACCAACACTGCATGATCATAACTTATAGCCAAATCAGGTAACAGGTTGCCAAATTCCATTATGAACAATGAATATGGCCCTGGTGATCTGTAGACTAGCATTACAATTGTGCTGGAATCTGATTGAATATTTAAAATGAGTGCCTCAAAGGATGTCAATTTGCTTAAATTTTTAAAAACAATTTGCATTTTGTTACAAAGAATTATTCCAAGACCTCCTCCGGAACCAGTTAGGGGAATATTGTCAGATGTACTAAGTCAGGTTTCAGTGAGGAGACACAAATCCGATTTTGTAGTTAATATAATATCATTTACTAAAGCAGCTATACTTCCAATAGAGTGAATGTTTAATAAGCAGCATTTAAAACTGCATAGAGATTTCTGAACTGGTGATAAATTTTTTGTTTTAATTTGAATTAAGTTACTATTATAAGTGTTCCACGTGGAGGATCTAGTTTTATGTCTTGGTCTACTTATACACCTTGTTTTTGATCATCAAATTATTTAAGGTTTGTATCCACAATACATTTATAAGATGCCCCCCAACAGTGAATATGGGTAACATCTGCAGGATAGTAACAGGTAGGAGGGAGGGAATGTCGACCATGTTGAGAGGTTTACTGATCTCGGCAGCAACATTTACTGTATGTCTCTGGTGACTCTTTCTATGAAGTCAGTAGATGGGTTGGGAGAGCATGGGGTCACTGAAAAAGGGTGTGTGGCACTCCCAATATCTCTGCAAAATGACTAAGGTCCAAGTCTTTAGAGTCCTGGTCCTTCTTGTTTTGCTATATAGTTGTGAGACATGGACGCTATCCAGTGACTTGAGACGAAGACTGGATTCTTTTGGTACTGTGTCTCTTAAGAGAATCCTTGGGTACCACTGGTTTGACTTGATGTCAAACAAGCGGTTGCTCATGGATTCCCAAATTAGGCACTTTATCTGCATTGTGAGGGAGCGTCAGTTACGGTACTACAACCATGTGGCGCAATTGCCCAAGGGTGATCTGGATCACAAGATTTTTGAGGAGTTGAGCAGCTGGACCAGGGCAAGGGGATGCCAATGTAACACCTGGCTCCGGCAGATAAATGGTCATTTCTGGAGGGTGGGACTAGACTCTGTGTCTGCCTTGGGGGTTGCCAACCGGGATCCTGCACTGTTTCATCATATGGTGGGTATGGCAATGCGCTGTACCAGTCCGTGTTCCCAAACATGACCTGACCTGTTGGTATAAGACATCAGCCTGAGCTACGCTGAAGTCTTAAGCATACAGTAAACGTAAAAGCGTATGAAATCAGGATCACTCACAAAGTAAGGACCATATGTTCAGTCACTATGACTAGTTTCAACAAATATATTTTTCAAATTATTTACTTGTATGTGTTTAAAAATATGAATTACAAGAAAAAAATGTTACTACTAGCAAACACACATTGCTGAAAACAAAAACAGAAAAAAGTATAATCAGAAATACAATCAGTTCCATATATATATATATATATATATATATATATATATATATATATATATATATATATATATATATATATATATATATATATATATATATATATATATATATATATATACACTGTATATACTGACTGGATTTAGTCTGCAACTTGGTTGTGCAGTGGATTGTTCATTTAACATTTGCTTTAGTAGTTTTGATTTGTTTTATACAGTACATATATATTGATTAAAACAATACATTTAGCAGAAGTGTTATAATGAATTTTGCATGAATTGATGAAGAATGGATATTGTGAATTATATTTCTCCCATTATTTGAAATATTGATAGAGATACTTCTTGCACAGCATTGCTTAAGGCCATGGAACATTGAATACCATTGATATAGTTTGGAAATGCTCCCAATATTATTCTCATTACTATTCTAAGCTATTCTTTTGAGTGTAAGCATTGATGGTAGATTAGACAAGTAATGTAAATTAATTTTTACAAATCTCCTAACTTGTAAAGAGTAAAATATGTGGCTGCAAAGTGCAAACACATTATCAATATAAAGTTTACTAAAGGTTGAGATACCAAGTGATTTCCATAAATTAAACACTTTGTAATTGAGGGAGGGCTGGAGTGCAAAGTGACCTTGTCGTATTCTTGGTAATAGTGCTATCCAAAATTTAGGGTTTCTTATTCCCTCTTCATCTACACTTAAATAAGAGAGAAGGAAGGAACACCGAACACATGTACAGTATAAAGTTCTTAGGAAAAAAAAGAAGAATGGAAGCACTAATAATCCATATAGTTAAATTCCAAGTTTCATTATCTGTTAGGCCTGGCTTTTAATTACGAATCTGGTTGGAATAAGACCTTCAGCCACAGCCTAACTGAGTAGCCCTGGAATAGCACTTCTCAATCCCTAACTCCATTGCTGTGTCTCTTTCCCTTCCTTCCTGAATGTGCCAAAAAGTAGCTGTCTACCCAGAAACATATTTGAATATTATAAAATTCAAGCCTTCTGTATTGAAATATTTAAACTTGCACTGTAAAGACAACTAACTTTGGTTTTGTCCAAATATTTATAAAAGAATCAAGTTGCTTTAGTTAAGCCTAGATTGAGTAAAAAAAAGAAACAAATATTCAGATTATTTCAGATTAGAATTTGCAACTAAACAATGCTGCCCACTAGCACAAATGCTACTGTATTTTCACTTGCTGTTGAACCACTGGCCATTTGTCTCCTGTAAAACTCAGAAATGAGAGCAATTATATGGGAAGGTATAATACTCAAGATACTTCTCAATGTAGAGCATACATTTCTGTTTATCACTTACCCAAATGTATTACTGCACATCATAATATGATAGTAATTACACATCATATTACAGCGCTTTCCAATGAGTTTTCCAGAACATTTCAGATATTTGGGAGATGCAGCAACAAGTACATTTAAAAATGTTTTTAACCAACCAAGATGTTAATAGGCAATTAACTCTGCAGCTCTCTGTAGCAGGCATTAATATAATACAAATTAATATCACCTGCAATATTTTATTCCCATTTTAGAGGATTCCTATATAATAAATATTCTTTTGGAAAGTTGGTCTCCATTAAAAGCTTGTTTATATGGAAGGCAGAAGACCAGATATTTAGAAAAATTACACCTTAACCACAGAAAGCAGAAGGTGGACGTGCACAACCTCATTTTCAACTTCAATACTAGGTGGCAAATAATTATACTTTAAGACACTGGAACAAAGAAGAAAATGAACAAAAAGAAAAGGAAATCTAAAAGAGAATGATTAAGAATAGTTTGTGTGAAACAACGATGAATCCGGTCTTACAGTTCTCATTGTATGATGTGGAAAAATAACAGACAGCAGGTGGATATGGCTGCTTTCTCGCTATCTTGAACAATTTAAGAGCGTGTCCAATTCACCAACGGGAGCACCAGGAGAACCACTGGGCTATATAACGAAACCCTTTCCTGTTCACTGGGATTTTCCACACTGTTTCTTATCTTCTGGGTGGCCACCCACAGAAATAGCAGACGTCCCTGGCTGAAGTTCGATCTCACTGTCTTCTTAGGCTTAGATAGCTGAGCTCCTTGCCTTCTGCTTCCCTTTTTTTTCCTCTTTCTTGGTCAGCCGTTCCCCTTAAAAAAAAAAAAGTTTCCCGCTGAAACGTCCCATTTCCTGCTTCGGTCGTCATAAAAACATGACGCCTGCCCTAGGCAGCTGGAATTCTTACTGGGTGGGGTCCTCCCAGACTTAGTCGTCAACTATAATGCCTGAAGAAATATTCCTTTATCATCAACCAGTCCTTATAATATAGTGAAGGCAGTCAAGAAACCAAACTCAATTTTACTGCTATGTAGGCTTGCTACAATTCAACAAAGGACTGGTAATCGGTGATGGCAATAACCCTGTAAGCTCATGTTCCAAGATCAGATGGAATAACTTGACAAAGATGGCTCTGACGTTGAGTGCTACCAGAGGTCATCAAAAAGAGCACTGTAACAGTTTAGCACAACAATTACTGGAGTTACTGCTGTATGAATGGTCATAACGGCAACTTTTGCCAGTGTTCACCATGCTGAAATAGCTTGATTTAAATGTGGAGACCAATGCTGCGTCAGTAATACTGCCATTTAACATGTATGCATTGTGTGTTATATTTAACTTGACATGACAAGACATAACATAACATTCTCAAATGAGTTTAATCCAATTACATGTTGCAGAGAGCCAGAACCTGTTCTGGCAGCAATGAGAGCAAGGAAAGAAGCAACTTTGGACAGGTCTTTAATCCATTGCAGGGTCGATTTATGCATACACCTCCACTCACATGGGGTGAATTTGGAATCGCCAGTCAAAACTAAGATGTATGTGTTATGAAAATGGGAATACACAGGAGAAAATCCACACAGATGTGGGGTGAATGTGCTGACTCCACAAGTGCAGTATCTAAACCAGGATGTTGGAGGAATTAAGCAATATGTTTATTAAGTGTATGAGGTAGAGCGCAGTAATGTAGAGCCCGATGTGCAACGCTACTTTTAGGTGATGTTGTTCAGTTGTGATTGATCAGTTAAGGTCTGGCGAAAGCTTGTGTGGAATGATACGAGTCCCTGGTGTTTACAAGTTTAATGCTGGAAGATGTGATGTGTAGAATGAAAAGCTACCATTATACTATATACTTTATACATTCTGGGAAGCCTGCCTATAAGCCTGATTTTTGGCTAAACATTAAATGAAATCCCTTAGCATTCCTCCATTTATTGAATTAGTTTAGTAGTTGAAATTCAAAAAAGACCTGCCTCTAAAAACCGGGTTGGCTCGAGCATTGTTTTATTTACCTGTTTATGAAAGGACACCTTATGTTGCTCTGCTTAAAAATCTGATCTGCTCGTTTCTTAATTTCTTCAATGTATTTAACAAATGTGCTATTTGGCTCCAAAATATCTGGCAAACGAAAAAGAACAGCTGCAGCTTATCCACTGTATTATATCTTTAAGTGAAACCCAATACAGCATTCAGTGTGAGCACTGAGCCAGTTCTGTTCCAAACATTAATTGGATAAACCGATTGCAAAATATGGAGACTGATCATAGAGAATAGAGGAAAGCTAAGGAGAAGTGCATATTTTTTTGGCTTCATTTTGTTAACATAAATAAAATGAGCTAATGTGTCACGTGTTTGTCTTAAATATGCTTTATGGAAGTCTGAGTTTAGAGATATGTTGAAAGTGTGAAAAATTATGTGTCTACTTTTAAGTGAAAAAAGTTTTTTTGCGGTTTGCAGTCAAAGTAAAAAAAATAAAAAATGATATCACAAATTGCCTGGGAATCTCTGAGGCACCCCAATGCAGATATTTACAAGTCTTTATGGGCCAATCTACTAAAAATGCTGACTCGTGTATTGAAAAATGGCCTCCAGGTGGCAGTATCCTATCCATGGATCAGGGATAAATGACAGCAGAATTTGGATCTCACAGTATTATGACTTTGTTGAAGATGAAGTGTCATAATTAATTATATCTCAAGTGCTTTTTATCTACCGCAGAATCTCTCTGTAATAGCTAAGAAATAACGGGGTTCTTAAGTCATTTCCTCTGCTCGCTCCAATTAGTTATAGTGACAGCATACACAGATATGTGTGCCACAGGCACTTTGAAAGTGCTTGAGTTTAAGTGCCTTTGAGTAACATTTTCTGTCCATTTCTCCTTGTTCAGGGTTGACTGCCACTTTGTCTGTATGTGCATTTGTGCACTTCTCCCATCTGCGTTGCAGAGCCTGAATCAGATCGTTTCATTCTGAGGGGCCCATTTTGGGCTCTTTCCTTCACAGCATTCTCTCGCTTACATAGTTTGTGAGAATGTGAGACCACAGATCCTCAGTCCCTATAGGAGATCACAAATGACCCATCAAACGTTCTGTCCTTTATTGAGGTAAGAAGCTTTACAACATTCCTTTCAAGTCCCCTTTACAATTTGCCAGTGCCAGCATGTAGGTCACTTTCAGGATTTAAGGTGTTTTACTGCTAGCAGTGGACTGAAACAGTTCTTAAACACACCTTCAAATAAGGAAACTGTGTTAACATAACATTCCCAAAACCGCTTCATTAAATTCTGGATCATGGTGGGGCTGGGGCCTATCCCAGCAGAACTGAGCACAAGGCAGTAAACCGCCCTGGACATGACGCTTGTTCATTGCAGCATGAAACTGGTAAACTGCCCATGCCGACATATTTGCTTTTTTTACTTATCAAACATATAATGATATTTTAATTGGTAGCACATGAGAGTGTGGCTTTCAACTAAATCTGATTTTAAACGTGATATGAAAATAGGCTGATAAATTATACCCATCATCAGGAAAAAGCCATTAAAAAACAAGACAGTTCTTTCATGTCATCCTGCTGGGTGACAATATGAACACTGCTTCTTTATGTATTGGTATAATCACGTCAAGAAACTTTCCAATAAATGATGATAACAGAATCACCATCCCATTTATGCGCAGAGACTAGGGGTTAACATCACTATGTCGCAAAATGGTATCTAGTGCACTGAAGAGGGCAACAGCAGGATCCCAAATTAAAAAGCCACAGTTAAGGAGAAACCTTGTAAGTGGCAGCGAGGAAACGAGTGTACAAAGTATATATTCAAATCTAAATGTACTGGAGAGAAAAGGGAGAACCAAAAGAACACATTTATGTTAATGAAACTATCCAACTAGAGGCCGGGAGAATTTGTTCTGGTTTAAAAGAAAAAGTGCCAATACTCCACGTAAGTTTTATACAGAGTAGTTCCGCATTAGATTGCCTGAGAGATCTGCAGAGATTAATTTAAAAAAAATAAAGCACAAATCTAACATGTATCAAAGTTTAATATGATTAGGGTTAGATGGCAAAAGTCGAGAAGAAAACAAAATATTCCCGTGTCAACATTCAAGTGGGCCCATCTGATATGGCTGTGTGGTGTTGAACATGTAGGAGGTTTGTGGTTTGCTTTAGGTGGCTGCCTAAATGAGTGAGCTGGAATGCTGCATAACAGCCGTGAACAGTGTAATTAGAGCACTCAAAGAGTCTACAGGATCGTTACGGATAGAATCGGACAGAAGAACACATTTAAAGAACTGACGAGTCAAATAATGAACTTAGCCTAAAAGTGACGGTTATCACTACAGCAAGCATCTCTTGAAAGGCTGAGTGTTTTCAGCTTCACCTGGGGACAGCATACCAGAAAAAAATGCAAAAGAGCAGCGATATATTTGCAAAACCCGCTCCTTCAAAAACTCTGGCTGGGATTAAAATAGAAGATGTTACAGGCATAATGAAAGAGAAGATGCACTGATGATTAGGATGCCTTTGATATGAAAGTTAAGACTGCATCAACACTGGGTTTTTTTTTTTTTTTCACAATGGATAATCATGTAATTGTAAAAGGAACTATTTCATCCAGATTATAAAAAGTAAGCATATAATCCTTTTATTATGTGAACTTTGTGATAAAAAATAAAATCACTTTTCATTTAACATGTCAGTCAGTCATTCTCCAACCCACTATATTCTAACACAGGGTGCAAGGCAGGAAACAAACCCCAGACTGCATGCCAGCCCACCGCAGGGCACACACACTCACACCACGCACAATTTAGGATCGCCAATGTACCTAACCTGCATGTCTTTGGACTGTGGGAGGAAACATGCAAACTCCACGCAGGGAGAACCCGGGATGTGAACCCAGGTCTCCTAACTGCGAGGCAGCAGTGTTACTACTGCGCCACCGTGCCGCACTCATTTAACATGTAATGCAAAAAATCTTTAGGCAGAATGATCACATATAAAGTCTGTAAAAGTCAAAGAAAATAAGCCGAGAATGTAGTCAACGTGTCTTCATTTAAAATACCACAGATACATTCCATCATGCAGTGACGTTGATCCGCTTTGCTTTTGGATTTTGAATTGTTTTGCTTGTCTCTGCCTGGTGCTTAGAGGAGGTGGCCTTGTTGCTTATTTTAATTTCAGCCACACTTTGTTCCTCTTTGTCTTATTCCGTGGTTCTCCGCCTCAAATTTAGTGACACATGCCGCACTGAAACTTGCTCTTTATTGGACAAAGCACATTGACTCATGAACAACTAATTGTGTCAATATGATATTAACATAATGTAACATTCTTAATCCAGTTCAGGGCTGCAGATTACCAGATCCTCTTCGGGAAATTTAAGGCACAGGGCAGTAAGCAACTCTGGCACTAGTCCATCACAGGGCTTACTCATGCGCATAGCGACACTGGGACAATTTGGCATCATCAGTCAATTTGACATACAAATTATGGGATAAGCTGTTACTTTTAGACTTCAACACATACTGTATGATGTATTATAGCATACTAAATACTAAAAATAAGAGAAAACGTTCTGCAAAACGTTCAGCCTTCTTCTCAGTGTCTCAATGGCTTTCTTTCAGGAACAGCTTGACGTGGGTCACATGTAGCACTTTAGGTACTATGGGTAAGCACTCTACTGGTCATCAATCAGTCAATCAATTAGACGATTTCATTTTATACAGTGCCTGTGAAGTAACTTGCTGGTTTGGAATACACAACTTTGTGACATACAATTAGTATATAGAAGACCTCTTTATTTAGTTACTAATAATCATAAAAGAAAGTGCAAAATTTAATGGAAAAAGTATAGAGGAAGATTCAGCCTAGTTTACAATTTTCTTTTACTTGACAGATGAGTTCATTGGCGAGACAAAATATTCA